>NW_027187335.1:8461633-8523144 GCF_028583685.1 Petaurus breviceps papuanus | reverse complement strand
CACACACACACACACACACACACACACACACACACACACACACACACCCCTCTTCTGGTATTCCATTTCTAACCTCTTTTGTGATGGATTGTCTGTTTTCATTCTGACTGGTACTACAGTCCTACCCTTTCTTTCAAAATTCCCCTCTCCCAACCTAGAAACTTCCTTGCAGAAATCTTCCACATTCCTAGCTTATTGGTGATTTCTTGCCTATGACATCAGAAGTGGGAAACCAGTCAATGAACCTGAATGAAAACACCTTATCCTCTTACATCTCATTGCATGGTAGCATTAAAACTTCGCCCTACTAAATTGAGAGGAGTGGCAAGAGCCTGGAATAACTGGGGTACCTTGTCCAAAGAGAGCCTCTCAATGAGTCATACATCCCCATCTCCCTCCTTCCAGGGCCTAAAGATCACCTCACCCAAGACAATACTTACTATATACTGGGCATTGAACTAAGAGCTGGGGATATAAATGTAAGCAAACAAAACTGTCCTTGTGCTCAAGGGATCTTAGGTTCTAATGGAGGAAGATGATACAAAAAGGATTAAGGGTGTGCTGTTGTGTAAGTTAAAAATTCATTAAATGAAAGCTATTGCTTTAAAAATGATCAGTTGGTTTTCTTTTATGGAAATCTCTAAGTACCTCTGGAACAAATACAACAGACACTATAGCACAAATACCATTTGCCACCTTTGGCCCTTCAGCACTAAGAAATATATCTTAGTTATTGGGCTTGGCTTATTAATCAAACTATAGTAATTCTGCTCCCATTCTGCATAGGGCCTTACCAGCTGTAATAATACTATCTCCCTTAATTAGGAGAGGATCAATCAGTGCCATGGAATTTGCTTAGCATGGTCCAGGATGTATTCCAATGCTGACCCCATGAAAGGACACATCTGAGTAGGAACAATGCAGTCATGATTTACTTGAGCCAAGTCCCAGAAAAATTGGATGCCATGGTGGGCATTATCTACCAGCAGTATTCTGGACTTATAAATCTAGAATACACATACAAAAATTCTTTAAGATGTGCCATAAGATAATTAAAAACATGATATCTTGAATACACATACAAAAATTCTTTGACTTGTGCCATAAAATAGTTAAGAATATGATACCTTGCCCACAGAGTAGCTATCATGAATAAAGAAACTTCTTGCCTGCTAAATCAATATAGATACTTTTGGGGTAGATGGTACAGAGTAGGGGGATGGGGTGGGAAGGGTATAGGTGAAGTGATCCAGCAGTTCAATGGGCACTGCTGATAAGTCTTCTACCTTGGTGTCATATCTTCCTGGCTTATTGTTGAGTTGAAATATTTCTTTGACTTCTGACATTGGAATTTCTGTGCTGAATATACCAAGGTAATACTCCCTGAATGAAAGGACAGTCAACCACAGATCTTTTAAGTGTGTTGGCTGGTTTTCCTGATTTTTTTTCATTTCTTCCTTAAAATCTATGTTAAAAGACTTGGCTCTCTGAGAGGAATTAGATGGAAGCATATAAGGAAAAACGTAGGTGATATAAAAACAAAAGCTATCAATACAAATCCATTACTATTATTACTATTTTTTTTCAGCATAGGACAGTAACAAGGACAGAATCTTATGGCACTTCACATGATATCTCTTTCCAAGCAGATACTGATCCATTCATGAATGTCAACTGGGTATAATTATCTAATCAACTGAGCATTCCCCTTAACCATAAAAAAGTCTGGTGGATGGGGTTCAAACACAGGCACCCCAGCACCCCATCATGGCTATCTATCACTTTAACACTGTACACATGGAAATCAATAGAAAATTTCTCAAATGTTATGTTGAAATCATGATATATTGTACATGGCATTTTCATGTTTTACAACATAGTATCCACATCCAAAAAAGTGGGGGAGAAAACACTCAAAAATAGAAGAGACTTAATGTCCTTGATTCTATCTGAAACCTATTTTCCCCATTTATGACTCATTTATTTCCTCCCTTACTGATAAATATCAGAAGTAATCACAAGAAATCTATTGGTTGGTCCATTCTTCTGGGCTTTGGGTAAAAACATGTCTCCTTGAAAAAAAATCAGTGTAACTTTGATTACTTGAATTAAAACAGTCTCCTGCTACTGAAGATCACCACTTCTCTCATGAACATTTCATATCATTTGTCAGCTGGAAACTTTAATAAAATGGAAGTGTGTTCTTTATACCTGTCAGTGGTGGAAACATAGAATTCATCCGACAGCTAGAGGGGAAAGCTTTTCATCATTTACTTTGGTGCTATAATGGGGGTGGTTAAGAAGGCAGAGAAAATGGTACAAGAACTGTTTCCTTTATCCATAACCATTCCTGGGACAAAAAGTCAGAACCTTCTATGAGATCTCTGCAGAGAAATTAAAAAGGAAGGGAATGGAGACTTTCCTTTTTAAAACTCTTGGTAACTTTAGGAGGCTAAAGAGAAATAAAGGATTTCATAGATTCATAAAATCACAGAATGAGAGTTGTAAAATAGCTTTGAGGTCATCTAGGTGAAATCTTTTATTTTATAGATAAGAAAATTGAGGACTGAAGAAGGAAATGGAATCATCTAAAGTCTCTGTGTCTATCTCTGTCTCTCTGTCTCACATACTCACACACTCTCTCACACACACATAAGAGCAGAGCTAGAACAAGAATACAGGATATAGGATTATAGTTCTAGAGTTGGAAGGGACCATCCAGTTCAGGAGTGGGGAACCTGTATTCTTGAGGTCACATGTAGCCCTCTAGTTCCTCAAGAGTGGCCCTTTGACTGAATTCAGGACCTAGAGGACTGAATTGAGGACCTAGAAGGCCACATGTGACCTCAAGGCTGCAAGTTTCCCATCCCAATCTAGTCCAACCTCATTTTACAAATGAAGAAGCTGAGGTCCAGACAGGTAAAGTGACCTGCCCAAAGTCACACATATAGCATATGGCAGAGCAGAGATTTGAATTCAGTTCCTATAACTCTTAAACTCAGTGCTCTTTCCACAGTTTCAAACTGCTTTTATGGTTACTCTTCCCAATATTCAGTCAATTATGTACATAACTTTATTTCAGTCCTGACATTCTCTTGCTCTTAACCGGCATTTGATCAGGTATACTTTACTTTCTGTATATGTCTTGACTTAATATATATTTGATTTTATTGATGAGTTTCACTTCTTTGTCTGCCATTAGGTTGCCCACTGCTCTCAATTTGTCTTAGGGTCCATACTCAGGCTTTCCAGTGAAGAAGGACCTACTGGATGGAGCTTATGTACCAAGGACAAGGTCTTTGAGAATCCATCCATTCATCTCCATACTGTTTTGAGTCACCTGAGTAGGACTTTGGTATCACTCTACTAAACCCCAATAAACATGTGTCTTAGACTATAAGCTGTCTTTGTTTCCTAGGAATGCCATTTTTAAACCTAGGCCATATAATCAAGTTGCTAAAATCCATATTTTCAGATTTCTCTTTAGTTAGTAGAGTACAAATTATGTGCGTGTTGCCCATAGTTATGATTAATTCTTAAATATGCAAAAAGCTATAACTTTGTCACTGTAGAGACCTCCCAGTGTAGAAATTCCATCTGTTGACAAAAAGTGTAACTATTCTATGACTGAATGAACTATATGAAAGTGTCAGAGGTACATGGGTATTAATTGACTTGCCTAGGATTGCATTTAGAAGAGTTAGTCACAATTGGAAGCCATGTCACTATGCCATGAACCTTCCACTCATATATTTTTACCTCTTTTCTATATAGGCAAACATAAACGTTCAGATTGATGTATTTCAAGTGTGAAGCTATCCCTAAAACAGTATTATTTACATAAATGTAGGACACCATGGATTAGAAATGCAATGAATTCACCTACCATTGTGGTAGTAATTATGAACATAATGGAAATGTCAAGTTAAGAGGTGATTTTTCTCATGAATAAGACTGGGATTGTGAAATGCAAATGTGAAAACTAGTTCTATTTAATATAAACCCAATGTATGCATTAAGAAGGATTTAAATTACAAAGGAGTTAGCATGAATGCATGAATGAATGCCCAAATGGTGATTATATGTGTAAGGGAATGTGGGGATTTACTGGGGCTGTCATGAAGAAATATTATGAAAGATTGCACTTGCCTGGGTCTTAGCACAAAAAGAAAGTCAACAGAGCTGAATTGCTGGGGAAGAAAGGAAGTGCATGCTATCACAGCACTGAGAAAATGGACTAGCATTTGGGCCCAGTGGAGGGGTTGGAGTTAAGCAGCATATTTAAGCAAAGTTCAGTAATAATATGGCATGGCTACTATTAGGCTAGCCCTCATAATTATGGGGAGGCAGAGAGATCTAGGGTGAGGAAGGGGAAGATTTAAGTCAGGCAATAACATTGTTGTAGAGACCATATGGTTTAGAGCTAGAAGGAAGATATTACAACTCTTGTGGCTAACTGTCCCAGGATCTGTCTCAGGTTCCCTTCTCTTCTCTTTCCACATTCATATATTCTCATTCATATTCATTCTCTCATTCTCTCTCTCTCTCTCTCAAAAGGAACCCCAGGTTTCTCTATCCTTTCCTTCTACCTATTCAGTAGTTTTTCAGCCATGTCTGATTCTTTTGACCCCATTTGGGGTTTTCTTGGCAAAGATACTGATTGGAGTAGATTGCCATTTTCTTCTCCCGATCATTTTACAGATGAGAAAACTGAGACAAACAGGGTTAAGTGACTTGCCCAGGGTCACATAGCTAGTGTCTGAGGCCAGATTTGAACTCACAAAGATGAATCTTCCTGACTCCAGGTCTGGTGCTCTAACCACTGCACAACCTAGTTGCCCCTATCTCTACCTATTAGATTTATTAATCTGGATGTCCCCAAAATATTTCAAATTCAACATGTTGAAAACATATTATCTTTCCCCCACACCACCCATCTTATTAATGTCCCTCTTTCTGTTGAAGACATCACCATTTTTTTAGTCTCCTGGGTTTATAATCTTGGTAGGTATAACCTTCACTCCTCTCTCTCTCTCACTTCACACATCCAGATTTTTTTGCTAAATGCTATCATTTTCAGTTCCACAATATTTCTTGTGTCTGATCGCTTAACTCTACTCAGTTATCACCTTAGTTTAGACCCTTATCACCACTCATCTAGATTATTCCTGAGGCCTCCTAATTAGTTTCCTTGCCTCAAGTCTTCCCATTCCAATCCACCCTCCACAGTAATTTCTTTAAGTTCATTTTGACCATGACTACTCTCTTGCTCAATACACTCCAAAAATTTGATTTTATATTTTATAGTATCAAATATAAACTCATCTTTGAATCTCAAAGTCCTTCGTAACCTGGCCCCAATCTATCCTTCTTATCTTCATCATACATTATTCCCTTTGTACTGCCTATGATCCAAGTAAACTGGGCTTCTCTCTATTCCTCACACATCACTCTAGCCCCTTTCTTTATGCCTCGACATTGGGCATCCCCTATGAGTGGAATGCACTCCCTCATCTGCATTTCACAGGATTCCTCTTTTCCTTCCAGATGAAACTCAAGAAGCATCTTCTACATGAAGCCTTTCCTTATTCCTCTGACCGCCAGTGTCCTCCCTGCCTATCTTTTATTTATTCTTCATAATGTATATTGTCTATTCATCTATCTATCTATCTATCCATCTACTCTATCTGTATGTGTATATATCTATATGTAAACACATACATACATAAAAATAAATCAGTTCCTGAAGGTCTTAGGATCGTTGCTATCTGCCCCAATATTTCCCTACCTGGACTTTCCATCAGCTATGAATTGTAAATGAACATGAGTCCTCTATTATTTGTTGTCTCTTCAATTATAATGTGAACTCCTTGAGAACAGGAACTGCCTTGTCTTGGCCCAAAGTGTTTAATAAGAGTGTTTCCTTTCCGTTTCACTTGCATATGTTGTTTCCCTTGCTAGAATGTAAACTAAGTGAACATACAAACTCACTGTTTCTTTATCCTCCTTTCTTCCTTCCTCCTTCTTTTTTTCTTTTCTTCCTTCTTTCCTTCCTATCCGAGCTAGCACAGTAGCTGGTATACAGTAGACATATTTTTCTTTTATAAATTTATTTTATTTTATTTTTGTTACAGAACAGAACAAGTGTTTCCATAACACAGCATAATAAAAAAAAGATGATTACATGAAATTATAAAACTATGTTGTATGACTTGCTATTCCTTTTAAAAATATAATAAAGTCATCAGGTAAATTTTTTTCCTTTTTTTCTCCCCTCTACTCTTGAAATGGCTACCATTAGACACACACATATGTATATGTGTGTGTGTGTGTATATATATATATATACACACATGCACATACACATATATACATGTACATGTAAAATTATTCTATACATCTATTTATTAGTTCTTTGGATGCAGATAGCATCTTCCTTCATATGTCCTTTGCAGTTAATTTAAATCAAAATGACTTAGTCACTCAAATTATTCTGAAAACAGTATTTCTGTTACTATATACAATATTCTCTTGGTTCTGCTCATTTCACTTCATTATTTCATGTAAGTCTATCCATGTTTTTCTAAGATCATCAAGCTCTTCATTTCTTATAGCACAGTAGTATTTCATCACAATCATCTACCACAACTTGTTCATAGTAGACATTGAATAAATTCTTATTAGTTGACTGATAGATGTAGTGGTCAAGAAACTCTGCAAGTTCTCCTTTCTTAGTTTATCAGTGTGTCCTCCTATCCAGAAGGCTTATCCTTATCATATGGCTCCTGGGGACATCTTCTGTATCTTTGGCAATGGCATTGAGTTCTATAAGGGTTCAAGCATAGTAGCCCCATTAGTGGAGGGTTGATTTGTGAGAATATTCTCCCCTGTGATTAAAAAAAAAAGTTGAATACTTCAGAGTACCTTCTGAAGCCATTTCCTTTCCTGCAGGGCATGCTTGGTAATTTTTTAGAGCCTAGCACTTAGTTATAATCAGAGCAGACTTCAAAGTATCAGGATTTAGAATCCACTTCAGGATTTGCTTCAGTTACCCTAGGTGGCCATTTGCATCAGTCATACATGGGAGGACTTTGCTTATGGAGGATTTCTGAGTTAGGGCATCACAAGACAGAAGCCACAGGGACTGCTGACCACCACTGCTTCATTAGGCGCTGGCCACCCCCAGTGTTTAGTAATTAGAACTGCCTATGCTTCTGTGAGTCAGAGCACCTGAAGTGTTTTGATTAATCAGTCTTTGAAAACCAGAGATAGTGTTTGTCCTAATCTCTCCCTCCCCTCATCCTGAATACAAATTTGGCAGTGATGACTGCTCCAAGGCTGATGTTGACTTCTTTTCTTAATTTTACTATTTTTAGTAAAATGTTCTCGCCAAATTTTCTTGGAAAAATAATCGAAGAGGAACACATCTCAGTCTTAGATAGGGGGAGAAAATGGTCCATACAATGAATGGCCAGGGTTTACAAGGAGAAGCAGATGCAGAGCTTTGAGTGTCTCTTCCTGCCTTCTTGGTGTTGGGGAAAGGAGGAAGAGCACTAGAGAGGGAGGCAGATCACACGGGGAGCAATGAGAGGTGGGTACAACCAGCAGGAAGTTAGTCATTTGTCAGAATTATTAAATTACCTCAAAGACATAGGGTCTTAGAATGATCTGGGGTGGAGGATGGGGGAGAAGGACAATATCTTAGGAAACTGATTTTTAACAAGACAGTTTTACATCTTGGTACTAACTTTCATTAAGGAGGAGGATATGATTGGGCACCAGGAACTTAATAAGTACCTGTTGATTGATTGTTTGAATTAATGATTAATTAAAGGACATCCTTTTAAACGAGAATGTAGTTTAGCATTAATTAGATTTAGACCAGTACCTTATACCCCATATTACAATAATCTCAATATGTATTTTTTTCAATATCTTCTCCAATTTATTAAAGAAGGAACCAAGACTATTGTGATAGCAAGAAGAAATGGAGTTAAACAGCAAAGAGGGCTGATGCTTAATAGCCTGGAAGTTGAAGAAGAGAAGGAAGGAAGGAGGAGGGTAACAGTGACATCAGCCTGAAGTTATAAAGGTCAGTCATTCCATGCAGCTGCAACTTGTAGAGAGGTGCTAGAAGGCTGGTCCTGACTGCTTTTTATCCTTCTAACTTCCGGATCGGCAGCCAGCTCTGGCATGATCTGCAAAATGGAGGTTTCAGGTTCTAGCTGTAGAAGGGGCTAAGCAAAGAGTGGGAACAAACTGAGTTGAAGGAGACTGTTTGGGGGACTGCTTGGGGGGGGTTGGGGAATACTGTTTAAAGGAGTTATGTTTGGGAGTTTGGGAGGAAATGGGGAGTGACTCCACTTGACCAAGCAGTCACAAATGGAGCTGCACAGTGGAGAGAGATTTGAGACATGAGGCATGACAGCAGGACAATTCCCTGGGGGGAACCTTGATTAGCCCCACCATGGTGGAGAGGCTATTCCCTAGTCCAAACTCAATGAGATTGTTCCTTTTCCATGACATCTATGTGACCCCTTTTTGTGGCTTTCTTGGCAAAGATACTGGAGTGGTTTGCCATTTCCTTCTCCATT
This sequence comes from Petaurus breviceps papuanus, assembly GCF_028583685.1. Lineage (NCBI taxonomy): Eukaryota > Metazoa > Chordata > Mammalia > Diprotodontia > Petauridae > Petaurus > Petaurus breviceps. The sequence continues at coordinate 8,514,550 of NW_027187335.1, read as the reverse complement.
TCACAGATGAGGAAACTGAGGCAAATAGGGTTAAGTGACTTGCCCATGGTCACACAGCCAGTAAGTACCTTATCCCAGATTTGAACTCATGAAAATGAGTCTTCCTGATTCCAACCCCATTGCTCTATTCACTACACCACCTAGTTGTCCCTTCAATATGTAAACACAATTTGAATGTAACAGGTCACTACAAAAAAAAAAAGAGGAGAATTATATCAAGGACTTTTCACAACTGTGGCTGGGGGGAAAGTTTTAACCAAACAACAGATAAAGTTTACAAGAAAATTAGAAAAGAAATAGTAAAGTGGAACATTTACATAAAATATCAACTATAAAAGTCTGATATCAAAAGTATAAAAAGGATTGACAGAAATCTGTGACAAGTCATTCCCCAAGAGATAAGTGACCAAAGGATACAGATAGTTTTCAAAATAATAATCTCAAATGATAAATGATCACTTGAAAACAAACTGAATCAATCACAATTTTAATTGTAAGCAAGCCACAAGTTATGCTATAATGCTATAGAGTATAATGCAACATGGGTGGTCATGGGCATTATGAGTGCTGCTTTGGAGGGTAGAGTTGGCCTGTCGAAACTCATCATTGACGCCTTCTCCCTATCTGTTAGTTTCTGTTATGAGTCATACCTCACTACCACAATTACCTCCCTCTTTAGCCTAACATTTGTAAAATGGCTACTCAGGTCTGAGTGGTCCCCTTTCCTGCTGTTTTAAGGGGTTATTAAGCAGAAAATTAAGGATAGAATCTTTATAACTCAGAGCCACCAGTTAGGAAATGTTCCTAACATTCAGGCAGAAATCCGTGTGTCTGTCTTAATTTAAATGGTGGCCTGGGTAATTTAGAATCATGGCAAAGTCAAGGAACAGAACAGGCCAAGAGTGGAGAGGTATATTCTGGGTAGTACTGGGTAAGGGAATAGGGACATGGGCAATATCAAGGACTGGGGCAGCAGGATTACTGAATCATTAATTTAGAGCTAGAAGGGAATTAAAAGATCATTAAATTCAATTAGTAAGAACCAGAGGCAAGATTTGAACTCAAATCTTCACTTTGCATCTGGTGCTCTGTCTGGTTTCAACAGTACAAAATTCCCCCCCCCCCCCAGAATAAGCTCATCTTTTCTAATCTCACTATCAAGATGCTAATTTAAGCCTTGATTGACACCACCTCCCTCAGCATTCTCTTTCCTTCTGATTGAAGGGCTGAGTACCAAACTCCTCCCAATGCCTTCCTTTATGGAGGGCAGAAACTGAACTTCTCAACTCATTCTACTTTGTATCTACTGTTCTGCTTTGTATCTACTTTTCCTCCCACTACATACTCTTTGGTTTCTCCAAAGATACACACACACACACACACACACACACACACACACACACACACACACACACATACACACACACATACAAACACTTTATCCCTAGAGCTTAACACAGCACCTAGGATTTAGTAAGTGCTTAACTGGATTGGATTTATTGGATTGGATTAGGTCTTCTTGACTCCAAACCCATCATTCTTTTCACTGCTGCAACTAACTAGATGTTTCAAACAAAGACTTGCAATAAAAAGAACAAGGAGTGATCTTTCATAGAGAGCGCCTTGATAACTACCTAAGAATTTCTGTTCCCTTTTATGCCAGGGGGACCATATTTTATTCATCCTTTTATGTTCCTCAGGTAATGACTAGTCTAACACCTCTCATACAGTAGGTACTCATAGACTCAGTTCTACTTGTTCAACTTTTCCCCACCAGATAACTCCTTTGTAATCCAAGAGCCCTGAATTATTTCTGATCGTGCATTCTTTTTTTTTTTTTTGCCTTTTGAAGGGGGGAATGAAGGATAATTGGGGTTAAGTGAATTGCTCAAGGTCACATAGCTAGTAAGTGTTAAGCATCTGAGGCCTTGGATTTGAACTCAGGTCCTCCTGACTCCAGAGCCAGTGCTCTATTCACTGTGCCACCTAACCTCCCTTGATCATGCATTCTCACTGTCCCTGTCAGAACAATTTTGGGAACCTCACTCAAAGGTCAGGCCCACAGCCTTCCCATTAAGCATCAGCGATTCTTGCTAAAGATCAAGAACTCTAACTTCAGGAAGACTGATGAATAGCCCTGTGAAAATGCAAGGTTAGAATCCCAATATTAGTCATAGAGAAAGTAGTAGCTATGTGCCCCCAGTTCAAAAGCCCCACAGGTGCTAAGAATTTTTAATTACTCTCCCAAAGTTATGAAAGAGTGGTCCAAATGACTTACTGAGGTTGGTAATTGGTAGAATAGGTATGAGTAGAGGAAACTAGGGAAAGGGGTGGGAAATAGCAAAGGAAAGAGAATCAAGTATGGATAAATTGTTGATTCAATGATTAGTGTATGAATGAGAAAATAATTAGCTAGTGATACCTCTGTGGAGAATCTAAAAGGTTATGAATCAATGTATGTGTATGAAGAATGATCCCATGTAAATGATCCCTCAGCCATTGGGAAAATTGCTTTGGGTGAAGATGCCTGGGTGTTTTGTGAAGCTTTCTGGATGCATGATGTATACAGAGAGTAAGAAATAAGTCAGCACTTACAAACTAGATTAACCTAGTCTTTGAATGCCACTGGTGAGACTGAATACACAATTCAGCCTAGTATCAATCTTCATGGGATGATAGATTAGATTTAGAAGGAACTTTAAAAGATATCACATCTACTATACCCTTCCATGTTACAGAAGAGGTTAAGTGATTTACCTAGGTTTGCAGCTTGTAAATAAGATTAAAACCCATGTTATTATGCCTCTCAATTCAGTGTTCTACCAACTGATCCATATAGACTCTCATAGAGATTTGAACTCAGATCTCCCTGACTCCAGGGCCAGTGTTCTATCCGCTGATCCACCTAGACTTTAAGAATCTGACATGGGGCAGCTAGGTGGCACAGTGAATAGAGCACTGGCCCTGGAGTCAGGAAGACCTGAGTTCAAATCTGGCCTCAGAAATTTGTGACCTTGGGCAAGTTGCTTAACCCCAATTGCCTTACCTTCCCCCCTCCAAAAAAAACCCAAATAAACAAATAACAAAAGAGAATCTCCATGGCATACAGGCATCACAACAGGACTTTGGTGTCACTCAACTAAGCCCAGAATAATCATGTCTTTAACAATATGAGGTTCCTTTCTAGGAATTTCATTCTTGATTATAGGAAATCTAGTTAAGTTGCTTATGGGCATATTTTCAGATTAGTGATTCTAGCCTCTGAAGCAGTGATGAGAAACCCTTGCATATGTGATACAGTTCTGAGTAGTCTTTTTTCGTTGTTTTTGTTTTTTGCTTTTTGGAGGCCAATTGGGGATAAGGCCCAAGGTCACATGGTTAGTTTTTGTGTTAAGTGTCTGAGGCCACATTTGAACTCAGGTCCTCCTGACTCCAGGGCTGATGCTCTATTCACTGTGCCACCTAGCTGCCCCTCTGAGTAGCCTTTTGACACGAAAAAAAAAAAGTTCCCATATAGTAAAAAACTTGAGTCTGTGTCACATAGAATGTCAAAGCTGGAAAGAAATTTAGTATGTATCCAGTCCAATCCTCTTTATACAGAGAAGGAGAAAGAGATCAAGAAAGGGTGATGGTGTGGGAACTTTGCTCAAAGTCACAGAGTGAGTTAGCAGCAAAAATGGAACTAGAGTCCATAAACATCTCTGATTCCCCACCTCCTTTTTAGCTATGTCAGCTACTATAATATTACCATCTCCTTCTTCTGAGAGAATCCAAAGAAATAATAAACTATGGGACCATTAGTATTAGGACAGCTAGGTGACTCAGTGGATAGAGTGCCAGGCCTGAAGTCAGAAGATTCATCTATCTGCATTCAAACCTGACCTCATACACTTACTGGCTGTGCGACCTTGGACAAGTCACTTAACTGTTTGCCTCAGTTTCCTCACCTGTAAAATGAGCTGGAGAAGGAAATAGAAAACCATTCCAAATATTTTTGCCAAGAAAATCTCAAATATATTCATGAAGAGTCAGATATGACTGAAAAATGACTTAACAAAGAACCAGCATTTGAACTTAGGTAGTGACAGAATTTGAAGCCAAATCTATTCTTTTTATTACAGGACAACTACTTCTAAATAAGCCTCAATAATGGGTACACTGAAAAGTCTTTTAGTATTAACCATAAAGTACTCCTCTCCCCCTTAATAGATGGGTTCTTCCTGGGCCTTCCATTTTGGGGAGGGTCCCAGACCAGCCAAATTGCTTTCCCCTCTCAGCTGTGCTTCTGATTTTACTTTAATACCATGCCCCTGTATGAGTACTTTCATTCCCCAGTTCACCTCCTTTTCATTTGTGTGTGTGTGTGTGTGTGTGTGTGTGTGTGTGTGTGTGTGATCTTTCCCCACTAGAATGTAAGCTCCTAGGAGGGCCTATCTTTCTTTTGTTTGTATTTGTATCCCCCATGTTAGCTCAATGTCTGTCACATAGTATGCAATTCAATAAACATTTATTAAGCACCTACTATGTGCCAGGCACTGTGCTTAAATGCTGGGGATACAAAAAGGCAAAAGTCAGCCTCTGCCCTCAAGGAGCTTACAATCTAACGGGGAGATAAAAAGCAAACAAATATATGCAAAACAAGCTATATAAGGGATAAATAGGAAATGATTCGAAGGAGGAAAACTGGAATGAAGAGGAGTTGGGGAAGACTTCCTGTGGAAAATTAGATTTTATTTTGGATTTAAAGGAAACCAGGGAGTTCATCAGTGGTCAGCAGAGGATGGAAAGTGCTCTAGGCAGGGGCACAGTCAGATACATTGTTCACTGCTGAGATATAGTGTGTCTTGTCCATGGAAGAGGCATGAGGATATCGTCACTTAATATATGGTTGTTGCTTACCAGTAATTAGAATTTAACTTTTAGAATAATTTTCTAGATTAAAAAACAACAACAACAACAACCAAAAACTTATCTCGTAGCCATAAGATGTTGATTCTTTTTTCCATGGGGGGTGGAGGGGAAATGGGAAGCACACAAATTGTGACATAGTTTGAAAAAGAAGTTTATCAGCTACAGGAAACATCATAGAGGGGACAAAATTACGGCTTATTTTTGCCTTAGTTGTATGGCACCTGTGTTTTAAACACTCTCCTTCACTCTATGAGCTTCTACCTGGATAACATTTTCTCAGCCCTGCCCTATACCCCCATCCTTTGTGACTATCCAGAAGGCAGTCTGCCAAGAATCAAACTGGAGGGAAATAATAAAAATATGAAACAAAAACCAAAAACCCATATATTCCCACAATCCATCCCAATTACTGAAAACCTTCAGTGGTGGATTAAATGCACAGAACTCACCATATTCTTATTATGCCCTTTTAAAACAAATGTAGTAAAATAACAACAGGATCTAAGTAGGCTTGGGGAGCAGATTTTGTTTGCTAGGAAACAAAATCCAGAAGGAGGGGGAAGATTCTTCAGGTGGTGATGATTAATCAGAATACAAAGAAGTCACTTGAGAAGGAAGACCTTCCATTCATTCAATCAAACTTTTACAGGACAGGATTCTATCAAGCATCAAGCTCTGTGGGGCTATGAAGAACAAGACACAGGTCCTATTCTCAAGGTTCTTATATAGTCTGGGAGGAGAAGTAAAAGATATGCATACAGATATCTCCAGATCACAGGATGAAAGTGAAAAGAGGGTTAAAATGATCAAGAGATCATTTCTGCCTGTGGCAGTTAAGGTCGAATTAAAGCTATAGCACTACAGCTGGATCATCAAAGTAGGATTTCACTAGGTAGAGATGGGGGAAAGGGATTCCAAGTTAAAGGAATAGCATGATAAAACAAAAGAGTCCCAGGAAAATGCAAGGTTCATTTGGGGAACAGTGAATACTTTGTTGTGTGAAGAGCATAGAGTGATGGAGGGAGCGTATATACGCAAAGAGTGGGAAATACAATTTAATTGGATGAATTTTTATCAGATTATGAGAGGTTTGGATTGCTGGGCTGAAGAGGTTGGCAATGACTTCACAGGCAAAAGAGAACCACTGAAAACTTTTGAGTAGAAGAATTAAAACGATTAAAATGTATTTTAGAAACATTAATTTGGAAGCAATTTATGCAATGGATTGGAACATGAGGAAGAAAAGGGAGAGAGGTCAGGTAAGAGGCTATTACAATATTATAGGTGAGAGGTAATCAGGACTTGTAAGGTGGCAACAGTGGTCATGCTTTGGAGATGTAACAAGATTTGACAATAGGGTGAAGATGGTAGGGGGATTTGTTGGCAAAGACGGAAAAGAATAAGAGAAAAAAATCTAGCTTAAATAACTGGACTGGAGTAATTTAGGGACCATTAAAAGCAATAATCAAGGCTAATAACAAATACACACTACTGGATTGGATGGGGTGCTTGGGGTGTCTATGTTCATAACATCAGTTTGTAAAATCAATTTGTAAAACTAGTCTGTAAAATCACATTCCCTCCTCCCCAGCCTCAGAGCATTAACTCTGCTCCTTCCCCCTGCCAGCACTCTGCCTAGCAACAATTCATGAAATTGTTTATTTCTGCTTGGAACAATAACAAGCTACATCTATGAATCCTTCACTAAATCATCTATAAACCTTTTAGCTTGGGCAAATGTTATCTCCCCCTAGTATAATTTCAAGCTGCACCTATGAATCCTTCAATGCACTATCTCTGTAAGTTAACTCCTCAGCTAATTAGGCACATCCTGAATCCCTGTTAGCCTTGGTTCCCAACATCCATCTTGTCAAACATGACACTGATGGGTGGCAGACTAGGCACTTCTCAGTCAGCCCTTGACCGCTAGCTGACTTAGTGATGTTTCAAGCCTAAAACCACACCTCCATGCAGCACCCCCCTTGGGCTATTTCCCAGTGAATTATGGGCAATATGCCTGTGCAGTTGATATTAAAAGGTATGTCCCTTTAAGCACTGACCACTCCTTAACTCCTCCCTAATCCCACCCTTACTCACCTAGTTAGCATAGTTGACATCTGATTTACTACTGTGACTCCTTAAAAACTATACCTATGACTTCTTTAAGTTTGCAGATTCCCTAACAACCCTTGCCTGCTGTAAAGCGTAACAATAAACTTTTACAATCCTGACTTCAAAGATTGCTTGGGCCTAGTGAATTCCTTCCAGTCTGAACAGCAGGGACTCTGGTCATAGATCAGAGCCCCTGTATAACCTATTGTCACCTCCAACAGATTTACTGAACGGAACTGACAGCAGCTAACCTATAGATGGAGCTAATGAAACTAATAACGAAAATAAAAAAAGAATGTAGCCAACATGTTAACAAAGAAACACTGAGCAGTTGGTTGAGTCACGCAGATTTGTTTGTGGAAATACAGGAACTTATGATAGAAAATCAGGGCCAGGCCATTGCCATAAGAATTACAAAAAAGATAATCATTAAAGTGCCTGGATTCAGTGTTTGATGCAAATTATTTAAGAAAACTAAGTGATACATCACTGTAGACTACAAAAAGTTAGCCCAAAACAAACCCCATCCTTCCCTACCCCTGCTCACACCACTAAAAAAAGACCTAAAAAAAAACCTGGACAACTCAACTGTACTTTTAGTGGAATGTGATCTCAGATAAGAATGTGGCCCACAATTGCCTAGAGGAAACATTAATTCATAAAAGCCTAATAAAAATGTTTTTAAAAGATGTCACCATACCAGATACTCATAATCTCCAAGCTGCATGAAATGAAAAGCTTTCAAAGTATGGAGGAAAGATTCAAGATCATGTGGAAACACAATGAGGTACATTATCATTCCCATCATCCTATCTTCTATTGGAGTTTTACTGAGGATGTTTTTAGTTAGGCTATGGAAGATGAGTTTATATTCTAACACTTTTATTCACTATAAAAAAGCAGTTATTTTATCAACCTATGCAACAGTATACAGAATGTGAAATAAAAAAAAATGTAAACAAAATAGAGACTTCTCCTAGTATCACTTCTACCTGAACTGTAAGATAAGAATGATTTTTCTAAATACTACTACTGTGACAACTATGACTACAACTACTACTATCACTACTAATGATGATGAAGACAGGATAACAACCCCTTCAAAGTCTGTGGGGTGGGGAGGGATGGTGGTGGCAAAGGGAATGCCAATTAAAGTGATGCAGAGCGAGGACTCTGTGTGTCTTGAGACCACTCCAGACCAGCTGTGATAGTCTGGCAAGAACCCTGAAACTCCAGTCAATTACACTGTGATAAGAACACAGATTGGGCTGGCATCCCAGAAAGTGTGATGGAAGCATCCCAATGAATCTAAGAACTAAATAGGGCAGTATAAGGTTGTAGACTGGTCTTTGGAGCAGCCATGGTGATCAACCTGTCAGGAGCTCAGCAAAGCAAATGGGGTGCTTTTTCAATGTGTTGGTTGCATTTGCTATACTGATTTTTCCCCCTCTCCTTTTTATTCTTTATTATGATATATGATTCTCTGTGGTGGGATAGAAGGAATACAATTAAAGATGTAGGTGACACAAAATAAATGATAATTATTTATTTTTAAAATGTATTTAAGAATAAAGGCATGGTTTCTGTATCATTGACAAGTTTAGGGTCTCTCTCATTCCTGAACTATGCTTTCCCAAATATTTCTCCCTATTTTCACTTTTTCCCATGTTTGTACAGATGTCACCAAGCATCCAAATCTATGTTTATTTGATTTGGAAGGTTTTATTAATCTCTTCATAGAATTTCTCTACTTCTTCATCTTCATCAAACCAACATTAGTACATAAGTTACAACCATTTTCATAATGGTCTTTACACAAGCACTTATTAGTACTGCAACATATGATGATAAAATATCTCATGAAATAATACTTCTTATCTTTAGGCCTACAGTAAAAGTCGCTCGTTTTTTTTTGCCTCTCTATGGAATACCTGTGAACTTTCCTTCTATTTGGATGTAATCTTGTTCTATCTTCTGGTTGATAGCATAATGCAATGATACTATCACACACACATACGAATTATATTACATACTAGGGAGATAATTTTTAAAAATGTCTGTGCTATTAGAAGTATTCCTGAAGACTTTTCCAAATCAATATGAGCTAAGTTTTAATGATCCGAGCAAGATTAAGAGGACAAGGTCTATGTCTTAATTATTTTTATACCTCCTATGGGACTCAGCAAAGAACATGGTTCATAGTAGTTGCTTAAATATTTGTTGGATGATTGACTGAATGAATGAATAACATAAGTGGTGGAATTACTATGGAGGAGTAAAAGGAGAGTATAAGTGAGCCCCACTTTAAGAACATCTGGTTAAAAGCAAAAGGATTTTTCACTTTAAAAGATTTAGACAGAGGATTCTCTCTAGAAAACTGTAGCCCTACTCCTGCATTAAATACATCATTTACCCATTTGATTTGGATGTTATATATCATATTTAACTTTATAATATAAAGTGAAGTGAGTAGGGATCATTGAAATTCACAGCCAAGATGTCGTCATCATTGTCATCCTCAGCACCATCATCATTGTAATAATAATCATAATAATAGCTAACATATATATCATTTTAAGGTTTGCAAAGTTTTTTTTTATAAATATCATTTCATTTTTATCCTCACAGCAGCTCAGGAAGTTCTCATTATCATTTCCATTTTACAGATAAGGAAAGTGAGGCAAATAGAGGTAAGTGATTGTCTAAAGTCACACAGCTAATAATTGTCTGAGGCTGGATTTGAACTCCAATCTTGCCAACTCTAGGTCCAGTGTTCTATCTATTACACAACTTTGGCATCTCTTTGGTATAGTCATAGGCCTTAGTTCTGATGAAAATGCTCTATTCATCTTTAGGAAATGATTTTACTTCTCTGAACACAAATTACTTCAAAGGCAAAATAATCCTCATTCTAACTCATAGGAATGAATGCTATGGAGATAAAAATGAGATCACCTTTGGGAAAACATTTTTTAAAAAAAGAAATGAGTCACATACAAATGAACTTTTTCAACCCTTCAAGGATGCCTAATAGTATCTATGTGGGGATTCCTTCCACCAGCACAGATTACAATTCCTCAATAACTTAGCAAAATCCCTTTCAGAATCTCTGTGGTTAAACAAACAAACAAACAAAGAAAAACTTTCCTCACCTGTGGCCAGCTTGGTGATGAGATTTACCTAGCCAAGCTCAGTTGTTCTTCATGGACCAAGCAGCTTGATTTCCTTTCTCTCATCTGCAATCTGGGATAGCACTTTTCAATTTTCATTGTGCTTTGACAAAAACAACAACTCATTTTCTCATTTGGAACTTTATACTCTTTAGCTCCCTTCTCCCTAAAGAATGGACTTAGTGGCTGTTACAATATGGTATGCTGGAAAGAATATCAGGAGTCAGAAGACCTGGGTTTTAATCTTGATTTTAACACTAATTTGCTATATGATCATGGATGAGTCATTTGCCCTCTTTAGCATTCAATTTCTTCCTTTGTAAAATGAAGGAGATTGAATTAGATGAGACCTAAAGTGTCTTCTAGGTCTAACATTACTGTTGTTTAGTGTCTAATGTCTAAGATCTTTTTCAGTCTTGTCTCATTCTTTGTGAATCCTTTTCGGGTTTTCTAAGCAAAGATGCTGGAGTGGTTTACCATTTCCCTCTCCAGCTCATTTTACAGATTAAGAAACTGAGGCAAACTCAGTTAAGTGACTTGCCCAGGGTCACACAGCTAGTAAATATCTGAGGCTGGATTTGAACTCAGGTCTTTCTGACTCCAAACCCAGTGCTCCTATCCACTGTACCAACTAGCTACCTGTCTCTTACATACTATGAGCTAATACATGCCATTAATATCTTAAAATACTCCCGGGAGGCATGACTATAAAGAATGAAGTATTTGCCAAAAAAACCACCAGAAATATAACCTGTGAGAAGCTAGATCAAAGAAACTTTTTAAATCAGAATTTGAATATTAAGAGAGGTCCTCACTTGTGACTCTAGGATATCACTAGAGCATAGCTTGAGGTATGAAATATGATGTGGTTTTAGCCAGCCTCCCTGTTAGAGTGATCATCAGGCTCACCTTACAACTCTAACCATTTAATCAGCACATACTGGAAATCATGGCAGTCTTCATCAGACTAGTCTATTTATGGAATTCTTCAACATAGAATAAAAAGGGGTGTTGTTAAACATTAGAAGAATATACAAGCGCCATCTTGACCAGATACTTTAACTGATGGCAATTTTTGATTGTGAGCAACACCTTAGCAACTAACTGTATTGATTCAATGCCTAAAGAGAAGTTCTGAAGCTTCTAAATATCTTTAATGATCTCTAAAACTAAGAAAGTGGAGAGGAGATTTAGCAGTATTCACACACACACTAAGTGATTGTCTCAAAGATGATGTAATAATTTTGCATTTTAGGAAAAGATAATTTTGGTGTTGCTTGTATATTATGAAATAAATGGAAGCCATGTAGGAAAACATTTAAATTACTGCTTATTAAGCCTATCTGCATACTTCCAGAAGCTATATTTATAAATATAGTCACTTTAAATGACACTGGATTCACTGGGATTCAGGGATGAAGGAAAGACCAAAGAATCATATATCTAGAAGTGGAAGAGAGGTCAGAGACCATTTAGTCCAATGCCATCATTTTACAAATGATATAATTGAGTCTAATGGAGATTAGGTCATTTGCCTCAAATCACACAAGGAGTTAGAGTTAGAGGGACAATTTGAAACAAGGTTCTCTGACACCTGTTAATCATAATAATCAAAATATTTGAGCAAGTGACTTGGTTTTAAAGGAGATATAATTTCTTTGGTCTTCTCAACTATGGTGACCAAGGTATTAACAAGACAATACTTTTTGGAATCAGTTTTGGAAATTGTATGTGGTGTAAAAAAAAACTCACTCCAAGAATAACTTCTATTTAATTTCTGGGGTTTGTCCATAGCCATTGGTGCAGCTGGCCAGTCTTGTCTTTTATTTTCCTTCAGATATGAAGTATAAGTTAAGAGATTCATTCTGACTGTTCAAAGACAGTTCATTTAGCTAATTAGAACTATTGCTCCATGCTGAGTTTTTCCCTAAACAATATATTTATTTAATGAGTTATTAAAACTTATTTTATCCAAACATCTCTTTTCAGCAAGATAAGTTAAAGGGGAAAATGAATTACCATTCAGTTTGGATAAATTCAGGCAGGAAAAATTTTCTCTTCACAGATGTTGGGAATAGAGTCTTTTATCATATTGGAAAATAGCTTGGTGTGATAAGAGGCAGTGTGGTAAAGCAGAAGTAGCAGGGAGTTGGAGTCACTGGTATGATTTCTGACTCATCAATTTCAAAGCTTTGGGATCCTTAGCAAGTCACTTAATAACAATGAACCACCATTATCTCTTGCATAAAATGGGGATAATGCAACCTTCATCTTAGCTACATAATAGGAGTCTTACAAGGCTCATAATGAGTTTTCCTCTGCAAATTTTTTTTATTTCATGAGTTGTACCACCCTTTCCAATGATGGATCATTAACCCTTTCCCTGCCCACCCCCCATCCCCGCCCATGCCTTAGAAAATTATACTTGAAAGTTGTAAAGGTTAAAAAATGTTATCCCTCTGAAGCCAACTTGGAGATAAGGCTCTTCAAATTTAGCTAGGCTGGGTGTCAGATGACAAGAATATTTTTAGTGACTGGGACCACAATTAACATCTTTCCATTTGAGAGAAGTTTAATTACAATCTGTATCAAGATGACTAATATCTATAGTCATTCCCAGTCTCTCCTCTGGCTTTTATTCTACATTACCAACTGCCTATTGGTCACTTCAAATGGATGTCTGGGAAATAGTTCAAACTCAATATGCCCTGTGTCTTAGAATCCTTACTTAGGCTCCTTCAGAACTCTGATCAAGCACTATCTTCTTGCATGAAACCAATCCTAATTCCCAAAGTTGCTCCTTATCCCCCCTTTAACTTGTAATCATTTTAATGTAATTTGTTTATGAATATATTGTACATGTGGTCTTGTCTGATGGGATAAAAGCTACATGAAGGAAGGGACTAGTTTTATTTCATCTTTGTAATCTTAAGTATATAGTAAATCCTTAATAAATGCTTGCTTAAATCATCAAAACTACTAGATACTGGCTAAGAAATAGAGGGGTAGACCAGTGGAATAGGTTATCTATAAAAGACACCATTGTCAATGATTATAGAAATCTACTATTTGATAAACCTAAAGACCCCAGCTTCTGGGATAAGAACTCACTACTTCACAAAAACTGCTGAGAAAACTGGAAAATTAGTGTGACAGAAACTGGGCACAGACCAGCGTCTGACACCATATACCAAAATAAAGTCCAAATGGGTACACAATTTAGATATAAAGGCTGATACTATAAACAAATTAGGGAGCAAGAAATAATTCAACTGTCAGATTTATGGAGAATGAAGGAATTTGTGACCAAACAAGAAATAGAGAACATTATGAAATGCAAAATGGATAATTTTGATTAAATTGAAAAAATGTTTGAACAAAGACAATGTAACCAAAATTAGGAGGAAAGCAGAAAACTGAGTAAGAATTTTTATTAGTGTCTCTGATAAAGGCCTCATTTCTAAAATATATAGAGAACTGAGTCAAATTTACAAGAATACAAATCATTCCCCAATTGATAAATGGTCAAAGGATATGAACAGGCAGTTTTCAGAGGAAGAAATTAAAGCTATCTATAGTCATATGAAAAAATGCTCTAAATCACTATGGATTAGAGAGATGCAAATTAAAACAACTCTGAGGTACCACATCACACCTATCAGTTTGGCTAACATGACAGAACAGGAAAATTATAAAGGTTGGAGAAGATGTTGGTAAGTTGGAACACTAATTCATTGTTGGTGGAGTTGTGAGCTGATCCAACTATTCTGGAGAACAATTTGGAACTATACCCAAAGGGCTGTAAGAATGTGCATACCCTTTGACCCAGCTATATCACTTCTAGGGCTGTATCCCAAAGAGATCATAAAAATAGGAAAATGCATGAAAATATTTATAGCACCTCTTTTGGTTGTGGCCAAGAACTAGAAATTGAGGGGCTGCCCATCAATTGGGGAATGGATGAACAAGTTGTGTTATATGAAAGCAATTGAATACTATTGTGCTATAAGAAATAATGAACAGAGTTCAGAAAACCTGGAAAGAATTATATAAATGGAAGTTGAGTGAAGTGAGCAGAACCAGGAGAACATTGTACACAGTAACAGTCACGGTGTTCCATGACCGACTTTGATAGACTTAGCTCTTCTCAGCAATTCAAGAACCTAAAACAATTCCAAAAGACACATGATGGAAAATGCCATCCATATCCAGAAAAAGAAATATGGAGTCTGAATGCAGATTGAAACAGACTATTTTCTTTTCTTTTTTTGTTTTTTTTTGTTTTATGTTTTTCTTTCCCATGGTTACTCCCATTCCTTCTAATTCTTCTATACAACATGACTAATGTGAAAATATGTTTAGTAGGAATGTATATGTAGAGCCTATATCAGATTGTATGCCATCTTGGGGAGGTGGGAAGACAGGGAGGGGAAGAAAATATAAAACTTATGCAAGTGAATGTTGAAAAGTAAAAATAAGTTAACTTAAAAAATAAAAATAAAAATTACAGCATTAAAAAAAAGTGCTTGCTGATTGATTGGGAAAATCCTGGAAATGAGGGAGGGACTGAAAGAAGATTGTAAAATGTCCTTCTAAATGGTAGTTTCTTGTTTTTGAGACTGAGTTTAGGCATGTGCCTTGACACAAGCAGATGGACTAGAGATGTGAAATTTTGTGGTTCCTTCTATACTCCCAAGAGTCTAAAATAATGGAGTTGGTTCAGATACTAGACTAGCTGACCACACATCAACAAAGTCAGGGAGTTCATTCAAATTACTTCTTGCTTCCTTCTTACTCCAAAGAGAGGGTCTTGCAGATGGGAGGCTTTGTCATTTAACATCTGTAAAAAGGCTCAGTAGATTCATTCCCTCTCTATCTCATAGAAGTAGAAAGTGGAAGCTTTCCCCCTGGCCATAGGCTTTCTGTGAAGCCCTACTTTCCATTAGCCCAACTCAATTCCCTATTTCCATAAACACACTGGACAGGTACCTCTAGAGCTTAGAGAGAAATGCTCCATATGATAGTAATTGCCTGTCAAGATTATTTATACTGGGATGTTAATGGGGAGGAAGGGGACTCTAGTTCCTTGTTCTCTTTCCCATTTCCCATTTTCAATTCTTCTTAACTTATTTTAAGGATTCAAAAGGTTCTTTCTTAAACAAAGCAAACAGTTCACTTGGTTAATTGAGAGCGAGTGTTGAAGAATGCCTTCCTTTCCTTACCCCCATTCCTAAATGCATTCCCAGCTTCTTTTCCACATTCTAGCATTCTACCCCAACCCTGAGATACCTGGTTCAAATGCCTCAAGATTCTGAGTATCTACTTCACACAAATACCACCACAGTTCAGGCCTTCATTTCCTCTTTCTTACACTATTACAATAGCCTCCTAATTGGTTTCCCTTCCTCAAGTCAAGCCTCCATATTGCTGCCAAAATCATCTTCCTTAAGTGTAGCTCTCACCTTTTCACTTTCCTCCTCAATCAATCTGATGCCTCCCTAAATACTCTGTAATAAAACATTATTACTTAAAGTCCTTTATAGTCCAATCTATTTTTTCTAGCCTCATCATATATTGGGGCAGCTAGCGGTCAGTGTATAGAGTGCCAGGCCTGAAGTCAGGAAGACTCATCTTCCTGAGTTCAAATCTGACCTGACACACTCACTAGTTTTGAGACCCTGGGCAAGTCACTTAACCCTGTTTACCTCAGTTTCCTTATCTGTAAAATGAGCTGGAGAAGGAAAAGGCAAACTACTTCATATCTTTGCCAAGAAAACCCCAAATGGGGTCAGACATGACTGAAAAAAACCTGAATAACAAGAACAACATCACACATTTCTCTCCTTCTTAGGATCTAGATACAACAAACTTCCATCTGTTCCTCACACGATTCTATGGGTCTTTGCAAAGGCCAGTCCCCATGACCAGAATGTACTCACTCTTCATCTCAGCCTCATAGAATCCTTCTCTTCTCTGAAATCAAGCACCACATTCTACATAGATCCTTTAGATCCCTAGATCCTCTCAGGTAACTGAGAGGCAGCGTAATGTAATGAAATGCAATGTTGGACTTGGGGTCAGGAAGACCTGGGTTTAAATCCCACCTTGGACACTCACAAGCTTGGACACGTGCCTCAGGTTCCTCATCTTTGCAATGAGAAGATTGGATTTGATGACCTCTAAGGTTCCCTCTCATAGGTGCTTAATAAGTGCTTGCTGACTGACTGCTTGAGTCATCAAAGCAAGATGAAATTACCTTCTGAGAATTAAAATCAAGATATTATATTTGAAAACTGTTATTTGTATATATTGGGACTCAATAAGTTAATCAGAATATTTTATGTGAATATCCCATTTCCTGATCTTTTTACACACATGGGAGTTTACATTTTAGAGGGCAATCAACAAGGTGCTTTACACATAGCTGCTGTGCAGAGAAATTGTGGGTAAAATGAATCTCTATAAATCAAAGCCTATTGAAGCTGCTTTTCTAAAGGAACACAGTGGCAAATCATTCTATAATGTAAATAATCCCCTACCTTTTAGTGTTGTAGTATGGGTATTGGGGGTTTCCCCCCAAAGTAAGTACTCATACTCTCTTCCTCTCCACAGAGTATAAGCTTCCTTTAGAAGGGATGACCCAGAGATGACAAATAACTTTTTACCCCTTTAGTAAATAGAAAGATTGATGGATGGATGGATAGATGGATGGAGAGATGGAGGGATGGATAAAAAGACAGGTAGATAGAACCTTTGTTATAAGCATTTACTATATCCCAGGCAGTGTGCTAAGTACTAAGGATGCAAAAGCAAGAAAAATGGTGTCTTTCCTCAAGGAGTTCACATTCTAAAGAGGGAAGACAACACATACAGGGAAACAGAAGGGAGTTTGTGTAATGGTAATGATAATTTGAAGATCTCCCTTGGCCTTTTATAGGCCAAATGTAATCACATGGAGTTGGGGGTGGGGGAGTGGAGTTTGCTGAAGGGGTGGAGCAGAAAGGAGCAGGAGAGAGAGTCATAACAGCTGGGAGCAAGCATAGTAGAGGCTGAGCAATTAGTGTGAGTGAGAGAAGGGCATTTTTGCTTAAGGGGGTCTGTTTGGTTTTGAAAGCCTGACAGAGGGAAGGCTTGGGAATGTTAGTAGTCACTGCATTGGTTATGTGTACCAACTTCTTGGTTGCTATAATGGATTTGGCTTTCTGATGTTTGAACAAATGTTTGGGTTCTGTCTTCCATGTGGAGAGTCTGTTACATTTTATAATTCCCAACTACACCAACATATTCATAGCCGCTGTGGGTACTGTGAATATTACATTGGCATAATAGTTGGGAAGAAGGGAATCTTGGGGAAAATTAAATGAATTTCAGTGATTTCAAAACTATGAAGTATCTTCCTCTTAGAAAGATATTCATGTTTCGTCCTCTTGATTTCATTGAAAATATGAAGTCTCAACTGTGTAAAGTTCTTAAAGATATTCTTAACTTCACACAAGCAAAAAATAGTGGCCAGAATCTTAATTTGCTGTAAATCACCAGCACCATTGCTAGAAGAAAGCCCAGACACTAGAGTTTGACTTTCACCAACTTTATTGGGTTTTGTTAATTACTCCATTTTCTAATTCTAATGATTTTCCAATTCTCTCAAAAGTTTCTCGGAGGTGCCAGTATCAGACGCATAGCTATCTTTTTTTAATTTATTTTTATTTATTTTAAAGCAATTGGGGTTAAGTAACTTGCTCAAGGTTACACAGCCAGTTATTTCTGGGTGTGGAGCTAAGTATTTGAGCCCGGATTTGATCCCCAGGTCACCCCAACACTGGGGCAGGTGCTCTTACTTGCTGAGCCACCTGGCCACCCCTAAGCAATTGGGGTTAAGTAACTTGCTCAAGGTTACACAGCCAGACTTTTCTGGGTGGGTGCTAAGTGTCTGAGCCCGGATTCAATCTCCGAGGTCATCCCAACACTGGGGCTGATGTTCTTACTCACTGTGCTACCTGGCCACCCTGCATAGCTATCTTTATCAAGATGTTTGTTTACTTTGGACTGCTAGAACCAGTGATTAATGCAATTACCATGTTCCTGCCATCACAACACCATTTGATTTCCCTGCTTAGCACTTCCCTCTGTCTGCATTATATAATGCACTAATGAGGCCATAGGTCACCCAATGAATAGAGAGAACAGTGGGCTTGAAGTTAGGAAGATCTGAGTTTGATTTTAGCCTCAGAAACTTACTAGCTGTCTAACACTGGGCAAGTCATCAACTGGTGCAGCTAGGTGAAGCAGTAAATAGAGTACTAAGCCTGGAGTCAGGAAATCTCAGATATTACTAGCTGTATGGATCTGGGTAAGTCACTTAACTCTGTTTGCTTCACTTTCCTCATTTGTAAAATGAATTGGAGAAGGGAATGGCAAACCACTCCAATATTTTTGCCAAGAAAATCCCAAAAGGATTCACAGAGTTGGAAATTATTGAAACAACTGGACGACAAAAATACAAAGCTAATTAACTGCTGTTTGCCTCAGTTTCCTCAATTATAAATGACTATATAATAGCATTTACTACCCAGGGTTGTTATAAGGATCAAAAGACATAATATTTGTAAAAAGAACTTAGCACAATGTCTGATATATAGTAGGCACTTACTAAATGCTTATTTGCTTCCATTCTTCCTTCTTTCCTTCCTTGGAAAGGGAGACAGAGCAGCCTAAAGGAATGCACTGTTTGCACTAGTATTTGTCTTCCCTCTGGGAACTGTCACTCAGACCTTGATTTAGACCTCTGGCATATGGTCCTGACTTCTATAAACATTGATTCTCATTCATCCACTTCCAAAAGGATACAAACTACTTTGAAGGTCCTCTCCTGTCTTTCCTTCTTCATCTTATTTATCCTTCTACTTTCCTCTTTCTCTTGCTTCCCCCCTCTATTCCCCCTGAGCTAGGGGTGGGGAACCTGCTGCCTTGAAGCTAAGTGTGGCCTTCTAGGTCCTCTGGTAAGGCTCTTAGACTGAGTCAAAGTTTTACAAAACATTCCTTTTATTAAGGGGATTTGTTGTGTGAAATTTGGATTCAGTCAAAGACCTGAACTTGAGGAGCTAGAGGGCCACATGTGGCCTTGGGTCCACAGGTTCCCCACCCCTCCTTCCCAACCCCAGACTTCCACCTTGGAAAAGAAACAAACAAAAAACCTTGAAACAGAAGAGTATCTAGGAACAATTAGAATGGGGGATGGGTTGAGGAAAACTTGTTTTCAGTTTTACCTTTTTCAAACTCTGCTTGCTTCTCCCTCTCCTTTCTCATTTTCAAATGCAAGGTAAATTGTGCTTTGGCAGTACCAAGATCTAGACAGTCAATGATTTTCTTTCCTCCCTCCTCATGCTGCTTCAATCCACCTCACCTGTTATTTTTATCAGGTGTTTGGCAGGGTTCCCTAATTCTGTTATATGTGTAGACCTTTCCTTCTATCGAAGCGACATCATTGACAGCACACAGCCCAGCAAGATTCTCCTCCACATTCAGCCTTCACACATTTCTTGTTTCATTAACATTAAGAGATTGTTCTACATCCCTGAGTCGAATGCCAACCAACCAGATTTCTAAGCTTCTTCCCTTCAACTGCTCCCTAGTAATAGTAATGACCTTGTAATTGCAGGTTTGCCTTTAAAGGCACACTCTGTTTAAGCCGATATGAAGTTCCAGGCTGAAAACTAGAGGATGATTGTAATGCCACTTATTCATGCACTTTCTCCTTGTGGGGATGTCTAGTGACCCATAAGATACCATTTTGCTATACAAACTAGATAAATCTTCAACATTTCAGAAGTTCTGGGAGTAAGAACCTATATCCAAAGCTCCCCTCACCCCACTTTTTAGAGAAACAAATGTATCATATGTGCTTACCTGGAACAAAACTCCCTTGGACCACCTCCTTATATGCCCACCAGCCTTCATGGATTTTTGGTGAATTCTGTTGAGCTAAAAAATAAAACAGGAAAATTTTGTTAAATAAATACTATGTCTAGGCTCCTGGAATATGAAATAAGGATGCAAATCATTTAACTGTTTTATATTCACTTCGCAAGCTACAAAAAGAAGCTGCTCCCCCCAAATAGTCCCCTTCTACATAATCTGTGTGTGTGTGTGTATGTGTGTGTGCGCATGTTTTAAAGGTGCTTAACTCACATATTTATCCCATTTTCCACATCAGGTTCATTTTACTTAGTAAATAACTACCCAAAGCAGAAATTGACACTGAAAGACAGGAGAGGAAGAGCAAATGAGAGAATGGGAAGAGAATTCATGATTGATATTTTATGCAGACTGTAAGAAACAGAAGGTATCTCAGGGAACTTCTAGGAGATTATGTGTAAAGTAACTTCATCAAATTTACAACACTATATAAAAGTTATTGTAGTTAACAATAATAATATTACTCTTATAAGAATAAGTAACAATAATATTAAGCATAATTATTGCTATTACTCTTATGGCAATAATTATTATTGACTATAATAATTGCTACTATTATAATAATTATATAATTATTATTGTTAATTAAAATTTAAAATAAAAATTTAAAATTAAGTGTTACTATTATTATATCAATTTATGTTGTTATATTGCTACTAATAACTACTAATGTTAAATAAAATAATAATTCTTATAAAATCAATAATTATTATTGTTACTATTATAACAGCAATAATTTTTACTGTTAATAATAACAAACCATTATTATTATTAAGTTATGCTTGTCTGTTGCAATACAACTTCGCTCCATACAATACAACACAACAAATATTTAGACAACATTTGCTTTATACTATAATATTCTTTGCTTGTTCTTGACAATTCAGAGACAAAAATGAAACAGTCTGTCTTCAAAAAGCTTATATTTTATCATAAAGATACAAAGTATGGAGTAAACACAAAAGAAGTTCAAGAGAGAGAGAACACTAACAATGGACAGATTAAGAAACCTCTTTGGGAGGAGGTAGCCCCAGAGTTGTGCTTTCAAGGATGTTTAGGATGTCTTGTGGTGGAGTGGAGGAGGAAAGAAATTCCAGACTTGTGGAACTAACTTTATGCAAAGACATAAAGGTAAGGGATGGAATATTATCTACTGGGCACACCTAGCAGGCCAGTATGGCTGGATCATAGATTTGGAGTTGGAAGGGACCTTAGACGTTATCTTGTCCACCTTCATTTTACAGATGAAGAAGCTGAGTCCCAGAGAAGTCACTTGACTAGCAAATGGCAGGGATGGGTTTCAAACCTAGGTTCCTCGACTCCAAAGCCAACCTACCAAGAATAATAAATAGAAGAGGGACCTGGGTTGTTCTGATCAACATACCGTGTTTCCCTGATAATAAGACACTTTCTTATTAATTTTTTTTTGAAAGAAAAACACCAGAGGGCTTATTTCCAGGGGGGGCTTATGTTGTCCTGCCTCAGCTCTCCTCTGCAGCACTGCTCTCAATGGCGCCAGCAAGCAAATCACTGGGGAAGAACAGGATGACGCGCTCACTGCTGCAGCTCTGATTGGATGCAGCTTGGAGCGGGGCGTGTGTTTCACTGGGGGGGGAAGGGGGGGCGGTGCATACAGAGGGTACCGTAATGTAGTATGTAGTACAGGGGATCACCTTCACTACAGTAGCAATCTCAATAGGGCTTATTTTCGGGGGAGGGCTTATTTTAGAGGAATCTTACACAGTAAGGGGAGGGCTTATTTTCAGGATAGGTCTTATTATCGGGGAAACACAGTAGCTAACCAAAAAAGCCTCTATACTTCCCCTAAAAGTGGTTTCTTTTCTTTAATCTCTCTTCAGCATTCCTCAATTGATTTTTGAGCAATTGCATGTGTTCCAGAGTGGAATTATGTAAGATGATTGCAAATGGCTATGTGTAAGACAATCAGATCAGAGCACCGTTTATTTATAAGTGATCAGAACTGAAGACTTTCAGTAAAGTTTCCTTAACATGCCTTGTAGAGGACCAGATCCAGCCCTAGAATTAAACAATACCTACAAAATGTCCAACCAATTACAAAGTATTATAGCTGCAGACTGGATTTGAAGAAAATGAAGACATTTTATTGAGTGCCCTTTAGGAAGTTTGTTTTACTACAACAACATCTGATTCTGTTCCCTTCAAAAACAAAAACAAAAACCCAAACAGGACTGGCCTACTGAGGGTGAACTCTGCTTAAAACTTTTTGGCTCTGCTTCTATATTTCATTGGGTGGGAGGGGTGCACCTTTCTTCATGAATGTAGATTTGCAGCTTCCCCTCAACCTAGAGCCTTAGATAACTGTCTAAGGCAGAGGGGATCATATGTGGCCCACAACACTCTTGCATGTGCCTGAAGCAGATTAAAATGCAATTGGGGAATATTTAGCAAAACAAATTAAAATATAATAAAATGTAGATAATGGTACATTTAAAAATTTAGAAAACATGTGGCTGTAAGAATTCTTATGTACTTGATTAGTTTCTATTTGAGTTTGACATCACTGGTCTAAGTCACTGAGAATTAAGTGACCTGCTCAGGGTCACTCAAAAAAATGTGTCAGAGGAGCACCTAGGTGGCACAATGGATAGAGCCCTGGCCCTGGAGTCAGAAAGACCTGAATTGAAATTTGACCTTAGACACTATGTGACCCTGGACAAGTCATTTAACTCTGATTGTCTCCCACCCCCACAGGAATTAAACCCAGGTCTTCTTGACTCTAAGCTTTGTTTGCTATTCCCTGTTCCATGCCTCCTCTACTACTTAAAGTTACATCGCTTTCAAAGAGGCTAATTTTGTTCCTCTCCCCTAAGATTACCTGGTATTTACTTCATACATATTTTGCATCTACTTGCTTCCTGTTTCCCCTGAGAGAATGTAAGCTCTCTTATGGGTAGAGACTGTTTCATTTTAATTTGTGTAGGTCCAGAGCCTAGCATAGCACATAACACACAGTAGGCAATAAATAAATGCTCACTGATGGATTGATGTAAGACTATAAATTACAGAGGAATAAGCAATCTGCATTGAGAGAGGGGATTCCCTACATTAATGAAATCAAAGGTATAAAAATAAATAAATTTTCAAAAAAAGCCACAGGTATTTAAAAAAGCATTTTAAAAGTAATTTAATTAATGAAAGAAAATTGAAAGAGCTAAAAGAAGAAAACAATCAAAAAAGGAGCTCATTTAGAAGAGGTCATCTAGAAATCTCAAGTTTTCAAAAGGTCTCTTTAGGATTTAAATAACTTTCTTCCAGGTCATGAACTTTTGTCTTTGTGTTATTTACATCTGATTTAGAATCACTGATGATCTAACAGGGAATTTCTGAAAACAAGCAGACCAATAAGAAAGAACATTGTGTTCTGTTTTTGCTTGGCCCCTGGGTAAGAATCTTTTTTAGGAGATGCATGACTAGCACTTAGGGAAAATGTCCTGACAATGAAAGTGGCCATCAGTGGCAGATTAAAGGGCATACACAGCAACAACCCTTCTCTGGACAGTAAAGAAAACATATTTCAGTTTTATGTTTCTCATATTATTGTAGCCAAGTGAGTATCAAAACAAATACATGAAATATTTGGACTGAGAGAGACTTTGGAGATTACCTAGTCCAATACTCACACAAGTGAGTAAACTTAAAGCAGAGAAAGCCCAGAGACATGACATAACCACACAGTCAGTGGGAAACTAGAATCCAGGGCTCCCAGTTCAATGACGTATCACCATTTTATACCACAGAGATCATTGCAGAACCAAAAATGGTTCCTTTACTTTACCTGACTTTACAATAAATGGTGAGGAAGGAAAAATATATTTGGTGCAAAGAGAATTGGGTTTAATTATTCTAAGTCTCATCTCCTCAAACCACCCATGCTCCATCCTCTAAGACAGGACCTGGTCACTTAATTTTATGAGAAATAACCAAGCTTATCTTTCTCTCCTCTTTTACATATCAAAAGTCCTCTCTTCCACTTCCTTTCTTCTTTTGTGTAAGCCTGTGATAAAGATGTAGTCTTTCACAAAACCATGTTCAACCCTTCTATATATACTTTTCATTTCAACCATACTGTTTTCTCAAGCTTATTGATTCTACCATCATGCTCTCTCTTGATATGGTTACTAAGGTCCTCTCCAAAGTCATTTGATATACATTATTTCCACTGAGCATCCTAAGGCTGCAAGTTTACTTATCCCTATTTTGTGGATAAGGAAAATGAGGCTTAGAGAGGTAAACTAAAGTTATGAAGGTTGTCACAAAGTTAGTTGAATAGAGCTACAATTTGAACCCAGGTCTCCTGATATAATTGATATATGATGAGATATAGTTATATCTGATATTATTATTATATATTATATCTCATATCAAATTATATATTATAAATATGAGATAATAGTTATCTACTATTTCTGTTTTACTGCTTGTACCATTCTGCTTTGAAAGAAAAAAACAACACTGTACTCCTATTTAGAGGAAAAATGCTCTATAGAATGTAAAACAGCTATGGTCTGTACTACATTTTGTAAAGTGATCTAATGGGAATTCACTGAAAACCTACTCTACCTTACTTGGCATGTATGTGACTCTAGGTTCTTGAAGGTCATGACAGGAGAATAAACACCCTGTAAATTGGCAGATGTCAAAAGCAGCAATAGTCAATATTGCAGGGGTTTGAGATGATGCACACACTAATACATTGTTGGTGGAGTTGTGAAATGATATAACTATTTTGGAAAGCAATTTGGAATTATGCAAATAAAATGACTAAAATGTCCAAATTCTTTGAACTAGAGACCCCATTACTGGACTTATACTGCAAGGAAACTACTTATAATGAGAAAGTCCCTATAAAAAGCAACATATTTATAGCAGCACCTTTTGGGATAGCAAAGAATTAGAAACAAAGATGTCCATTGGTTGAGGAATAACTAAATAATTGTTGTATACATGAGTGTAATGGAGTATTGCTGCGCTGTAAGAAATGACAGATGTGATGAACAAAGAGAAGCATGGAAAAAGTCACATGAACTGATGCAGAGTGAAGTAAGAAGATCCAAGAAAATCTACACAATGATGAAAACAAGGTAAAGGGAAAGAACCACACCAACAAAATAAATAAAAGTGAATATAGCAAAATTATAAAGCTCAACCATGACTTGAATGAACAGATAAGTAGAAATGCCCAAAACCCCACCCCTTTATGGAGTGAGAGGTCCATACGTGTTACACATTGCAAATATTTTTAGACTTTTCCAAAATATTGATTAATTGTGCCAACTTTTTTCCTCTTCTTTTTTCTTTTGTTTTAAAAAATGCTATTTGATATATGGGATGGTTCTTTTGGAAGAATAGAGAGAGGAATATTGGAAAAAACTCTGATGATATTTAGAAAAAACAAAGACATAATAAAACTTACTAAAAATAATTATAGAGGGGGGCGGCCAGGTGGCTCAGCAAGTAAGAGCACTGGCTCCAGTGTTGGGATGACCTGGAGATCGAAACCCGGGCTCAGACACTCAGCACCACACCCAGAAATAACTGGCCATGTAACCTTGAGCAAGTTACTTAACCCCGATTGCTTAAAAAAATAATAATTATAGAGGTGTGAGTAACTCAATTTAGGAACAAGAAGGCAGCATGTTAGAAAGAACATTGGACTAAGAATATGGAAGTCCTTCCATCAGAAAATCTTAGCATTCATCTAGGGATATCTTTTTCTGAGACAAGAATCCCTTCATAGCACACCTGGTAAGTGATATTTGTCCAAAGACCTCCACTGATAGGTAGGGCAAGCTTAATTCATGCAGGACTTTTCCTAATTGTCAGAAAATCTACTCTTTTGTTTAGCAAAAAAAAAAATCAATCTTCCTATAACTTCCAGTTTTGCTCCTAGATCTACCATTTGAAACCGAACAGAGCAATTTGAATCTCTTTCACATACAGTCCTGAGGAAGTTCCCAGAAGGTCCAAACAGAGGCAAACAGATTGATGGGAGATTGGGAAGTGGGGAGATCTGTGCATAATCACAGAAGATTCTAGCATTTCCTATTTTTTTTCTTGCTTTGCTTGTGAAAGTGTTTCTTCTGGAGATAGGGAGGGGCAGCAGTGGTGCTCAGATTTTTGGAGAAGGAATAATCAGAACATGTAAAAACTGAACATCCTCTGGTGATTAGTGGGGATACTGTAATTTTGTTTTGTTTTAGGAATGATATTATAGAGAGTTGCCAGGGCAACTTTGATAGGACCAACTGGGTTGTAGCTTGAATACATTCAGTTGGCAATTTAGCTTTTATAATCCCTCTTTGGGTAATTAACATAGTGACACACTGCCTTTCTGTAGTCTTAAAGAGAGTAGCACATGAATTGCTGTGAGTTTCTTGCACCACTGTAGTGCTCCAAATGTCAAATGCTGCTTTCATTTGCAGCAGGTAGGGTGTCTCATATAATATATTTTAATATGGGGGCTGCTATTCTCTTCTTTGAGAAAGTCTGCTTAAGTTACACACAGGAATCACAATTGAGGATGCTAATCATGGAATTGGACTTTTTTATGTTTTTGAATTTTGAGCCAAATTTTATTTTTGGTACAGTATTTCTTTTATTCTATTTTTATCTTAACTTTAAAATACTTTCTTGTTTCCTCACTGGAACTGTCTTGTTTCAAGCCCAGATTTTGATGCATCTCTTAATTTAAAATTTTCATTTTGTTGTTCCCTCCATGGCATTTTCTTCTCTCATGATCAACCAATCATCAATCTATTTCACAGAATCACAAAGGTATTTTGCTTGTGAATGCTATTGGTTATTAATTTATTAAATATTATGGGTCATTGATAAGGTTGATGCTTATTTACATGTGTCAATGACTCCATAGATATTGACTGCCTTTTCATATGCTAATTATTATTAAATGTCTTTAGTTGCATGATTACATGAGGACTATATGCTCATTACATTTGCATATTGATTTACTGCCTAATTATTATATGTCAATGTGTGTTAATGGTTGCTTCTGCATAAAAGATTTGTTGAACACAATTTGAACTAAAATTTGAACAAAGTGGAGGACAAAATTCTAAATGTGTTATAAAATAATAGGTATAGACAAGGAGTATACATACACACATACATACATACATACATGTATATGTAGTGTCTAAATAAAGTGTCATGTGGATGCACTGAAATACTGTTGTGATATAAGAAATAATTAATATAAATAATTCAGAGGAACTTGGGAAGACTTGTATGAGATGTTACAAGTGAAATGAGCTAAAGATAACAGCAATAATTTAAAGGAAAACAACTTTTAAAAACTTCAGAACACTGATGAATTCAATGACTAGTCATGATATCAGACAATTTATGATGAAACATGCATCCCACCAGATGGTAGAAATGTAACATACTGGAGGTGCAAAAATACACACATGCACACGTGTGTATGTATATATCTCTACATCTATATATATACGTTCACATGTGTTTTAGATATGACCAGTGTCTAAATCTATTTTGTTTAACTATGCTTACATGTGAAAAGGCAATACTTCTAATTTTAGAGAGGGGTGGAGTTAGTAGGAAATGAGAGAAAGAAAAGAAACAAAAAAGTAAAGAACATCAAGGGAATATAAAAAAATAAATAGAAGAAAGCAAAACAAAGTTCAGGAGGCTACAAAATGTAATTTTTATCATGACCATAATGAATTTTATACATACTTTTAAAACCAACTTGTGTGTAAGAAAAGTTTGTGATTTTATAATCAATCTTCTTTTTGTTCTTTGTATGCTGATATGCTAATTCATTTGTGTTTATTAAATTCATAGCAAATTATTTTTAAAAGATTATTATGGCAGAAGAAGAAAAAGAGTAGGTAGATTTTTACAAGTTTCAGAATATGCTCAGAGACTTCTTTGGGGAATTTGCTACTCTTCAATAGTTGAAAGAGAAAGCAGGTGGAGATGTGAATTACTTGGACAAATTGCTGTATATAAATGTCCTCAATGTTTCTGTAAAGACCCTGGAGGGACATGAGAAATGACTGATGAAAGTGTTGGATTAACTAAATGAGTTAGTCTGAAGCTGTCAACTGACAAGTGTCAGTTTTGCAGAGCTCCTGTTAAATTTTGTGGGAATAATACTATCTCAGAAAGGTGTAAGCATTGACCTAGAAAAGATAGAAGCATTTTTCTATTGGCTATTTCTAAAGAATCCCTAAGAGTTAAGGACTTTTCTAGGATCTAGTGACTGTGAACATAAATTTATAAATAATCATACTACTATTGCAAAACCACTGAATGATCAAACTCATAGATATATGAATGAATAAAACTAGAAACAAAAAGATAAGAAAGTCCATTCTGAAATTATGTGGAGATAATGGTATTAACAATGTGAACACGTTTTTAAAGACTTGGTCAAATGTATCACACATATATCAGAATTAACTTTATTGACCATAGAAGAGTCTTTACCTTTGAAAAAAATTTAAAATGGCAACTGTGCAATGTAGTACTATATCTATTGTTGATTTCACATATGGTACTAGGTAGCAGCTAGTGATACCCAATTGACCATGAAGGTCTTGAACAGTAGTCTCAAAACAGGTCTTGAACCTTGGATACATAGGACAAGAGAAAACCTTAAGCTAGCAAGAGATGATTTTATTGGCCCCAAACAGCAGCAAATATCATGAAGATATGTGAGACTTGTCCTTGAGACATAGACATGATCAAGGAAAAGCACAACAAAGTTGTTCTGTATATGTGGCAGGTGCACATGCCAGTAAGTTTTTGAAACTGGCAATTATTTGGGGACCTTTTATCTCTGGGAAGTGGCAATAAGAATACAAGTCATGTCCTAGTGGTAACTAAATTTGAATAGGCATGTACAAGTATGCTCTATCTATAACTAGAAAGCTTTGACAATTAGTTGCTAAAGTGTGGTGGGAGACATATTGATTCCCTGCCAGAATCTACTCTGACCAAAGTAGATTCTTTGAGAGGAAAACTACTCAAAGAAACACTGGCCTTGACAGGAGTCAAGAAGTCTAGAACTAGATCTCACCATCTCCCCCCCATGAGGCCCATACTGCCAGTATTTCACTGCACATTGATGGACATGCTTAGAACACCAAAACCTAAGCAAAAATTTAGTAGAACCAGCATGTGGAAATTATAGTGAACGTATACAATTCTTCTAGCCATGCAACAGACTTACTGATGTCTGGACAAGAACCACGCTCACTACTTATTCATTTGTGTTTTAGGATCTAAGAAGATGGACAGGATGTAAAGACACATAACCAATATACAAAGTGGCCAATAGACTAGCTAAGAAATTTAATCATCTAGCAGTATTTTCAGTTTAGAAGAGCTTTGATAGCAATAACTGCTGACAAGTTGCCTTGAGTGTTTTATCAAGAACTTTGGCAAGATACAGAATCTTTCTGAAAAGCCTTGATGTTCAGAGAATGCACAGACTGATGATGGAAAGCCACTCTGCACCAAATAGTTGAGATGCTGGTTAACATGCCTCTTTGCAAAATAGTTTCAGAGGGTGATGGGGGCCCGTCAGAAACAATTCCTAGCTTTCACATATGGCCTGCTGGAGACTTAGTGAGACACCCTGGTGAGTAGGAGGGGAAGAAGAGATGGAAAGTCAGCTAAGCAGGTTCTGAGAAAAGCCTGCTCACCAGCTGCTGACAGATTGATCCAGAAAAGAAAAGAACTCAGAAAGTAGTAAAAATAGTGATTCAAATGAAGAAGACACTAATGCCTTGACTGTGCCTCAGATGGAGAAGGACCTTAGATCAGATTGGGAGTAGGTGGGTGAGGACTAATTCTAAAGGCAGTTCTTTTTTTTCTGTCCAGCAATTCATCTGTGGTAATCTATAGGGTATAGGGAAATCCACAATGATTGCAAATAATGATATCCATCCTAGGACAATAAGATCATGGTGCATATGAAAAGTGCCAGATTTGGAGTAAGAAAACAAAATCTTCTGATTTGGCCACTTATTACTTTTTAAACTTAGTCAAGTTCGTTAACTTGTCTGGGTTTCATTTGCCTCAAGATGAGAGGGTTGGGCTAGATCAGTGGTGTTAATCATCAATTTTATTTTAGTGATTTTGTTAAACATTCCCAATTACATTTTAAATAGGCTGAGGCTGCACTAGGGAATTTTGCAGGCTAGAATTTTATAAGACACATGTGGCTTCTGGTCACAAGCATGTAACTTCCTCCATGTAATTTTTGACCTTGTGCCCTTGAAGCAAACTGACAAAAGATACCTTGCATTTGGCTATATTTATTACATATGATGTTAATGTGTATATCACTAGTGCCATGGGAAGCTTACCTATGATTTTGGGTTAATTGTCCTAGATGAATTGGATATTGATGTTCATTATTTTGCTCATTATATTTATTTGTAGATGTTCAAGTACAGTTTGAATAATTTCATGGGGGTTAAAGTTTTTTTTGCCTGAGGAGAAGAATATGGCAGATTGCCCTGTATTGGTTCTTGTTGGAAGCTGAGGGAGGCACCCTGAAGTTCTGACAAAGGGAAACAGGTAGGTGAGACCCTGAGAAGTGGCAAGAACTTGGTGCAAGCACACAGGTTTCTAGAGCTCTCTATTTTTTTCTCCTTTCCAATTTTCTGTTTGAAATGCTAGATAGAGGGAACAGGCAACCACTGATCCTATGAGTGCAAATGTGGTCCAAGATATTTTCCCACAGCAACTGTCTGAAGCCATAGTTGCAGAAAATCTCAAATGGAGCCAAATCAATTAAGAAAAAAAAATACAATAGGAATAAGCATAAAATCTTGCTTTTGATCACAAAATATCAATGTCATAGGTACAAAACGAGGGAGGCACAGTTAGATAGCAGTTGTTCTGAAAAAAGATCTGGGGGTAAAAGTGGACTTCAAGCTCAAAATGATTTCATGTAGTTGTGGGTCTCCAGTGAAATACCACAGCTATTTGTGCTGGTTAACATGTTTTATCAATGACTTAGAAGAAACTACAGATGATAAGCTTATTAAATTTGAAGCTGATGCAAATTTGTAGCAAACATGCTGGATTACAGAATCAGGGCCCAAAAGGAACTTGACTGGTCACAGCATTGATTTGAATTAAATAAGATGAAATTTAATATGTATAAATATAAAATCTTATATTTGCATATAAAAATCAATTGCATAAATACAAACAGAGAGAGCTAGCTTACTAGGTATATGAAAAAAGATCTGGGAGTGACAAAGGACTTCAAGATTAATAAGAATCATCAGCGTTACTGTTGTTTTTGTGGTTCGGTTATTTCAGTCACATACAACTCTTCATGACCCCATTGGGGGTTTTCTTGGCAAAGATACTAGAGTAGTTTGCCATTTCCTTCTCCAACTCATTTTTACATATGAGGAAACTGAGGCAAGCAGGTTAAGTGACTTGCCCAAAGTCACACAGCTAGTATCTGAGGTCAGATTTGAACTCAGGGGTTCCTGACTTCAGGCCCAGTGCTCTATCCACTGAGCTCCCCTGATCAGCCGTAAATGGCAGTCAAAAAGTTCATGCAATCTTGGGCTGTATTAAGAGAGGCATAGCTTCCAGGAGTAATCAGGTGATAGCAACACTGTTTTCTGACCTTGTCAGACCTAATTTGGAGTGTAATGCTCAATTCTGGATTCAGCAATATAAGAGGACATTGATCATGTCCAAGAGCAGGAAAACCAGAATGATGAATGACCTTGAGTTCATATTATATGAGGACTGGTTAAAGGAACTGAGGATTTTGAGTTGAAGGAGATAAGACTCTCAGTGGGGACATGGTATTGTTATACACATAGTAGGTACTCCTAACTCAGTAACCTACATATATCAGATATTCAAATATTTATTGAATTGAGGTAGTAAACATTTGAAAAACATTCAGTCACACTAAAATTAAAGCAATCTCAAATCCATCTATTTGATAAAAATATGTATTTTAAAAATATAAAGTAAAATGTCATCAGGCTAAAAGGCAGTTATCTCAGTGATGATTGTAATTATTTGTACAGCCATTTGTAAGACAATCTAACAACATGCAATGGGGGTAATAACCTGACTCAGGTTCTGAACTAGTATTCCAGGGTAAGGAATATAACCCAAGGAAATAGCTTAATATTGTAATAGATCCATCCATATGAGTATTCCCTCCATCAGGGCAAGCTGCAAAAGCAAGTAATTGGAAACACTAAAAAGAATTATCAATAAAATGGCATTAATGACTGTGCAATATGTGATAGTGAAAAACAGAAACAACCAAAACATTCAGTCTTTTTTTTTTTAAGCAATTGGGGTTAAGTAACTTGCTCAAGGTTACATGGCCAGTTATTTCTGGGTGTGGTTCTAAGTTTCTGAGCCCGGATTCAATCCCAGGTCATCCCAACACTGGGGCCAGTGCTCTTACTCACTGAGCCACCTGGCTGCCCCTCAAAACATTGTCTTTGGGGAAGAGTTAAACATAAGGACACCGAAATACAAATAATATGCGGAAATATTGAAAAGTTCACATGAATTAATGCAAAGTAAATAAAAAATTAGAAAGACTTTGAACATAGGACTAAAGTCAATTTTAAAATACATATGCATGCAATATTTCTGGGCAATATTTAGCATAGAGGAAATAGGAGTAAGATTTGTTCTGCTACTTTTGAAACAATGAAGGAAAGTTGCAGAGAAGCAGATACAAAGGAAAACTGCCTGTCAACTTTATAGAATTAGAATGGGCTGCCTCAGGAGATGAAATACCAGCAGATTGCAGGTCAGCTATGAGTTGGACTAGATGACTTTTGAAATTTTTTCCTAATTATAAAAACTTGTTGTTTGGTCATATTTGGTCTTGTACAACTCTTTCTGACCCCATTTGGAGTTTTCTTAGCAAAGATACTGAAGTGGTTTGCCATTTCCTTCTCCAGCCCATTTTGCAGATAAGGAAACTGAGGCAAACAGGATTAAATGATTTGGCCCAGGTCCCACAGCAAGTAAGTGTCTGAGGTCACATTTGAACTCAGGAAGATGAGTTTTCCTAACTCCAGGACTGACATTCTATTGACTGTACTACCTAGCTGTGTAGTAGTAAGTAGTAGTAGTAGTAGTAGTAATAGTAGTGGTGGTGTTGGTAATAGTGGTAGTAGTAGTAGTAATAATAATAATAATAATAGTTAACATTTATATAGTGTTAGGCAACCTGCTAAGCTCTTTACAAATATTATCTCATCTGAACCTCACAACAATCCTGGGAGGTAAGTGCTGTTATTATCCCCGTTTACAGATGAGAAAACTGAAGCAAACAGAGGTTAAGTGATTTGCCCAGGATTATATACCTAATGAGTATTTGAGGCCAGATTTAAACTCAGGTCTTCCTGACTCTAGATCCAGTTCTCTATCCACTGAGCCACTTAGCAGATTTAACCCATCAATATACAAGCATGAATAATCATAGGAATCAGAATAGGTATTGGAATAAGTTACTCATCAGCTGCCTGTGTTGTTTCTCTGCTAAATCATAATTCTGATTATAAAGTTGATTAAATATCAAATAGACAGATACATTGACTGGTCTTTTCTCAGTCTGAATTCTTTTGAACCTCTCATACATTTAACACTGTTGCCTCCCCCTCATTTATTTTTAGGTACTCTCCCCTTTCAAAAACCCAAAAGAGTTCTTGTGATACCAGGCCCTCTCAGTTTTCCACCTATCTCTCTGACCATTTCTTCTCAGTCTCCTTTGCTAAGTCATTCTTCATACCACGTATCCTAACTACAAGTGTTTTCCAGACTTCCATCCTGAGTCCTCTTCTCTTCACTTTTTCTATGTTCTCTCTTTTGGTACTTTCATTAGCTCATAAGGGTTCAATTATCATCTCTCAGCGGATGACTCACAGATCTATATATTCTGCCCTGCATCACTAACTGCATATTCAATACTTCAAATTGTATGTACTGGTGACATCTGAAACACAACCCACCCGAAATAGGACTCATTATCTTTCGCCTCTCCCCCACATACCATCTTCTATTCTTTCCTTCTTCTATGCAGGGCATCCCTATTGATCCACTTTTCCAGGTTCACAACCTTAGTATTATCTTTACCTCTCCATTCTGCCTCACCCCACGTATCCAATTAGTTGCTCAATCGTGCTATTTCTACCTCCCTAACATCTCTCGTTTCTATTCCCTTTTCTCTATTTATGTGGCCACCATTTTAGTTCAGGTCCATAGTATGGATTTTCACCCATGACCTTTTGATTGGTCTGCCTGTCTAAAGTCTCTCCCCATTGCAATGCATTCTTCACTTACTTGTCAAAGTGTTTTTCTCTTCAGCACAGTGCTGACCATGTCATTCCCTAATCAGTATACTCTGATGGTTCCCTATTGCTTATAAGATAAACACAGAAACTCCTTGATTTAACTTTTGATGCCCTTCACAACCTGACCCCAAGTCATCGTTCCAGCATCATCATACGTTACACTTCTTCTTGCACCCTCTGTCCCAGGCAACCCGGTCTTTTCTGTTTCTCACACGCAGTCCTCAAGCAAGTGCCCTTGCACTTGACATCCCTATGCCTGGAATGCTTTTTGCTTCTCCTAGAATCCTTCATTTTTTTTCCCTAGCACAGTACAAGTCCCACCTTTAACATAATGCCTTTCTGCATCACCCCACCCCAATTGTTAGCGACCCACTCCTTGTATTTAACTACGTTACATTATTTTTATTTTGTATTTACTTATATTTATATGCATATATACACAGTACCTTCTTCTGAATACGCTATATATATATATATGCTACAAATGCTTACCACAATATCTTGTGCTTATATACATACACATATACAATACATATATAAACATACATATATACGCACATATATGAACATACACATATAAACAACGAGATAGCGAGTTCCTCTTTAGTGGGGAACTTCAAACAAAGATCAGATCCTTGTCAAAAATGTTGATATATGCTAATGCTCATATTTCTAGGATCTTCCCTATTCCTGATGTCAGATAGGAAAATAGCACAAGAATAAGGCCCTTTCAGCTTCTCATATATCTTTTCTTTAAAGGAGAATGCTTGAGTAGAGCTTATGTAGGATGAATGATGAGAGGAAAAAACCCTTTAATTCATCTGAAAATAGTTTCAATTTCTCATGAACAGGCAACCAACCAATAAAACACTGTAATTGTGACTGTGGTCTACAGAATCCTTAAGGGTTGATGGATATGCCTATTCTTTCTCACATCAATGGAGAGCCAACAACTGCCAAAGAAGGAAATTGATGTTTTAAATGTATGCTGTTATTTATCAGTTTGGATAGTATTCAATATCACAACTCCCACACACATACACACTAGCTTTTAAATGTTATATGCATCTAAGATTACTAAATTTATTTCCTAAACACACAAAAAAATATAGACTCAGAAAAGTTAAGCAATTCTCTTCAGGATATGCAGTGACCCACAAGTAATAGCAATAGGCATGAATGCATGGTACATAGAAAATAGCTGGTATATTAAAAAAGAGTGAGTTTCAACCATAAGAAAACATGGATACACCTTAAGATGAATACCAAATGACTCTTTTATGTGAAATAACCACAACAAAAAGTTCTTAATAAGTCTTAATAATGTGTCATAATGTCTTTGTTAATTTTACTTTTTTTGTTTTATTTTTGAGGTAATCAGGGTTAAGTGATTTGCCATGGGTAACACAGCTAGTAAGTATCTAAGGCCAGATTTGAACTTAGTCCTCTTGACTCCAGGACCAGCGCTCTATTTTATGCACCACCTCTCTGCCATCTTATTAATGTTAAGTGAAGAAATGAGTCCAAAACAAAGGGGAAAAGGATAGAGTAGGTTGTTTCGAACCCTGTTGAACAGTAAAGGGCTCTGGGAAAATATTTAGGAAGAGTGAGGTGGTGTAGTACAATAATAAGAACATTGGATGTCACAGAATCTTAGAATTGGAAGGGACCTCAAATGGCAGCTAGCTTAACTCCACCCTGACATTCCTATACTTGAATAGAAATCTCCTCTACAAAATCTTAAAGATCTCTGTTTATAAACTACCAATGATGGGTAACTCACTACTTAGTGACGTAACTCCCTTAACCTTCATACAACTAATTGTTAGTGAAGGTTTTCTTGAAGCTTCTCCTCAGCTTCTATTCTTTTCTCCTACTTCTGCATTCTGGAGCTAAGCAGAGAAAGGTCAATAACCCTTCTTGCAACAGCCCTTAAAATACTTAAGGACAGCAAAATCTTTTCTTCCCTAGGACAAATATTTCCATTTTCATCAACATAACATCCTCTGGAGTATTGTCCAATCTTCTAAACATATTGGTTGCCCTCAGGATGTAATTCAGATTATTGATGAAATTTCTAAGCTGCAGTGCCCAAAGTGAAACATAATATTTCAGGGGCGGCTAGATGGCACAGTGAATAGAGTACCGGCCCTGGAGTTAGGAGGACCTGAGTTCAAATCCGGCCTCAGACACTTAACATCAAACTAGCCCTGTGACCTTGGGCAAGTCACTTAACCCCAGTTGTCCTCCAAAAAAGCAAAACAAAACAAAAAACCCCATAATATTTCAGGTTGTATAGTCTAGCTATGGTAGAATATAGGTGGAACCATCACTGTGAACAGCATAATTCTATCAATGCAATCTAAGGCTAAAATAGTTTTTTTGTGTGTGTGTGTAGCCCTGTCACACAGTTGACTTCTTTGAATCTTGTAATTCACTAAAATTCCCATGTCTTTTTAGCATGAACTATTATCTAATTCCATATTCTCTGTCTTGTATTCATACAATTGACTTTTGGAACCAAAGTTCCACAGTTTACATTAGTTCAGTATTGAAATTCATCACCTATGTGTAATCTGATGAGATTTTTTAGAACCAAAGAATCTATATTTTCATCTCCCCCACCCTCATCCACCTGTGCTTCTTACTCTATTTCTGAGACCTTGAATGAATCACTTAACTTCTATAAGCCTCAGCTGTAAGATGATAGAGCTGGACTGCCTGAACTCTAAGGCCCCCTTTATTTATCTATGATCCCAGAATTAAAATAGCTCTAAGGTATTGTCCAGCTCTAAATCTATGAGGAGAAGAAGGAGGAGGAAGATGGTGATGATAGTGATGATGATGACCTTCTGAAGGAGTGACCAAAGATGCATAAGAGAATAGACCATAAATCTTAGTTTCCCCTTCCTCACGTTAGAAGGAATGAGTCTTTGACCTATATAATCTCATCCATGTGAAACATGCTGCCAAGTCACTGAAGACTGCTGAAGGAATAGCAAAATCTTTTCTTCTCCATGTTAAATATTTCCAATTTGATCAGTTCATTCACTGGAATATTCTCCAATCTTTTAACCATACTGGTTGCCCTCTGGATGTGATTCAGTTTATCAGTTATATAAGGCAATGGGATAGAATATCAGAGTCATAGCACAGATGATAACATTTTTAGCACAGCCATGAGTTCTTCATCACAGTTTGGGGTGATCTGTAGTAACATAGGTAAGATGTCATAATTCTCTTGAATACCACTTATTCAAGGATCTAAGTTAATACTGAGGTTCACCTGGTACTGCCATTCACTCAGTGTTCACTGGCTCACCTACCAAAACCTCCCGTTTCTTGGAAACCCCACAAGAGAGGAAAAATCCAACAAACAAAAAAACCACTCTGATTCTTTAGATGCCTCTGCAGAGGTGTTTTTCCTCTTCTTCCACAATGGCCAAGTAAGGACTTTCCCTCACCATCAACCTGAGACTTGTATTTTACCAATAAGCCTATTTGTTCCTCCTAATAATACCACTTCTCCTTCTGGGTAGAATTTGTCCAAACTATTTCAGAGGAAAGGAAGCTTTTGAACTGAAAGAGAATGGAATTATTTTGCCATTGTTTATGGAATACTTTGAGAGATCAAGGACTTCAACCATCAGGTGACTTTTCTGGTAGGTACAGAATATGGAAAGGACAGAGATTGCTCATCCATGATGTTGTCCAAAACAAGTCCATACTTGTGAGGACATAGTTGAAAGTAGTAGGGAAGGAAGAAGTAGATATGAAGAGATTAAACACAGCAGAGAAAGGGATGGCTGAGTGGGCAATCTTCTTGAGAAGAAATCAGGGAACAAGATTAAGTTCATCTATAAAGCAATTGACCTTAACAAGGAAAAGAACCACCTCATTATCAGGGACTGAAGGAGAGGAATAGAAAATGATATGAAGGGGTTTCTTGATGAAAAAAAGAGGTTAAGTGGGATCTCACAGAAAACGGGCTTGATTTTCTCAGTAAAGTAAGGAAGGAAGGTTCTCAGCTGAGAAGGTGACAGCACAAGGAGTTTTGGGAGGCTTGGGGAAAAATAGAAGGTGTGGAAGAACTACAAGAAGTGAGATAGGGAATTAGATAGGAAGGAAGTAAAGGCTGAAGTAAAGGCCCAGGTGAAAATGTATGATATGATATATGAAATGATATAACATGTAACATAACATAATATAACAATGTAATATATGTATAATGTATCTAGTCAGCACATATGACTTCTTCTAGCTCTGTTCTGCATCATATCAATAGGAATGGAGAAGGGAGATGGTAGGAACAATCATTTGGTAATGGGTGAACAGTGATAGGACAAGGGAGCAAGGGATTCTTAGTAGAAGAACTGAGTAAAGAGCCTAGATAGTGAAGGGTGGAAAATTAAGTTAAAGCAAGGGTAAAAGCCCAAGGAAATACCAAGGGATGGAAGGATTGGAAGTCATGATGAGGGTGGCCCATGCAATAGAGTGATAAGCAATGATGGCTCCAGGACAATGGGCACTAGCAGTGTGCAATGACAGCAAAAAAGTCCCTGGGGTGTGAGGAACAGCACTAGGCACCATAAAATGGACAATGAGAAGGGGCAACTGAAAAAGCAGTAATATAGGTAGCAGCACAATCAGCAGAACTAGCATTGTCCTTGTAGCATTTTGCTTACTAAATCTGGACCTTATAATGTTTATCCTCATTGCTTTCAGTACTGTACTGAATGTTCAGCCTCATAATTATACAATTATACAAATAATTATACAATTATACTACCCAGGGATAGGGGAATAGAGAAAGACTGATGCTGGAATGGACTCTTGAAGCAAAAACTTTGTCATTGTACTCTTGACTACTGGGGTTGAGTTCAAATGTGACTTCAGATAAAAATTGCTTACCTCTGTTTGCCTCAGTTTTCTCATCCATAAAATGAGTTGGGAGAAAGAAATGACAAACCACCCCAGTATCTTTGCCAAGACAACCTCAAATGGGGAGTCAGTTGGACATGACTGAATGACAACAACACTGGAGTGTTCAACTCCTAGAAGTTGTGTCCAGATGAGTCAGTCCTCACTGAGATTATAAAGATATAAAGTGTATAAAAGAAAGAGGTCCAGAATGGCAGGATTTTTTTTCTTATGGAATGGGAATCAAAGAGGTAAAAGTAGAAGAGGTAGGCAGAGTTGAAGTATGACATGGGTGGACTAAGTGTGAGGATGATAGGAAAGAAAGAATGGTTTCTGAGGGCTGGGATTGTGTAAGCAGCCAGTAAATAATTAAGGGTAGAAGGACAACAGGTGAGGTAAGTTTGCTAGTCATTAGCAGATAAAATGCAAAGCTTACAGTCAATGAGAAACTTGATCTCTTTTGGTCTGTTTCTAGCTCAATAAAATGAGATTGGATGGTATTATTTCTAAAGTCTTCCAATCATATATCTTCTGATCCCATTTCCTATTTGAAAAGGTAACTAGGGACAAGGTGCAATTTCACTTGGATCTGATGGGAATTTTAGATATGTGACTAGTGAAAGGGTCAAAGATGCTTGCTCCTTCAACTCTCCCTGATGAGTCAGCCCTCAGTAGACAAAAGGTCAGCTCTTCCTGGCACAGGTTGAGAAAAAGGAGCACCAGTGAATAGCTTATGACATTTGCTGAATACAAGGTGGACTGGCTGAAGCAATACACATACTGAGCCTGAAAAAGACAGAGAGCAGCAGAAGGAAGCATATGACTCACTAGACCACATATGGGAAAACCTATTTACTCTTTCCTGTAAAAATTCAGACTGCTCATTTTCCCCAGCACCCAATAGAGTTTCAGAGAAATTGCCAGTCAAAAGAGACCATCAATGTTAAATGGGGCAATGGTAAGACGTACAAATGCCTAAGGCGTCACAGCCTCCCAGGAAAAGGCTAGGGCAGAAGACATGTGCTTATGTATTTTCTCATATGCCAGAAGCTCAATGAAGTTTCCCACTATGTATCTTTGCTTGCTTCCTTTTCACAGAACAATTAGTGAGGGCTGGGAAATAATCAGAATATCTGAGTTGTTTAAATGTGCCAAACAAATAATTCAAACAGTAAGAGGGCATTATTTTTTCTCAGAGATTTGGATAATTAAAGCCAAAATATGATTTTAAAAACTTTAATTATCTGGGTAATAGTGATGGTGTGTGGATCTTGTCAGACAAAGATATGTCCCATTGCACCTGAATACGTTAAAGAAATAAACCGAAGTCATTCATTCTTTCATTTACTAAATAATTGAGGTGGAAAAAAACAACAGAACCACAGAATCTCTGAGTTGGGCAGGAAGGATGAATAAGATTTAGAGATCATCTAGACAATCCATACCTGAATAGGAATCTTCTCTACAATGTATACTACAAGTATACTCAACTCTACTAAAAATGTCCAGTAAAGGACAATTTGCTGGCATGTACCAAGACCAAGAT
This sequence comes from Petaurus breviceps papuanus, assembly GCF_028583685.1. Classification (NCBI taxonomy): domain Eukaryota; kingdom Metazoa; phylum Chordata; class Mammalia; order Diprotodontia; family Petauridae; genus Petaurus; species Petaurus breviceps. The sequence continues at coordinate 8,473,520 of NW_027187335.1, read as the reverse complement.
AGCTCATTCTAATTTGGCCCATCTCTAATTATTCAACTCAATTTCACAAATATTTATTTATTTGTTAGGAAGGATTTTTCTTCACTATTAAGACTAGATGTCTCTGAAACTTTCACCCATTGGTCCTGGTTCCACCTACTGAAACCAAACAGAGCAATTTTAACCTTCCTTCCACATGACATTTCTTTAAATACATAATGAGAAAGACTTCTAGACCACCTTACCAACAATATGAAGGACTACTAGATATTTTCTCTGATCCTCATGACCTCTCAAACCCCTCCAAAATAAGAATAATGCTCTAGAGATGAAGTAATTTCAGCCATTTCTATAGTTTCAGAAAAAAGAAGATAAAAACTCAACAAACTGATGGCATAGGAAGATAGTAACTCACTCAATGCACATCCTCCATCCCTCACCATTCTCCTGGATGGGCTACTTAAGCTGACTTAAGTACTTACAACCTAACTCAACTCTATACACCAATCTCATACCCTTTCCATTGCTGTGGAGATCCAAAAATCAGAAATTTGCTCAGGCTGTGAGAGCAGTGAGGAGCACTCAGAAGCAAGGAGCAATGGAGCTCTGGGCTAAACAGAGCTTGGCCAGAGACCTGAGGAAAAGAAGGATTTGGAACAGGTCATTCATGTCTGTGGGTGTGCGGCACTCCACTAAGCCCGAGACAAAGAGGCTTGTATTCATCTGGGGCCAGTTCTGTCTCCCCAGAAGTCACTTGAAGAAGAGAGAGAAAGGCTGGTGACCTATAAATTGCTCAGCATGGGAATAAGCTAAGATGACTTTGAGATCTAACCCCCAAAGAAACTGCCATCAAAGAAATGGGAGTCAGAAAGTGAGTAACAGGGGAAAATAAAGAAAAAAACAAGATTTAAATTATCAAAGACCTCAGCAGGAAGAAAACTCAATGAAAGATTTTTAGTATAAGCAGATGAATCATCAGGGAAGACATTACTAACAGAAAGGAAAATGGCCTCCAGACCAGGAAAAAAAGGGTTCAGGCAAGTAGGAATAAGTATTTCAAGACAAAGGGAAATGAATCAACAACTGATGAGACAGAGAAACCTGTGGATTCCCAAGAGAGCAATGAACCACAGCAGGATGTTGCTGAATAGCTTAAAAGAGAAATATATATTGTGAAAGCAGAATTTATGACCTTCATAACAGAAATAATTGATATAATAGAAATATTTGAATTCACAATGATAAATCTCACCAAAGAAACAGCACAGAGGATGCTTAATGGGAATGCAAATACATGGAAGAAAAGGATGATTTGAAAGAAGAGAAGCAAAAAAACAATAACATGTTTTTAAAAAGTATGACCTTCATACAAGAAAAACATAATTTTGAAAACAGGATGTATAGAGACAACTTAAGGATTATAGGGCTACCAGAGAACATGAAATATCAAAAAAACCTGAACACTATAAGGCAAGAAATAATTTTTAAAAACTGCTCAGAACTTCTGAACACAGAAGATAAAGTGCTGACCAAAATAATCTATAGATCATCTACAGAAAGAAAAAAAAGAAAAAGTCAGAAACCAATGCTTCAAAGTCCAAAACAATTAGTGACTAAATTCAATAATTCCACTAGCATGGAACAAGTTTTGCAAGTGACCATGAGAAAGGCTTCAAATATAAAGGAAGAAAATTCAAATAACACAAAACTATACTTTTCCTACCATAAAATCCAAGAGGGAATAGTTTAACATGTTCCATAAAGCAAAAAAGCTCAACATGCAGCCCAAGGTGATGTACTCTGCAAATCTAAGTCTAACCATAAATGAAAATATTATTCAATAAAAAAGAAGCATCCAAAACATTCCTAGAAAGAAAATCAGACCATAGGAATTATTTACTTCTCTAACACCCCAGACAGAAGAAATACAAGAAGAGTAAACAAATAGAGCAACTAAGGATGATAAAAACAACAACAATGACCATGACAATGATCACACCCACCACCAACCACATGACAAATAGACTATTAAGATATTTCATTCTAGGTGTAAATGTAGAGACAAAAGTCAAAGAAGATAAAAATGATGGTGGAGAACTAGAACTGAGACATCAAGGACTAAAACTCACAACACTCCTACAGTAGTGAATCAAAGTGGTTTTTTAAAAATAAATTGCAGAATAAGAGGGCATGTAAAATGGGCGAGCAAAGGAAGAAACTAGAGGGAAAGATGTGATATACCCTAATCTACTCAGAGACTAACAATGAAGAGAAAATAACTCTACCAGTCTCTCTATAAGAAGAGAGCCTATAGGAAAATAGGAAAGGAGGTGAATGAAGAGATTGAAAAGGAAAGAAACAAAGGGGGAGATTTGGTTTTAGTGGTGGGAGGGGGCATGACCAATAAATGCTCCTATGGAAGAAAAGAGATATTATACAAAGGGGAATTAGTACTTTACAATAAATATTATCTGCAGAAATTTGGTGCTTAGAGAAACCATTCATCTTGCCTCAGGAGAAGGAGACTCAAAAGTCTTGAAATAACTGTAAGTGACCAAGGGGCAACTGACACCCAAAAATACGGAACACATATATTCAGAGAAGAGATTCTGAGGCAAATGGGAAAACAATGACAAAGGGGAAGCAAAAGGTCAACAACGAGCTGCACAATCAGGAAATAGGAAGATACCTACAATAGGGCAATATTGTTCCTATCACCTGCAGGAATTGGTATATCTAAGATTGAAGAAAAAGAAAGGGGTCAGGGGCAAGATACAAATTCTTTACAAGAGAGAACCCAAAATAGGTACCTTAAATGTTTTAAGTCCATGAGGAATACAGAGAATTAGAAATGAATTAAATAAGTATGAGAACCATGAAACAAAGAATAATACTCTAGAACATACAGAAAGGGAAGATAAATGAAGAGAATGATGGAAAGAAATCATGTTTAGAAAAAAAATGCTGAATTTTTTAAAACTAAGAAATAAAACAAATTTAAGGAGAGGAAGGGAAGCAGTATTCTACCTGATTACTTAACTGAGAGCAAAAAGAGAGGGGAGAAATTAAATAATTAGATATAAGCAAAAAGGAAAAAGTAACAGTAAGCAAAATGCCAAAATTAGGAAAAAAGATAATAAAGAGGAGAGAGGGACTCTTGAAGGAAGAAACAGGATTACCTTAAAATAGAGTCAGCTAAAATAATGGAAGAAACATTTTGCTGTACTTACAGAAGAAGGGGGGATCTTAATGTGAAAAAAAATAAGAGACAAATAGATGAAAATATAAACCTATCAAAACTTTTGCTGAGAATAGCTTAAACAATTGAATAAAATAAAAAGTGTCCAGACTGAATAAGAAAACAAAATTACACAGTCACTTATAAGAAACACATAAAAAATGATATATATAAACTAAAAATGAGGAATGGGAAAAACTGATTGCATCAAGTGAACACAAAATGAAAATAGGAATTGCAATCATACTACTGGATAAAGCAAAAATAAACTCAAAATATAAAAAAGTATAAAAAAGCAAACAATATTATGCTAAAAAGAACCATAGATCACAAATCAATTGCAATTCACTAAAAGGATTTAACTCAGCCACAAGAAGACAAGGAAATAACACAATAGTGATGGATTTTTATTTCCCTTAGTTTTGGATAAGTGTAACAGAAAGATAAACAAAAGCAAAAATATAAAAATGAGCAAAATACTGAATAAACAAGAAACAAAGACATTTTTCTAAATGGGACTAAAGAATATACATGTTTTCCAGCTCCATAAAGAACTTATACAAAAATTTATCATGGGGGGCAGAGTCATGATGGCAGAGGAGAAACAGGACCTCTGCAGGGCTCCAGCTTCTACCTTCCCCAATCCATGTAAAAGGGGACACCTTCTCAAATCCATGTAAAAGGTGACTCTAAACAAATTTTGGAGCTGCAGAATCCACAAAATGACACAGAGAAGCTAATCTCCCACTGAGGACAGCCCAGCAGGCCAGCAGGAATCAGCCAGCACATGCTCTGGGACCCAGAACCAAGCCCAGGCCCCGTGAGCCAGAGGTTTTAGGCCCAGGGCAGGCCTGACCAGCCACCACCTAGAGTGACTCTAGGTCACCAGCAGCTGTGGCTGTTTCCAGATTCATCAACACATAGATACGAAGGACAAATTGAGAGGTCAGTGCAGTCTGGACTTTGGGACCAGTAATTGAGAGTGCATCAGCTTTTGATCCCAGGGCGAGAACCCACTGAGACGCTGCACCAGCACATTGCAGCTTTAGCTCCTGGCCTACAGAGTATAGGAGGACCAAGCGACCAGTCTGAGGGGTAATTGTTCCTGCTTTAATCTGCTTGGATCTGGATTGCAGTCTAGGATGGAGGTCCTGGGGTGTGTGACCAGTTTGCCAGAGTGTGTGGAGGCCTCAGAGAGGGCACCCAACTAATACCTCTGGCAGCTGAGAAAACCCGAGCATTTGGGATGAAAGCTCCCCTGTCTGGTGGTAGAGTGCTACTGTGGCAAAAAGCCCAGGGGTCAAGTGACTGAGGGGTGACATGGCCAGGCAAAGGAAGCAAAACAAACAGAAGACTCCAACATTATACTCCTACTTTGGGGACAAAAAGGATCAAAGCATGTAATAGGAGGAAGACAGTGAAGTCAGAACTCCTGCACCAAAAGCTTCAAAGGAAAATACGAGATGGTTACAGGCCATAGAGGACCTGGAGAAGCAGATAAGAGAAGTGGAGGAAAAATTGGGAAGAGAAATGAGAACGATGCAAGGCTCAAAAAGGCAATGAGGAGAGGAATGCCTTGAAAAGTCGAATTAGCCAGATGGAAAAAGAATCTCAAAAGCTCAATGAGGAGAATCGTTCCCTCAGATTTAGATTGGAGAAAAGGGAAACTAGTGATTTTAAGAGAGATCAAAATGCTGTTAAACAGATCCAAACAAATGAAAGAATAGAAGGCAATGTGAAATATTTCATGGGAAAAACCACTGACCTGGAAAATAGATCCAGGAGAGATAACATAAAAATTATTGTACTACCTGAAAGCCATGATCAGGGAAAGAACCTAGAAATCATCCTCCAAGAAATTCTCAAGGAAAATTGCCCTGATGTTTTAGAACCTGAAGGCAAAATTGAGGTTGAAAGAATCCACATATCACCTCCTGAAAAAGATCCCCAAAAGAAAACTCCTAGGAATATTATAGCCAGGTTCTGGAATTCCCAAATCAAGGAGAGAATATTATGAGCAGTCAGGAAGAAACAATTTGAATACTGTGGAAACACAATCAGGATAACACAGGATCTGGCAGTTTCTACACTGAGGGATCAAAGGGCCTGGAATATAAAATTCCTGAGGGCAGAGGAGCTGGGATTAAAACCAAGAATCACCTACCCAGCAAAACTGAGTATCATGTTTCAGGGTAAAATATGGTCATTCAGTGGAATAGAGGACTTTCAAGCATTCTTAAAGAAAAAAACAGAGTTGAATAGAAAATTTTACATTCAGATACAAGAAACAAGAGAAGCTTGAGAAGGTAAACAGGGAAAAGAAATCATAAGCCTCTGATCAAAGTTGAACTATTAACATTCCTACATGAAAAAAATGATAAGTGTAATTGATAAAACTTTTCTCAGTATGAAAATAGTTGAAGGGCATATATATATATATATATGTATATATATACATATATATGTATATATATACACACACACACAGATAGATAAATAGATAGAGATATTTCTATATATGAGGGTATATGGGTGTATGAATACATGTGTGAATGTGTGTATGTATGCTTACAGCTATATGTAAATAGAGGGCACAGGACCAATTTAATAGGAAGGGATGATACTTAAAAGGGGACATTGAGAGGTGAGAAAGGAATATAATGAGAGGTGATGGAGAGACAGAATGGGGTAAACTATCTCATAAAGAAGATGCAAGGGAAAAGCATTAAAATGGAGAGGAAGATTAGGAAGGCAAAAGGGAATGGGTCAACCTTATTCTCACTTAATTTGGCTCAGGGAGGGAATGAAATACACACTAAATAGGGTATCTCACCCTACAGGAGAGTAGGGGGAAGGGGATGAGAAGGGGAATGATGGAAGGGAGGGCAGGGTGCAGGGGAGGGAAGTTGGAAGCACTCACTTTTGAAAAGGGAGAGGATCAAAATAGAGAATAGAACAAGTGGATGGTGAGATTGGAGAGAGGGAAATATGGTCAGTCTTTTACAATATATCTACTATGTTAATGTTTTGCATTAGCTACACATGTACAATCTATACTGAACTGCTTATCTTCCCAGTAAGGGTGGGTGACAAGGGAGGAAGGAAATGAATCTGGAATTCAAAGTTTTAGAATCAAATGTTTAAAATTATATATACATATATACTATTATTAATACCATCTTTTATGTAATTGGGAAAGAAGATATACAGGCACTGGGGCATAAAGATCCACCATTCCCTACTGGAAAAGTGTAAGGGGGTATGGGAGAAGATATAGGAGAGAGTAGATTGGAGGTGGGCATATCCTGTCGGACTGCTATTCTGGGGTGGTAGGTAGGGGAAAAATGGGGAGGAAATTTGTAACTCAAAATGTGGTGGAAATTAATGATTAAAAATTAAATCAGACGTTAATAAAGCATTTGAAAAATGAAAAAAAATATCATGTATTAGGGCAGAGAGATATTGCAAACAAATGTACAAAGGCATCCTTTAATACATCCTTTATAATCCATAACACAATAAAATTAGTAATCAGTTCCAAAACAACAAACAAAAGAACCCATGGAAACTTAGTGGTGAAACACTAAATAATGAGCGTATGAGGGTAAAAAATCATAGAAACAAGTAGTAATTTTGTGAAAGAAAATAATAATGATGAAATAACCTGTCAAAATTTTTGGAATACAGATAGAGTAGTCACCAAGGGAAAATCATAATCCAATAAATATACATTAACAAACTAGAAAGAAATTAGTATTAAAAACCTGGCCATCTATTTTAAAAAATCAGAAAGTCACAAAATAAACCTAAAATAAGCACTAAAGAGGAGACATGAAAACTTAGAAGAGAAATAGGTAAACTGGAAATTTTAGACTCTGTAAAATAGAAGAATAAAACTAATAGCTGGGTCTTTGAAAAGACTAATAATTGATAAACCTTTAGCTCCTTGGATTAAAAAAAATGACAGTGATGAAATCAACAAGATAGAAAATGATCAAGGAGAAATCACAACAAAACCAGAAGAAGTAAAATGAATAACTAGAACCATTTATATACAGTTATATGCTTAACAAAATGGAATACCTTCAAAAATAGAAACTTAGAAAAGCACATAGATCTAGCTGTAAAACTAATTACCAAAGTGGGGAAAGTTGAAAGGATTCCTAATCCTTCTGGGTTTGTGGAAATTCTATTAATTAATTAATTTTAATTAATTAAATTAAAATTTATATTAATATAATTATTATGCTATTCAATATTATATATAATTATTATTATAATTAGGAGCCCTACCATGGAACAAATATAGTCCTAATACCTAAACCAAGGAAAGATAAAACATGGAAGGAAAATTATAGTCTAATATCATTAATATCAACTAAAAATGTAATATATACATGAAGAGAGATGTCACTTCCCTCCTAAATCTTCTCTTGACCAGCTTAAAAAAATCCTTAGTTCCCTGACATCCTGATCCTTATAAAGAATGAGCTCAAATGACTTTCACCATCTGTGTTGATTTCTTCTGAACGTGCTCTAGCTTGTCAATGCCCTTCCTAAAATATGGTAACCAGAAATGAACACAGTATTCCAGATGCTTACTATGAGCATACAGCAGAACTACCAATTCCCATGTTCAGGGCACTACGTTTCTCAATTAAATCTGCATTTCCCTTAGCTTTTCTGGCTTCCATGGACTATTGTTAGCTTATATTTAGCTTGGAGTCTACTGAAAAGTACGAATTAAGGTTATTCCCCAGTAGGTAGAGCTTAATTTCTTGAATATTCATCAGATTTTGCTCACCTCTAGTTTCCTAGACTTTCTATATGACCAAACCAACATGTTCCTTCAGAGCATTCAGCATGTTCCTTTGTAAGTCTTCAAAATATACTTGTTAAATTAAGACAAATCCTTTTTTAAGTATTCATTTAGTTTGCTGTGGCTGGTGAATTGCAGGATCTGTGTGAATGATCCCTGCTTCAATTTAACTACTTGTACTTTTGACATTACTGTTTCTCAATCAGAGAATTAATCACCATAGATTTGAAAAAGACGTCAGAGGTCCTTAAGTGCAACCAGTATCTGAAAAAAAATATTTTACAATATCCCCAAGAAGTATTCACCCAGCCTTCATTTGAACACCTTACATGTTAGAGATTCTATTCCATACCAAGGAAGTCCATTCCATTTTTGACAACTTTAAATATTAGGAAGTATTAATGTTTTGTTATTTAGCATTCCATATTGTTGTGTACTGCTATAAACATCCTAAGAAAGAGGAAATGAAACCTCTCAGGGATGTCTGCTTGGAGCAGAATGGACAATGCAGAATCCCCCATTATTGGCAGATCTGAGGAACTTAGCAGTTTGCTCACTTAAGTATTTATCACCGAAAGGTCTAGAAAATCAGAGTCTAGGGACTTTCATCCATTTAATAAATATTTACTGGATGCCTACTATTTACAATATAAGACATTCAACTTCCAAAGATCACTTAGATAGTTCCAACCCTTAAAGAAATTAAAATATGACACTGGGGATAAGAAATATACATCTATTAATCAACATCAAAGAATCTGTGACTTCATCCATGGGAGAACTTTCTACCATGGAAAACCACAAGTTATAACCTGGGGAAATTACCTAAATCTGAGAGAAGTTACATAACTTGTCCATGGGCACCAACTTAGTAAATGTTGGGGGTGGAATTTAAACCTGAATCTTTCTGACTCTAAGATTGGCATTTCCTGGGGTGGCCAGGTAGCACAGCGAGTAAGAGCACCGGCTCCAGTGTCGGGATGACCTGGGGATCAAATCCGGGCTCAGATACTTAGCACCACACCCAGAAATAACTGGTTGTGTAACCTTAAGCAAGTTACTTAACCCCGATTGCTTAAAAAAAAAAAAAGATTGGCATTTCCATATTGCCTGTCTAAGGTGAGAGAGAGAGTGTGTGTGTGTGTATAATAAAAATAGTAATAACTTGTTTAAGATCACATAACAAGTTAGTGGCAAAGCCAGGACCAGAAATTTCAGTTGACCTGGTGGTCTTTCCATTTTTGCCATGTTACTTCAATGTTAGAAATATTTTCAGTAAAAAAAGTTGGTACAATAAAGATTAATTTCCAATTAGGCAGAACATCTGATTTCCCTAAAAATATCATTATGATTCAGTCTTAAGAACATTAGAAAATCAAGAGAGTGGAATTTAAGTCCTATCTCTGCCGCTAACTCACTGTGTAACAGATGGCACTGGAACCAGCACAAGACAACCAGGGCTTTGTCCCTAATTTGTTTTGTCAGAAGGGACATGTATTTCCACTTCCTGGAGAAGCATGGCCCACCCAAAGGGGTCCCACTCTTATTCTTCACAAAGAACTGCCTGCCACCTTATAAGGTTCCATGGTTGTTACAAGCCTCTCTAAGGGCTACCTATCTACAAGTGTGGAATTTCACTATCATGCCACCTGGTTGGACATCCCTCACCATGTGGCACCCTCAGAATCAACACAGAATTAATTCAGGGACCAATGACAAAGGCAGTATACAATTCATTCACCAACCCCACAACTATCTGTAAACCATTTGAGAGCGAGGTCAGTGTCTCATACTCTTGATCTCTTTAGTTCTAAACAAGGTGCTCTACAAGTAATCAATCACTCAATAAATGTTTATCTAGGATTATAACAGTAGATAGGTTTCCAGGAAAATATATATGCCCCCACATTCATCAGTAATTGTGCCTCCACTGAGGCAGTTGCATATATTACTTTATTTATGTTTTTATCAATTAAATGTAAAAATTTTTTAAATGTTGAGTTCCAAATTTTCTCCCTCACTCCCTCTCCTCCCACCTTGCTTCTTGAAAAGAACAGTAATTGGATATAAATTATACATGTGTATTCATGCAAAACATATTTCCATATCATCCATGTTACAAAAGAAAACATGGGACTCCCTCCAAAATACAGTTTTAAAAAGTATACTTCAATCTGCATTCAAACTCCATTAGTTCTTCCTATGGACATGGATAATATTTTTCCTTATAAGTTCTTTGGAATTATCTTGGATCATTGTATTGTGACAATAGCTACCATTCACAATTGACCATCATAAAATATTGCTGTTATTATGTACATTTTCCCTTAGTTCTAATCACTTCACTTTGTGAATATTTGTAGTATAACGTAGTGTCTTAAACATGGGAATTGGTGGTTCTGCTGTATACTCATAGAAATTGTAGTATATTTCATATATTAGGCTGTTTCTGACCCCATCCTGCTCATCATTTATTATAGCATAAAAGTATTGATCAATCATATACCACAACTTATTCAGCCATTCCACAAATAATGGGTATCCCCTCCATTTTGAATTCTTTGCCACCACAAAAATAATTGCTGTAAATATTTTTGTACAGATAGATCCTTTTCCTTTGATTTATTTGGGTTACAGGCTTAGCAGTGGTATTACCGGGTCAAATGGTATGCACAATTTTATAGTCCTTTGGGCATAATTTGGAGTTACTCTCCAGAATGGTTGGATCAGTTCTCAACTCCACCAACTGTGTATTAGTGTCTCAATTTTCCCCCTCCAGCATGTCATTTTCCTTTTCTATTAGCCAATGTGATAGGTATGAGATGATACTTCATAGTTGTTTTAATTTTTATTTCTCTCATAAATAGGGATTTAGAACATTTTTTTTCATATCACTATATGTAGGTTTGATTTCTTCTTCTGAAAACTGCCTATTCATATCCTTTGACCACTTATCAATCAGGGAATGACTCATATTCTTTTAAATTAAACTAATCTCTCTGTATATTTAGGAAATGAGGGCTTTATCAGAGAAATTTGCTGTAAAAATTTCCCCCGGTTTCCTGCTTTCTTTCTACTCTTGGCCGAATTGGTTTTACTATGCAAAACTTCTTAAAAATTGAACTTAATAAAAATTATCCATTTTACATCCCATAATGCTAGTGCTTGCTTGGTCATAAATTTTTCCCATATCCATAGATCTGATAGTTAAACTATTCCATTTCCCCTAATTTTCTTATGAAATAATGCTTTAGGTCTAAATCATGTACATTTTGACTTCATCTTTTTATAAAGTAAGATTTTAAATACCTAGTTTTTGCCAAACTGCTTTCCAGTTTTCCCAGCAATTTTCATCAAATAGTGAGATCCTGTCCCAAAAACTTGGATCTTTGTGTTCATCAAACATTATATTTACTTGCAAATATTCTAATATTTGAATAGGAACCTTACAACTAATTTATTTCTTTATATACTTCACATCCATTGCACACTGTGGTGAACAAATTCCTACCTGCTGCTCCTCTAATCTTTGTGACTCCCAGCCTTCTGGCTAGGTGGGAAATTCCTTTTCCATGTTCCCTTTTCTCAAACCCACATTCCTTTATAACTCAATCCTGGGATTCCCCAAGTCATGTTCTCTGGTCTTCCTTTCTATTTTGTCCTCTGAAACCTTCTCCTACTGTTAGCAGTCTATTCTTTATTCCAGAGTTCTTCTAATGTGTGTGTGTGCATATGTATATGTGTGTATATACACATATAAATGTGTATATATGTTTGCATATGCACATATACATATATATATATACAGAGAGAGAGAGAGAGAGAGAGAGAGAGAGAGAGAGAGAGAGAGA
>NW_027187335.1:8457672-8461533 GCF_028583685.1 Petaurus breviceps papuanus | reverse complement strand
AGTGTTATATTATTGTGTAATTCATGCAGACTGACAGTACTAGAGGGATGCTGAAGAGTGAGCTCATGAGAGAGAGAGAGAGAGAGAGAGAGAGAGAGAGAGAGGTAACCTGAGTTATAGTTCTTATCATGGGTAAGCCATTTAGACTCTGCGTCTCATTTTCATTCATTCTCTATAAATTGAAGAGTTTGTATGAGATCACTTTTCAGCATCCCTCTAGTACTGTCAGTCTGCATGAATCTATATTTTTCATTTAATAAGTTCAAAGTCTTCTACCATCAAAAATATGTATTTTAAGTCAATTATACATGGAAAAATGGATCCTAGATAAGGCTACATACTTCTTTGAGGAAAACAGAATGAAGACAGAACAGGATAGGAAGTTAAAATTTCTTTTTCCATAATATTTTTTTAACTGTGTTGATTTGTTTGGATGAATTTTTCTCTTTTCTCCTTTCAAAATATATAACAGATAACTCTGAGAGGAGAAAAAGGAATAACAGAAGGGGAGATGTAGGCAATTTGACATTGAAATATATCAATAAAATATATATTTTTTTCAAATAAAAAAAATAAAGTACTGGCCCTTGCAGCGCAATGTGAGAAAAAAATGTTACATTCAAAACTTCCCTGCTTGTTAAAAAAGACAGTAACAATCTCTATATCTGCAGTCTCTATAAGAAAGTTCTACAGCTTTATGGTACAATGGATAGAGTCTCATATTTGGTGCCAGGAAGATCTGAGTTTGAATTCTGCCTCAAATAGTTATTAGCTGTACGACACTAAACAAGTCATCACCCTCTTTCAGTCTTAGTTTCTTCACTGATGAGCATTGGACTCAATGGCCTTTAAGGTTAGAGACTAAGAGCATTCCATTCTAACTATAAAATTTCATATACAAATATACCAACACAATACAGAGATACAGAAATAATCCCTTACAAGCAAATAGATTTTATAACCAAGACAAGGTTATGCCACTCTTGGTAGCAACAACATGGGCTCTGTTTTTCTGAGCAAATCACCAAGCTAGAGAATAGGAAAACACACCAAAGGATTATAAAGAGCTCAGTCAATAAAATGCTTTCATCATCCTGGCCAGATTTCCCTGGACCATATTTAGCACTGGAAACAAGCAAATGCTCTTTCATTATTATGTTAATACCCTGCAATTCCACAAATCCTCTTCTTTCTGTACATTCAGGGTCACTGTGGTTATGAATTCTGACTGTGGGGCAGCTTGAGTCACAAGATGACTTTAAGGGAAGGTTCTACATGTTTCATTCTTCATACCTGAGGCAGAAGAGGTGATGGTAATGGAATTCATTGCTACTTATTACATTCCTGGCCTATTATTGAGAAAGCTCTGAATACCAAAGAATATTAGGAATGTTCTTCAGGGAATAGACCACTCCTCTTCAAATAAAGAAATGAATGAATGCACTTGGACATGCATGTTTTTGTTACTATATTTATTATTTTTTAAAGGTTTTCCCTACAGAGGCTATAGAAATTGTTATGAACTCTTTAACAAGCAGGGAAATCTGGAGAGTAATTGTTTGTTTGTTTTTAACTCATTCCCTGTGGAGTCAGGGAAAGTGTGAGTTTAACTCTGATCTATGCAGCTATGTGAGGAGTTTGGGGAGAAGATAGAGAAAGTGAATAAGGAAAATGGCTTTCATGGGAGAACCTATCAATGTTATTCTAGAAAAAAATCTTATAAAGTAAATTTCTGAAATGAGAATTTCAAGACTGTTAAAATTAAGAGCTTGAAAGATATTGAAGGGATTATTTTCCTGTCTTGGATGGAGGTAAGCTAAAGAAAGCAGAGAGAAAGAGGATATAGGGATATTCTTTCTTTATAAAACTACTGTAACCTTTATATTTTAATGAGGATGAGGAAAATTTTTGATGAGAGACTTTATTTGTTACTTTGAATAAACTAAATTATGTGGAGTTGTGCTTTCATAAATAGTCATCGATAATTATAATGGTGATTTCAAGTGACTCTGTGATATTTCTTACAGCTAAACCATTGTAAATAATTATTAATGCTTCCATTATTGATTTTATTATGAACACATTATATATTCAGTTACTCTGATACAAAATTTATCCTCGAGAATTAGAGGTTTTGATGTATAGAGAGTTATGAATAACCTGGGAAAAGAGGTTTCTTCAGTTCATTAAATGAAAAGGGATGGTGATCCTGAGATAAGTGGATTAATTGAGAGATATTCCAATTTTAATAATTAATGAGCAAATATCCTAAAACACCCCTGGATTACCATGGAACATGTGATGACCAGATTAAATAGAGGCAATGAGTCAAGTAACAGTCTAAGGAGCAACCAATAAGTTAGGTTGATGACTCAAGAAACCCTATTACCTAGGGAGTTGTCCTCTGTGCCCTGTGTATTCATTGCAGTGGTGGAAGATGCATTATTTGGTCATCCTGAATCATGGACTAAAATTTCCTAGCAAAATGTCACTTTTCTTCATATGCAGAAATGTATCAAGTATAGGGAACACTGAAAATATCAACTCTGGTTTGTTCAATAAGGAACAAAAAGGCAGGACATAGTATTTCTGAACCAGACAGTTCTGTTCTCAGGGATCAGAAGAACTAGCCCATCTCTCTTGGTGAAAGTTCACTTTTCTAATCAAAGAAACAGAGAAGAGGGTATGGAAGATAGGACTAAGACAAGGGCCCCACTGGATACAAAAGAATTTCCAGTGGTAAAGTATAATTAATAAAACCAATAGAAAAGCACTTAATACTCAATGCATTATAAGATCATAGGGACTTTGGAATTCATGACTCCAACCTCATTATTCTACAGAAGAGGAAAATAAGGCCAAGAGAAGGATATGTATGACTCATTTAAAGTCATACATCTAGTAAACTGGCAAAGCTCAAATGTGGAGTCAGGTTCTTGAACTTCAAATTCAGTACTCTTTCCACATAACTGTACTGCCTCGGCTGGAGAAGCATTTCACCTTTGCAAGGAAGTTTAATCTTAAGTGGACCTAAACATGATGATGCCTAAATATATCACATTCATAAACATTATGCAATGACTGTGTGAAAACTCTGCTTCTGCAAGGGAATTCGGTCCTAAATTATCCTTGTAGGTATGAATGAATCTGACTAGAGACTAAATGGGACAAAGAAGATAGGAAGGAACAAAGAATAAGGTAGGTCCTAAATATGCTTATGAGTTTTCAGTTAGTATATAGAGCCTTGCAAAGACCAACAGAGCCAAATTGGTCCTGTAGTGCATGCTGACAGTTGACTCAACCAGTAAGTCAAATAAAGTGTACCTAATGCTTATCAAAAATCATCTAATATACTCAGCATCTGAGGGTTGGGGGGAAGAGGGCTTATGAGTAGTACTTTACTCAACCACCCATCTTTTGAGTGGCAACTAATTAATAACAATTTAGAAATTTATTTTGTTTAGTTCATAAAAGGGAATTTTTTTTTTTTTAAAGCAATTGGGGTTAAGTAACTTGCTCAAGGTTACACGGCCAGTTATTTCTGGGTGTGGTGCTGAGTATCTGAGGCCGGGATTTGATCCAGGTCATCCAGACACTGGAGCTGGTGCTCGCTGAGCCATCTGGCTGCCCCTAAGCAATTGGGGTTAAGTAACTTGCTCAAGGTTACACGGCCAGGTGTTTCTGGGTGTCTGAGCCCGGGATTCGATCTCCAGGTCTTCTCAACACTGGAGCCGGTGCTCTTACTAGGTGTGCTACCTGGCCGCCCCTTAAAAGGGAATTTTCAATGAATAATTGTACCCTGTGTGCTAAGTATCCTGGAATTAGTGACTCAGATCTCAGGGAGGACCTGTCAACTCTCTC
>NW_027187335.1:8425252-8457662 GCF_028583685.1 Petaurus breviceps papuanus | reverse complement strand
TAAGACTCATGTATAAGAAAACAGGTGAGTAAATATGAAGGAAGGGGTTCAGAAATCTTGCATCAAATTTAGAATTAGAGAAACACAGGATTCAATTAGATTTCCCTACTATAAATGACGTACAGTACTATACATGGGCATATGGGCAACATAGTGGATGGAGCACTGGGTCTGAAGTCAAGAAGACTAGAGTTCAGATCCAACCTCAGATACTTACTAGCTGTGTGAGTCACTAACTCTGCTTGCCTCAGTTTCTTCATCTGTAAAATGGAAATGCAAACCACTCCAGTATCTTTGCCAAGAAAACTCAACAGACAGTATTGGTGTGATATGGTCCATGGAATCACAAAGAGTCAAACATGAAGAAACAACTGACCACCACCAACAGCTTGGTTTGACCAGACTAACAACAACAAAATAACAACAACTTGATTTGACCACACTAAAGTAAGCAGTCAGTCCCAGCTAAATACTCAGGGAGCATATCAGGTTTTCTTCTGATACTCCCAATGAGCTTAAATGACAGACAGATGTCAAGGACAAAGCACAAAGAAATTTAGAGTCAATACCACCATGCCTTGAGACACAAGAAATTTGAATGTTTAAGAAATAAGTATCTCTGTTTTCAAAAGCGAAACCTCTGCAAACATGTGAGTTATTGGGCAAAATTTGACAATCAATAAATTAATGAGCATTTATTAACCACTTCCATTGTTCCAGGCACTGTGAAGGCAACTCCAAAAGTGAGAGTCCTTTCCCTCAGGGAGTTCACATTCTAGAGAGTACAAATCAGTCGCTAATAATAGAGACAATTGTCTTGAGTTCGAAAGACTCTTACAAATGTACTTGAATTACATATATTCTCAGAGACCAAGATGATTGGTCCTCTCAATAGTGTGCTGGAGCACATACAAAGTTTTGATAGCATTTCCTAAAGTCTTTTCTTCCCTTAAAAACCAAGTTTTCTTCTCCTGCCACTTAGGGACCACCACAGTAGCACCTCCTCACTGAAGAAATCATGGAGCCCCTGAACTATAGAAATGTCCTTAGACCCAGCCAGGGAGTTGTTCATAGAACATGGGCATCATAAATGTTTGAGGTACCAGATTTTACTCTTGTCATGTTTAGGCTAATGTTCTTCTGTGTTTACATGCTTCCAGATGAAAACTTCAGTGCACTTGGAGGCAGAATTGAATCTTAGCAGCAATATTTCCTGGCTCCATGTTCCTGGTCAAGTCACAATTTCTCTGAGCCTCAGTTTCCTCATGTATGAAATGGGGGTAATTCTTGCTCTATCTACCTCTGAAGGGTTTTTGTGAGGAGGCCAGTACAGAAATGTAGTCCATTGATGTTACTCATGCTGCTATTATTTGTATTGTTGTTGTTATATGATATGATTTAGTTAAAAGAGGAAGCCAAAGTGATTTATGTTGCCTGAGAAAGGAACAGGGGAGATGAAATCCTGTGCCAGAGGTTTGTTTCTTTCTGAATCCTTACAAATTGAATAGGGAGGGAGAGGATAGGCTGAGGAATGAATTAAAAGCTACATTCCCATCTGACTTCATATGGGGCCCTTTCACTCTAGAAGAAGAGGTTTTTTTTTAAATAAATGAAAATTTCACAAATACTATAAACAAAACAGAACCAACCTTCTGTACATAATAAGCTTCTCCTCCCTTTCCCTCTCTTCCACACCCCTCCCCCATCTCTCATCACAGAGCTAACCCGGCAGGGACAATGCCAAAATTATCATATGTCTGTATTTCTGTGGTTTAAGTAATAAATAATTGTTTTTAAAATTGCTTTAAAAAAAAAAAAGATGTTTCTGGAGCCTCCTGGCTACTCCTTGGTAAATAACTATAGATGTGAAACAAATGGCTTTCTTTGTCTCCGTTTAAGAGATATTGATTGGGGATTTGTTTTACACCATTTTAACTAACTCGATCTTTTGTTTTATTTATTTATTCATACTCAAGCATTGGGAGAGAAGCAGCAGGTGCCACTGAAGAGATTGCATTAACATGAGCTCCCTCTCCTGGAGAGAGACTAGACTACATACTTGTTTTTGACCAGGGTTCTACTAAAACCACAATGCATTTCAGGAAACCCTGGTTAGCTTTCCAACCACAGGCTTAAAGAGAGAGGGACATTTCAACCATAAATACATAATGTGATGGCCCAATGAAATAGTGTTTATGAAAACACTTTGCAATTATAGAATACAACATAAATCATAATCATGGGGAAGGCAGCATGGGCTAGGGGAAAGAACATTAGATTTGGATGTAGAAGACCAAGATTCAAATCCTGCCTGTCATTTATTCCATGTAGAACTTTAGACAAATAGCCTAACTTCTCTGGGTCTCAGTTTCCTCATCTGTAAAATGAAAGAGTTGGACTAGATGACCTCTTAGGTCCCTCTGAGCTCTGGATCTGTGATTCTTGTCACTAAACATGCTCCATCTCTCCAAACCCAAATAAAACCAAAAAATCTTCAGAGAAAGAACCTTACCTAATTTAGCCTTTTGCTTCCATGTCCAGCCATGCCTAAACTGCCAGTCAACACAGATTTATGAAGTATTTACTATGTGTTAGTTGGGAAAGCTAGGTGTTACAGTGGATGGGTTGCCTGGTCTAGAGTCAGGAAGAGTCATCTTCCTGAGTTTTCCTGAGTTCAAGTTAGATCTCAAACACTCACTAGCTGTATGACCCCAGGCAAGTCACTTAACCCTGTTTGCTTCTGTTCCCTCATTTATAAAAAAAGACCTAGAAGAGGAAATGGCAAAGCACTCCAGTATCTCTGCCAAGAAAACCCCAAATGAGGTCATGAAGAATTGAACATGACTGAAACAACTCAAACAAAAAAATGTGCTAGTCACTTTCTCGGGGCTGGAGATAAAAAAAAGGCAGATCATGGTCCCGGCTCTCAAGGAGATCACATCTTGTGGGGAAAATAATATGCAAATAACTAAGCATTTCCAGGATATATACAGAGTAGATATAATGTAATCTTAAAGAGAAGGCACTAGCAGAAAAAACCTCCTGCAGAAGGTAAGAACAAAGTTGAGCATTAAAGGAAGCCAGAAGGCAAAGATGAGGAGAAAGAGCATCTCATGTATGGGGATGTGAAAATGCACAATCAGATGATAGTGATGTGTTTGGGGAATGGCAAGAAAGCTTGTATGGCTTGATCACAGAGTGTGTAGAGGGGAGTAAAATGTAAAAAAAAGACTAGAAAGGTTGGATCGTGAAGAATTTTACATGCCAGACAGAGGATTTTTATTCGATCCTGGAAGTGATAGATAGATTTTATCAAGTGACATGGCTAGACCCATGCTTTAGGAAAATCACTGGCAGCCAAGCAGAGGGTAGAATGGGAAGAGATCTGAAGCAGGGAAACCAACCAGACGGCTTTTGCAATAGTCCAGGGGTGAAATAATGAGAGCTTGCAACAACAATGTGAGTAAAGAAAAGGGAACAAATAACAGAAGTTGGCAATAGATTTGACCTGTAAGGTGAGTGAGAATGAGGAGTCTGGTATGACACCAAAATTGTGAACCTGGGTGACTCTGGAGATCGTGGTGTCCATGTATGTAATAGGAAAATTTGCAAGGAATGGAGGGACAGAGTGAGATAATGAGTTCTGTTTGGGGCACATTAGTTTGAGAATTTCTATTTCATTTCACTTCTATGACTACCCCCGCCCCAGTTCTAACTAAGCAATGCTCTACCCAACCCTAACTCCACTTCTAAGCACTGTTTTGTCAACCACTCAGGTAGCCAAAATAACCTTGTGACTGAAATGATGTTATCAAAGACCTCAGCATGGGCATTTAAATTGGGATAGGGGAAAGGTGAGGAGGGGGATCAAGAAAGTCCCTAATTTCAGAGTTGCCATGAGGTCTTATTACTTAAAAAATAAAATTTTGTGGCCCATCTGATCAGAGACTAAACAGCTGCTACTGAATAGTTAAGAGGGGGGAAATAAAAGACTGAGCTATTTTGCTCTAGGAAGTAAGACCCCCGACCTGAGCAGCCATTCTTTTTCTTCATCAGTTTTTGTAGGACTTGTTGGTACATGGCGGCTGAACAGTCACAGTTGAAAGGAGACATTAACTCAATAGCCCATAGCTGCTCAGCTAGGCGTTGGCAGAATATGATGCTTGAAAAGAGCTGAGGTGCTTTGAGGAATCCAGAGGAGCCCAACCTCAGCTGAGAAGACTCCATACTCTTCCTCCATGAGGGAAAGCAAAAAACCACAACAAAATAATAAAAAAAACAAATAACTCCTATCAATCAGCCTGGAGCCAAAATATACCAGCAGGACAGCTCATCACTTTCAAATGCATCCAGGCACATCAGAATCACACTTGGAAGTCACTCCAAGGGTCTTGACTTTGCTGGTTAATATTTAAAAATCCAGATTTACTTGGTTACTTTTATATTTTTTGATCCAGACATAAAATGTCATTGCTGTAAAGGAACTCTAGCAAACAAACACACTATTAAGGCAAACTGACACCTGCTCTGCCACTCATGATTTCAGAAACTGAGTTGAAGCTCAGAGAGGTTAAGGGACTTATCGAGAGTCACACAGACTGTGCCACACAAGACTGTGCTGGTGTCAGAGGCTGACCTTTCCTCAGTTCTTCCTGACTATTAAATGCAGTGAGAGGCAGCATAGGAAGGCAATAGCATTTAGTAAGTGCCTACCATGTGCCAGGTGCTTTACAAATTTATTTTATTTGATCTTCACCAACAACCCTGGGAGGTAAGCACTATTATTATCCTCATTTTACAGTTGAAGAAACTGAGGCAGAGGTGAAGTGACTTACCCAGGGTCACATAGCTAGTAAATGTCTGAGGCCTGGGTCAGGTCTTCCTGATCCCAAGTCAAGTGTTCTACCCACTGTGCCACTTTACTGCATGATATAGAGAGCTGACCTGCAAAACCAGAAATGCCAGAGTTCTTGTCCCACCTCCGACATGGTCTGGATGTGTGACCCTGGGATAGTCATTTAACCTGTAAGTGTTCTCAGGAGCTCTTTAAGATTATAAATTGTAGAAAAGGTGCCAACTTGTATTGCTAGAGGTATTTCCTATACCAACAAAATCACAAATCTAAACCCTATCTTTATCCTTAGATGTAACACTTTTGGGAGGGTATGAAATCATGCATAATCAAGGGAAACCAAAAACAACAAGGAGGAAAAGAAATGGGCATGAACTTCAACCAGTTTCTAATAAACAAGTCTCCTAACAAAAATTTGTTGAGCACTTACTATACACATGACACTATGTTAAAGTCTCAGGGGAGAAAAAGGACTTCTAAGACCCAGTCCCTGTTTTCATGCTCTCACAGGAAAATTGGGGAAATGAGTTATAAGCGCAGATAAAGCCAACTCATAAGGGCAGAAAGTAAATGATAATTGCCAAATAGGTGACGATGTAAGCTCATCTGTAGGCACAGTGAAGGCACCTTCCATGCAATTCCAATAATGTACAGAGAAATGGGGGATGATATGTATCTCATCCTTTTCTCACATGATTTCAATTTCTTCCTCTCTTTCTCTGTATTTTGATTTTTTTTAATTTCACATAGTCTGGAGATCACAAGTACATGATCAAAAACACTATTCTTATATTTTTCTGGATCAATGTTATATCCAAATGAAAGTGGGCAAGACTTATTATATGATGATGGTCTAGTTCAGCACATTGGTTAAATTCTTGAGGACATTTTGAAGTTTGTATTTTGTAGCATGGGTATTTGTCCTATAAGGTTTTATGAATGATGAGGAGCTTCTGATGTATAATTCTAGCCTCCAAATTATTTCTTGCTAGGTATTCAACAGGTGCTAATTTTTACAATCTGCAATTATGTTACACAGTGTCTATCATTTCAATCTATATTAACCAAAAACTCTAGATTCCTTAAGAATAACATGTCTATAATTTCAGCTGAATGTCTCACTTAAAAAAAGTCTTACTTAAAAAAATCTGAAGACAATCACACCAAGACTTCCCTCTTCTACCTTCCTCCTTAACTGAGAGCCCTTGACATCAACCCATACAAAGTTCTCTTTCACTCCAATCTCTGAGGAAGAGGTGACCTTTACCCTCATCAAGACCAAATCCTTTACACATTCCCTTTATGTCATCTTATTCCTGTCTTCTATAGCAGATTGACTCCACTCTAATTCCCCTCCTCTCTAATTTTTAAACCCTCCCTATCTAATTATCCCTTCCCTGCTACCTACAAATATCCCCAAGTCTCTGCCATTCAAAAAACAAAAACAAACAAAACTCTCAGAGGTGGAACCAAGGATGTCAGAGTAACAGGAAAGGAATACAGCAAGTTCTTCCCCCAACAAACCAGACCAGAACTCCAAACAGATCTAGGAAAGGCACCAGACCAAAATATGATTGGGAAATCCAAAACAGTCCCAGAGAGTCATTTTATTTATCCCAGGTAAGGAGAGGGTGACAAACGGGGAGGTCTGTGCATATTGGGGGACAAAACATTCTGCCAGCACAACACACCAGTGCCCAGGGAGAAGCTGTGCACTAGGACACCAAGGAGATCCCAGATCTAGGAAAACTGAATCTGAATCCTTCTAGGGTGTAGAAATAGGTGTGACCTGGCACCTCTGCTTGCACACCCAATTCCTGGTCACAGATTGAGCAAAGCCCGAGGAGGAGACCTGCACTTAAAGGTGGCAGATCAGGCTGAGGAATAGTAGCACTGGGTAGTGGGCAATGTACCAAGCAAGGAGTGAGTTTAGAAGCAAGCAAGCAGCAGCAGCATAGAGTAGACCCCAGGAGTGGAGTATGGTCCCAATTCTAGTAGTCCACTAGTCCAAACTGAAGCCAGAAGAGGAATAACTAAGGCAGGAATCCTAAACCAAAGAAAATTATTCAATTCTGTCACCTCTGAACCACCTGAGCTTTCCAGCTGCCTGATGGTGGCAGAATCTAGTAGTTGTCTACTATTGCTCAGACCCACACCCAAGTTGGGAACTTGTAAAGCTAAGACTGGGGAGGAGATTGGGGAGGGAGGGAGGGAGGAAAGGGATAAGACTCTGCCCCAGATCAGTTCATTTTGAGAGCACTGAAAGCTTGCAAGTCCCTAATTTGAGCAATCCCTGAGAGCCTGGAATAAATAAATATATATATAATATCCCTAAGAAAGTAATAGTAGAACCAGCACAGACCTCCCCTTCAAAAGTACAAAGATCCTGGACTTAACAAAAAGTCCAATGTCAGAAAATAGCCTGGAAGAATGAGTCAGGGGGAAAAAAGTATGTGCCATAAAAATTATGAAAATCATCATGGACCAAATAGAAGCTAATGACTCCATGAGATAACAACAAATATTAAAATAAAGTCAAAGAAATAAAAAAGAAGAAAATGTAACACATCTTTTAGCAAATCAAATGACCTGGAAAACTGATCAAGAAGAAAAAAATTAAGAATCATTGAACTGTGTAAAAGACATGGCCTAAAACAGAATTCATAGATAATATTTTATGAAATCATAAAAGAAAACTGCCCAGATCTCTTGAGGACCAAAGAGAAAAATGGAAATGGAAAGAACTATCAGCCACTTCCTAAAAGAAGCCCCCAAAGTGAAAATTCCTAGGAACATTATAGCCAAAATCCGTAATATTCAGGTCAAGGAAAAAATATATATTACAAGCAACCAGGCTACTGGTATCCCAAAACTATGTGTTGCTTTAAATGTGCCTCTCCCTTTGAGCTTTGATTTCTGCATAAAGTAAGTCTCTTATCATATACAGTCAGTCTTCTCCTTAATAGCATCTGACTTGAAGCTAGTCATGTGACCTTGGGCAAGTCACTTAACCCCAATTGCCCTACCTTCCTCTCTCCAAAAAGCAAAAAAAAATCATCTTACTTGATAGATCTTGTTTGGGGAAGATTAACTTATTGGTAAGTATTGGCTTCATCCATTAGTTAAGTTTGATTTTTGATTCTGACTAAAAGCCTAACCTTAAGCCTCTGATTTTCCTTAATACTCATTAAGAATTTTATGTCTTTTGAATCCAAATAAAGATTTCACAAAATTATGAAGCTATGTGAGTTTTTGTGTGTAAGTGTGAATACATATATCCTGGTGTCATCATGTATATTAAGTCACTATTATGATGTCTTGATACAACTTTGTCTTTAACTTGAAAGTCATACTCAGTATTATTTATGAAACATGATAAAGGGTTTAAAGTTAGAACTAAGAGAGGCTTAAATTGTCTTCCTGAAAGATGTGTTTTCTCTCTCCCACCTTTATTCACTCCACTAAAAAAGAAAGAGAAAGAAAACTCTTATTATAACCAATATATATATACATAGTTGAGCAAAAATCAATTCCCATGTTGTTTATGTCCAAAAATGTGTATCTCATTTTGCATATTTATTCTATTACCCCTCTATTAGGAGATAGGTAGGACTCTTGATATTATTGTGTTTGTGGTATATTTTAAATAGAATTCAATTTCCCATATAGACATCAAATTCTCTAGCATTCCCGCTGAACTTGGACATTTTTTAAAAAATATATATTTGCATCACGTGAATAAGGAAGCGCAGAACTGAGTCAAAGACATTGCAATAATCAATAAAGGAAGTGTAAATGTTATGACACTTTTGAAGTGTTTGATCAATAAACACCAAGTCAACAATAAGTTGTTCTTTATGGCCTTCCCACACTCTGGACTTCTTGAATATCCTGCTTGTTCCTTAGACAATGTGTCATTTTCTTTTAAGTGTTCATTTCTTGTTGAATGATATAAATTGTGAACATTTTGCAAAAAGTACATAAACAAATGCTTGGCTTGTATTTTGAGAGATCATTGGAATTCTCATCTTTTGGCAGTAAACATACTATGCCTTCTGTTAAGGAAAATGAGATCAAGTTTGTATCAGAGAACAAGTTGGTGAAATTCTTTGCTAGTAGTAATTCAGGTGATCTGGTCAAGTGTTTGAGACAATAATCATGGATTATTTATGGTCCTGCTACTTTCTCATATTGCAAAAAGACAGAATTGCAATCTCCTCCCAAGTATGCAAACATACTTATTCTGTCAGTCATACTAGTAATAGTATATAAATTTTCTGTAGCATTTGAACCAAATTATATTTTCATTGGGTTCGATCTACTTGATATCTTCTAGGTGATGAAATGTTCCTTATCTTTCAGGTTTCTATCTTCCTCTGATTCTATGTTTCTTAAGTTTCTGTTATAATGTTTTTGACTAATGTGTGAATTTACTGTGTCTTTTGTGCTGCTTTTATCCCTTGTATCACCCTAAACCTATTGATGATTTTCTTTTAACCATTGATTAATAGAATCAAGAATTTCCAATGTACTTTTGTATTCTTGATTCCTTTTTGTATTTGTTATACACTTTAACTGGGCAGTATTGCATTAAAGTTGTATTATTATTTTTTTAACTATACTTACCATCTAGATATTTTCATAATCTTGCAATGTCTTTCTATTGGAATTCAACAGTTTTTTGAAGTCACACCTTTGATGGTGGTATTTGATACCCACCTTTAAGAGTATTCTTTGATAGTCCCCTCTTTCTTTGTATGGTCCTTACTGTGACAACTGCTGCCACATATACTATTGTGTGCAAGTCCACAAATATTTTTGTATTTTTTGTCAAATGTTGTGGAAGAAGGTATTCATTCATAGTACTATTAATGAAAGCTAGCTTTTGTGAATTGCTCTATTTTGGAAGAGTTGGTCTGTTCATTGGGTTCATGCCATCAAACTCTAAAAAGACTTTTCAAAATTCCTGTTTAAATATGCTCCTTTTCTCTCTCTCTCTTTTTTTAAGTCCCAGGTCCTTTTTTTTCGCTTTTTGGAGAGCAATTGGGGTTAAGTGACTTACCCAAGGTCACAAGGCTAGTAAGTATTAAGTGTCTGGGGCCAGATTTAATCTCAGATCCTCCTGACTCCAGGGCCAGTGCTGTATTCACTGCACCCCCTACCCTCCATGCCCCTTTTCTCTTCAAGATAATTTGAGACATTAATTTTGTTTCTGTTGTCCTCTTCATTTTTATGTAAAATTTCTAGACTCTGAGTTAAAGACTTTTAATGACTTCAGGTAATTCAACTTTTTTTTCATCAGATTTTAGTAGCTCTTCAGTTTTGTTTCTCATTACATCTAATCTTGACTTAGGGACAAAATTTTTTCTTATGTGGTTGAATTTCATTAGCATGCAATATGTTTTTATATATATTGATGCTGTAAGTACAAATGAAAAAAAGAACATAAAATACTTGATTATTAAATTATCTCTTTCAAATTTTATTAGGATATAATATTGGCACATAATAAAACATATCTTTAGTCAATTTTTATGCATACTCATAGCTTGCTCATTTTATTTATCTGGAATGGATCATTTTTTTATTAGATGATATATTGGTGTCTCTGATTCATTCTCATGTATCTTACCATCTTGGGTAGCTAGGCAGAACAGTGGATAGAGTGTTGGGCCTGCAGTCAGGAAGGTCTGAGTTCAAATCTGGCCTCAAACATTTACTAACTGTGTGACCCTGGGCAAGTCATTTAATCCTGTTTCCCTCAGTTTCCTCATCTGGAGAAGGAAATGGCAAATTACTCCAGTGTCTTTGGAAAGAAAACCCAAAATGGGGTCACAAAGAGTCAGACATGACTGAAACAAATGAACAACAAAGACATCTTAACATCTTGAGGTAACAAAACATGAAAGAATACCACTTACTCAGTTGTACTTCAAGACACTATGATTAACACAAGATTTTCTTTTTGATAAGGTCATCCTGCAACTAATTGAATAGTGATTAATCTCGTGCTTTATAGTGAATTCTTTAATTTGGAAACCATATTTAATTTATTTAAAAGAGATGATAATGGATTTAAAGCTATGTGAGAACATAATAAAATTGAAACTGTCCCTGAAAATGCCATGTTTTACATGAATTGCTCTTGACATTATTATGTTAGTGGCATATTTTAAATAGAGAACAATTTTCCACACGGAAATAAAATACTCTAGTACTCTCACTTGGATATACTTTAAATATTTGTAATATATGAATAAGCAATGAGTGCAGAAATGAGTCAAAGGCCTTACAGTCAACTATAGAGGCAGTATCTATATTATTATCAATAAAAATTACTTCATAAATAATTATTTGTCTATTGCAGATATGTATAGCAACCCTTAAGACTGAATACCCCATGTGTCTATTACAACAACAACAAAACATTCTTTAATTATCTGCCCTTTGCAGAGCAATGTTCGAGGTTCTAGGGCCAAAAGAAAGTTTAAATAAGATATGGCCAGTGCCCCAGTGGAGCTTATATTCTAGAAGGGGAACATAATATATATTCTATAATATACAACATTACATAACTTAATGCCTCAGGGAAGTGCATAACAAGATGTTCTATGAGGTCTGAGTAGCAATGCCATTATTTACTGAGGAATCAGGGAAATCTCCTAGCAGTGGGTGACATTTTGGTTGAGACTTTAAAGAATATTTACACAACATGAAGATAGACAAATAGACCCATCTAGATGAAATGTATCCCCTTCCCTGCTGTACCTCACTTCACAAAAGGACTCCAATCAAGTACAAGGTATAAAACACACCAAACCAGACTTCTTCGTAAATGTAGTTAATTATTCTGTAAGAAAGATCTACATGGGGTAGCTAGGTGGCCCAATGAATAGAGCACCAAGGCTGGAGTCAGGAGGACCTGAGTTCAAATTCAATTTCAAACACTTATGAACTGTGTGATCTTGGGTAAGTCACTTAACTCCAACTGCACTGCCTTCCCTTCTCAAAAAAAAAATCTACATGGAAGGCTTGAAAAACCATCACCAAGAGCTCAACTCTCATCATTAGCTAGAGAAACAGTTCTCCTCCTCTCTTCACTCTATTGGTCCTCAAAACTATCAAGGCCACCTCGTGTTTCATTGTATTCCTAATACCTAGATACAAAGGCTGCATTAGCAGCCAGCTTAACATCCATTTCCCTTGCTTCTGTTGTTTCAGAGATTTTCTGGTGTTAATTACACCTACGCTTACATCCAAATATTTCATTGTGATGCAGTTATGCTTGTAAGTGCATGAATTAATTATTCTTCGAAGGCAAAAGAATTACTAATGTTTCACCACTCACTGTGACATGTTTCCAAGCATGTAAATGACAGATGCACATTTAACTGATGTGCTTTCTCTTCTGCTTCACACACAGGGGCCCAGATTTAAAAGATACAGAAGATTCAAAGGCCCTGCCTTCCAGATACACTGATGTCATGCTTGGGTTTCCATCTCCATCAGGTGTTTCATGAATAAGTAATGTGCTCAGGTCTTAGTACCTGCTCAGATTAGATTGTATCAGCAACACAATACTCTGAAAGACCATTAGGACAAATCTGCAGGCACCAAAGGGAAGAAGGAGATTGAACTTGTCATTAGCAAGATTATGTTAAAAGAAATTTCCTTCCTCTCTAGACAGCTTCATGAACAAGCTAGCTTCCTCCATTCCAGTCCCATCATTACTTGAAAGTAATTCTCCTTCAGACTGCATCGCAGCCTTCCAGAGTCAAGTTCCCACCTGGGATCCAGCACCTAAGAAGGGGAATACCATTAAGTAATCAGTTTCCTTCTTGTGGCTTTCTCTCTTTGGGTTAGCCAAATCAGAATCAGGTAGAAACACCCTCACTGGATCCAGGGGAAATTTAGCAATAAAAGTCAACTAAGAAATTGGCACATTCTCACTAGTGGTGTGCAAGAGACACAAAAGTCACTCACTGAAGACCAAAAAAAAAAAATAAATGAGGGCTCAGAAATTATTTGGTGAAGGAAGAAAGGAAGAACCATTTATGGATTAGTGCCTACTATATGTACTGCACTATGCTTTTTTATTTTACAAATATTATATATTGGATCCTCACAACAACTCTGCAATGTAGGTGCTGTTATTATCTCCATTTTACAGATGAGGAAACTGAGGCAGACAGAGGTTGTAACTTGCCCAGGGTCACACAGCTAGTGTCTGAGGCCAGATTTAAACCCAGGTTTTCCTATCCCCAGATCTAGCATTCTATCCACTGCACCATCAAGCTGTCTTGGTGAATTGGGCAAAGATTTCTGTGAACCAAATGAGCTAGAGGCACTGTCTCAGTTCTTCTATCACTATTCCAGCTATATATAAACCCAACTTGTAAGAAATAGTATGGAAATTTAATCCACATCTCCTTGTGTAGAGAATTTTCATCTAGGTACAGTCATTAGATAAAGATATTCAATCAGAAAGATTGTTACCCTCCTTTCACTCAACCCAGATAAATTGCAAAACACATACACTATTTTACAAAAAGGTAAACACCCCAGCCAATGAATCTGAGGTGAGAAGGAAGAAATTGTTCATTAGTATATGCCATCATGGTACTGCAGAAAAAATGCGGAGGGATGCAGTTGACTCTCAATTATCTATGCTAGTGAAAATGTATAGATATTTTTAAAAGTAGGTAATCCAAATAATTTCTGGTTGACTTTACATTTACATGTTATTTCCTCTCCTTTCCTTAACGTATTTTTTTTTCTCTATTTAAAGACTCAGAGTGGCATCAGCCATTGGATGGAAAGTCAGCCTTTGAACCAGGAAGACCTCAGGCTCAAAGACCCACTTGGATCTATACTGGCTATGTGATACTTGGCAAGTCACTTAATGTCTCAATGCCACCAGGTAACTCTCCAAGACTATAATTGCAGGGCAGGTTATGATCTGAATCAGTAGAGGGAATTCCTTTTTGGAGAATTCCTTACATTAATGAAATTTTATATTTGAGAAAGAAAAAAATAATTCAATTCATAATTGCCTGAGGATAATAAGAACGGCAAGTAGGTGGTTCAGTAGATAGACAGCCAGGTCTAGAGTCAGGAGTTCAAATCCAACCTCAGACACTTACTAGTTGTGTGACCCTGGACAAGTCATTTAACCTTGTTTGCCTCAATTTCCTCATTTGTAATGTGAACTAGAGAAGGAAATGGCAAACTAGTCCAGTATCTTTGCCAAGAAAACCTCCACTGGGGTCACAAAGAGTTGGTCATGATTGAAGCGGCTAAACAACAACATGACTAGTACAAAACTGAATTAATATCCACCAAACTAATGAGAGGAGAAATGCTAAAAACAAACAAACAAACAAACAAGAGAAGTCTGTTGGGAGGAAAAGACAGCTAAGAGTTTAAAATGACTATATTGAATAATTAAAAACAGGGATATTCCTAATATTGATAAACAATGGTTGACTTATTTTTATCATCAAACTAATCTGAAAATAAATCATCTTGATGTGAATTTTATAAATAGTCCCCTTTTCACATATGTATCCAACAGAGATATAATTAGAAAAGACCTGGGTTCAAATTAGTATTGGGCTAATAAATGTTTAACACAGTCTCTCCCTTGCTTGAAAAAGTATACAACACACTTTTAAGTTTAACCTATAGTGTTAACATTTTTTCATCACATTCTTAAGTGTAAACAATAAACAAAACAATCAATCAGGCTTGGATTTGTAATGTTTCCAGGTTCTGAGGGGGTAAATGCTCACACAGAAAATTTAAGAATTGGCTCTCACAAGCTAATATAATAAGAGAATACATTTCTTATGTACTAAAATGGGAACATCTCTTAATGTCTAGCAAGATGTTAGCATCTCCCCTTGTAACTCACCTCCTTCACAATCTGTCACTACATAGGAAATCTAGATGGTAGCCACACACATTTTACTTAACAACATAGTTGACTTCTGGATCATGAGACCAACAAGGTGGGAGATTTAATTATTTTATCCAAACCACTTCAGATTTTCAATCCTCCAGCTGTTCTTGTTGGGCCGTTTCAGTCATGGCTGAAACTTTGTGACCCCATTTGGGGTTTTCTTGACAAAGATACTGGAGTGGTCTCCAGCCCATTTTTCAAATAAGGAAATTGAGGCAAACAGTGTGAGGTGGCTTGTGTGAGGTCACACAACTAGTAAGTATCTAAGGCAGGATTTGAACTCAGGAAGATGTGTCTTCCTGACTCCAGGCCAAGCCCTCCAGGGATTTTGCCACCTAGCTATCTCAGTTCTCCAGAGCTGAGGTCAATTCTGTCAAGTCACAAGAAAGAAAGGAATAGAGCCCAGGGAGGCATCAGGACAGAGTATTACTATAGGGGAACTGGAACAAGGGCTCTTACCTAGCTGGAGTTGATGGGGGAATGGGAGTGGAGAGGTTTCAGGGAAGCTCAGCAGTTAGAGAATAAACAAGTTGTGGCACATGAATATAATAATATATTACAAATCTGCAAGTAATAATGAATAGGATGAATATAAAGAAGCATGAGAAGAAAAATAAACTGATGTAAAATGAAGGAAGCTGAGTGAGGAAAATGATATACATACTGATTAAAACAATGTAAACAGAAAAATAAGCAATTGAAACTGAATATTGTGAAATTATAATGGCTGAACTTGGTACCAAAGAGATATAAGAAGACATATCCCCCCCCCCCATTTTTGAAGATGTGAGGGACTATGAACATGGAATATTAAATATATCTGACTTTTTGAATGGTTTGGTTAGGGTGACTGGACTATTCTTTTTTTTCCCCTCTTTTAATTCTTTATTATAAGTGATCTATCTCTGGGATGCAGAAGAGGAATATATTTCAAAAACATTTCAAAAATAATGAGATGCTTATTAAGAGCTATTCCAACCACCTCCTCCAAATTCTCTCAACTATCCTAACTCCTCCTGGATGAGGGAGATGAATTAGGGGCTGAGAAAAATTTCCAAATCTTTTAGGTATCTGAAGTTCAGAGAAGGATTGAAGAGAGATGCCATACCTTGGGGTCCCATAGAGATAACAGAACTTCAAAGGATAAAAAGGACCAAGAGAAAGTAATCCTACTCTCCTTGTCACTCGTCTTTGAGATTTTCATAAGGTGCCAGCTCAGTTCAGCCTCACTCCATCATTGTGTCTGATAGCTAGTCAAACTCATATCCCTAATGCCTTGCTTCCACCTCCACTTCACTTCTGTGTCTTAGCTGCCACAGCTCCCCAGGATCTACTCCAGCTCAGTTAATGTTGTGCCCATTTCAAGCCAAAGACACAGAGGGAGGCCACAGCAAGCAGTCACAGGTGAATATAAACAACTGGCATGTCCCACCCAAAAGAATGGCATGGCAGTGTCTTCTCAATATAAAACCCCATATACACTCAAGGGAAAACAAGGCTGAGTTGAATACTTGCCTGAAAATCTTTCCCTTACTCTCTACCTTCTCTGATGATTATTCTTGTCTTAAAGTTGCAATCAGCTAGCCTTGGTGAATACTAGGTGAGGAAGTGATCTATATTGATAAAGGGAGTTTCCATACCAGGAGTGCCATACAATAAAGAAATCAAAGGACAGACTAAACCCCATCCCAAAATGAGTTGTCACCAGAAGAGTCTCATTAAATAGTCATGTTCCTACTATATTCAACTGTCTGTCTTTCCCATGACTCCATTTGAAACTTCTGTCAGACATAATATCTGTATGATAATAAATGTCTTTCTGTGTCCACACTACCAATAACATCACTTAAAGAAGAATATGCATATCAAAAGCCTGTTTGTGGATTTCAGACCTTCTGCTTGGTCTCAAAATAGTGTATGAATAGACAAAAATAAGTCTCCCAAACATTTGACAAAACCCTGATAAAATAATGATTGTTTTTCCTAGCAATAGTGTTTTCTCATGGAAAAACATCAATTAGGATACCTGGAGTTACTGTAAACTGTAAGGATTACAGTCTAAAACAGCAATGTGAATTCCTAAGAGAGCTTATTAATGTTTACAGATTCAAATTGGGTGCACTGAAGGTACCAGAGACATCCTAACAAATAATGGCTCAGCCCTTTAATGACTAGAAGTTAGGAGGAAATATCAGCACACCTTGTGAACAGGATAATCCACCTCCCTGATAATTACAGAGAGATGGAAAATACTTTTGGGGGCAGGGGGAATGATAGCTCTCTTCAAGTATTTGTAGGTCTGACATGTGGATGAAGATTAGACTTGTTGTATTTGGTCCCAGGAAGTGGGAGACCAGGAGCCCATGGGTGGCAATTGCAGAGAGGCAGATTTCAGTTCAATGTAAGGTGAAAATTCCTAACAATCAAAGATGGCTAACAGTAGAATTGGCTGCCACAGGAGGTGGTGGGCTCCCTCTAGCAGAAAGTTTTAAATTAAGTCTAAGTGGACATTTTTCAAATATGCTGTGTGGGTCCCCTGTCCAGATGTAATTTGGACAGCAGAATCAAGGATTCTGAATTTCAATGATGAGAGAGAGACAGAGAGAGAGAGAGAGACAGACAGAGATATAGAGACAGAGAGAGAGAGAGAATGAGAACAATTTGGTAATTTATATGTTATAGTTAATATTTAATAACAAACCAATGACTGCAATAAAAAAGTCTCAAAAAATAACAATGATAATTTGATGGGTATCTTCTGTGCACACTGCCCTATTCAAAGCACTGAAATAATACTTAACCACTGAAAATTCTTGGTCATAGGAGTTTAAAATACAGTATAATAGATAAGGTATAAACACTTGAAAAGTTTTTCAGTAATCAAAGATTTCAATAACAGTTCCACAGGGTAAAAAAATCAGCTGCCAAAGTAATTGGACAGTAAAACAATGGCTCCAGGAATGGAGAGGAGTGAGCACGTTATGTTTAATGCTATGGTCTCATTTACCTCACCTGGAAAATGAGGTGGTTTGATTAGATGTCACTAAGGTCCATTCTGACTCTAGATTCTATGACTCTAAGTATGAAATGTTAATTAAAATACAAGTGCCTAGCACAGAGCTTTGCACATAGCTTATATTTAAAAATACACATAGAAATGAGGAAAATGGACTCCCTATCCTCTCTCATTCTTGTCTTCTTAATGCAAAGATATAATAAGTAAAATAAAAATGCATTCATATCTTTATTAGGTAGTTTGCATTGTTATATCAGAGGTAGCTAGGTAGCAGGGTGGATAGAACATGGGGCCTGGAGTCAGTAAGACTTCACTTCAAATATGGCCTCTGATACTGAACTGACTGTGTGACCCTGAGTATATCACTTACCCTCTCTCTGCACATAACAAGACCATCAACAGCAAAAACATTTGAGCAGAATATTCAACCATTTTCAAACACCCTCAAGTAACAGACATATAAGAAAGGTAAATGAGTATAACTATCAAGGAAAGAACAAGTAATGAAATCAATTTCATTCCCTGTTTGGAAGTTGTTTTAAAAAGAAGACAGAGAAGAGTTGACCCATGAAAGGTTAAAAAAAGAAAAAAAGGTAGTTCACCAAGCCATTAAAAAAGTTACATGGAGTTAAAAGATATAAAAGGAACATGAAGAAATAGGAAAAATGAAGGTAGAGGAACAGAAATGAATCTGAATAGATTCCCTACAGGTAAATAAATTTATTTTGGGAGGATGGAAGAGCAAAATGGGCTGGTGCATAATGGAGAGGTGAGAGACAGAGGGGAATATATGGTGCACTTCCAGCAAGTCCATAGATAGATAGTAAAGGGATGGTGGTTTCTCTAAACTCAGAGCAAGAAGAGAGGCTGCAGAAGAATAAGCAAGGTTGCAGAAGGGATAGACTTGATTTGTGGGACTGAAAGAAAGGCCTCACTCCAGTGGAATGAAGTGATCTTTAAGGAGAGGAATGCATCTGGGATGGAAGCTAAGAACCTTGTGATGGGTTCAATGTTAGTGTAAATGGTGCTTTCAGCAACCACCTTCTCTGACAAAGTGCAGTGCCTATGTGGACAGCACCCTTGTCCATGAGAAGAGATGTTTAACACTTAAGTGCAGCTGCTGGGAATGGTGGAAGGAATTGAGAACATGACATGAAGTCAAAGCATTAAAAAAAAGGAAGGAATGAGACAATATCTACAATGACAACAGAGAAACTAGCTAGAAGTAGGAGCTCATACTGGGCCCTTCAGAAACTTTAACTCCATAATGAATACAGAGATTCAAGAGCTAAAAAGGAGAATGGCCCACCAATCAGAGAATTAAATTTTAGGACAGAATGGAAGAGAGTTAATATAGAGACATAGGAAAAATTACATAGAAAAAGGTACAGTAGGGGCAGCTAGGTGGCACAGTGAATAGAGCACTGGGCATGGAGTCCGGAGGACCCGAGTTCAAATCCAGCCTCAGATACTTAACACACACACACACACACACACACACACAAACTAGCCCTGTGACCTTGGGCAAGTCACTTAACCACAGTTGCCCTCTCCCTCCCCCTCCCAAAATCAAAAAAAGAAAAGAAAAGAAAAAGAAAAAGGTAAGTAAAAACAATAACATATAACAAGATAGAGGAGAAAGGGACAAGAAATTTTGAACTAAATATTTAAATGAGAGGGGAAATAGTAGGATCAAAAGAGAGGGCAATAGAAAATTAAGTGAATAAAAGAAAGATAAAGAAATCAATATTTAAGCAAAACTAAAAAACTAGAGAAAGGGAAGGAAAATAGTAGGGGAAGAGGTGAGAGCCTGAGGAAAGAGATTAGAATCATGAATTAAAACAATAGTAGATTTAGAGTTGTAAGGAAACATAGAGGTCATTAAGTCCAATCTTTTCATTTTAAACAGAAGAAAATCAGGACACGGAAAGGTTAGGTAAATTATCCATTCATATAGCTTTTATTATTTTTTTTTGAGGGGGGAAGGCAATGCAATTGGGGTTAAGTGACTTGCCCAAGGTGACACAGCTAGTGAGTCAAGTGTCTGAGACCAGATTTGAAATCAGGTCCTCCTCACTCCAGAGCAAGTACTCTATTCACTGTGCCACCTAGCTGCCCCATCACATAGTTTTTTGTTGTTCATCCTTCATTTTCAAAGAGTACTAATGACATCACAATATTGGGCTAAAATAGTGAATGATAGGAAATGTCTTGAGTTATACATGAATTGGAATTAAGTATTGCAGAGTTGCACAAAGTTGTCAGCCTTGCTCTCTCTTTCAGAGCCATCAAAGTCCAGTGTCAGGATAAAAGTCAAAATGCTTTGGGATGGCCTGGAATGCAGTGGATGACCAGTGCCTGCTGAAGCAGCCTTCACAGCCACTGGTATAAATTGTTTGTATTTGTCCAAGTTTGTGGTCCCTCAGTTACCCTTAACTTGGTTTAGCCATTGCTGAGATGGTTTTACTGGGGTAGGGCTACTGGACATACTACAGCTTCTTGGAGCCAAAAGTGAGAATTGTGTGATAGGTAGACACAAGAGGTAGATGAGCAACTATGACAATGGCTCAGCAAATCCTCACATGAGAGGTACTAGTTTTTTTCTTTTTTTGCTTTTTGGAGGGCAATTGGGGTTAAGTGACTTGCCCAAGGTCACATGGCTAGTAAGTGTTAAGTGTCTGAGACTGGATTTGAACTCAGGTCCTCCTGACTCCAGGACTGGTGCTCTATTCACTGAGTCACCTAGCTGCCCCATACTAGTTCTTTCTGAACACCCCCATGTAACCTATAGAGTATCTGAAGTTGAATTTGAAACCAGGTCTTCCTGACTCTAAATCCATACCTCTACACACTACTCCACATTAAAAGAGTTTAAACAAAATTACTCACAAAGGTAAAATTCTGACTTCAAAGAGGAAAGGGATAAGAAAAAACAATCCAACAAAATAAAGAATAAAATGAAATACAAGGCCAACACTCACCACTATAAATGTAAATGGGCTAAAAAAAAGCAATACAATGAAAGAGTGGCACAATAGATAAGAAAACAAAACCCAACAATTTCCTATACACATGAAATATATCTAAAAAGTAAAGACACAACTTTTTTTAAAATGATGAATGGAACAAAACATAACATGCAGAAGGAATAGTTGCAATTATGCAAAAAGTGGAAATTCAAAATATCAATAGAGACAAACAATGAAATTATATTATGCTAAAAGGAACCATAGACAATAAAATACACAAAATTAAATATAAATGCATCAAACAACATAATATCTAAATTCATCATGGAAAAGTTAATTATATTGCAAATATATATAGCAAAAGTATATTAGGAAACTGCATTCCTCTCTCAAAAGTAGACAGAGTTAATAGAAAAATAAACAAAAGGGAAAAAGTAGAACTGAACAAATAGCCAGAAAAAATTAGAACTAAAAGATCTTGGCATCTTCTGAATGGGAACTTTTCACAGCTAGGACTGGGAGTGAATTCTTAAACAAACAAGGGATAGAGGAGCTTACAAAAGAGAAGATAGAATATTTTGATTACATGAAATTGAGAAGCTTTTGAACAAAATTAATGTAACTAGGATAAGAAAGCAAGCAACTGACTAGGAAAATAATCTTCATCATCAGATATCAATATGATTCTAATATCAAATATACATATGGATCTAACAAATATATAAGAACAAAAACCATTCTCCAATACATTTGTAGTCAAGACATATAAAAAATAGTTCTCTAAAGGATTACAGACTGCTGATAACCATATGAAATGCTGCTCTAAATCCCAATAAGAGAAATGTAAATCAAAATATCCCTGAGGCTTCAAAATTAACAAATTGGTAAAAATGACAAAAGATAGGAATAATTTTGGAGCAATTGTGGAAAACTGGTCATACTAATATACTGTTGGTAGAATTATGAATTGCTCTAACTATTCTGGAAAGCTATTTGGAATTATGCTAAGACTGTGAATGAATTTTCCACATAAAGATGCTACTGTTGGGCACATAGTCACATCAATGGGGCAAAAGAAAGAAGCATCATCATCAAAATATTTATAGCAATTCTTTTAGGGGTAGGAAAAAAACTAGAAATAAATAGAGGCCCATTGTTTGGAGAATGGTAGCACAAATTCTCATATGTGAATATAATGGAATGTTATCATATTGTAGAAAATAATGAATATTATGAGAAACATGAGAAGACATATAAACTGATATGAAGAAAAGGAAGCATAACAGCAAACAATATACAAAATAACAGTAATATAAATGGAAAGAACAATAACAAAGCTATACAAATTGAATGGCATAATATTTTAATAATCAAACTTAGATCTAAAGTTATTTCAGAAGGTATTTCTCCCATTTTCTTTTCAGATGTAGGGCACAATAGGTGTGGGAAATGGCATCATTTAATGCCAGACTCTTTCAATATACTGGGGGACAGTTTTGCTGAACATTTACTCCTTATAAATTTTTTGTTGTAAGAGATGGTTTTCTGAAAGGGATAAAGAGGAATATATTGGGAAATAAAGGTTATATTAAAACAAAACATGCAAAATAAAATTTTATTTAAAAAATTAATAAAGTGGAACAGCCAGGAATTGATTCTAATTTTCCTGATTCCAGTTTCAGAGATTTTTTTTCCCCACTTTGCCATCAGCATCCAGGATCCTAGGCAGGCTGTTTTCTTTTAAATGCAGTGAATGTCTTATGAATGAAATTGTACATAACAAATATGCATCTTGGCAGCATGAAAGGGCTAAGCCCAACCAAGTCACTCCACAAAATGTAAGACCAAGTGGCTTGTGAACCAATCCCACAATCTCCATGAGAAAAAGGCAGTCAAAGCAAGGAAAAAGAGTTGCTGTTATAAAAAGAGCAGCCTTGAAAAAGGAATCATTCAGCAATCACGTAAAAGCAAAAGAATTGGTGTCATGGGTAGCACTCTCAACAAAACCAGTGTCAAGGCAAAATGCTGGACATTAAACTGCAATTACCATTAAAAAGGTATTAGACCCATCACAACAACCCACTGCCAAGAATACACAGCATGAGTTGTGCTCCAAAAGGAAAACCAGTTATCCTAAGCAACAATACTCCTGCCACTCTGTGCTTGTGGGTAGTCTTTCCATCAAACAGCCTAAAGCGATTTATAAGCAAGAAGCTTATCATTACAAGCTACTGACCCCAGACTCCCTCCCTCCCTCACTTGACTGTACATCTTGTAGAATATAATTATCCTTATTATGCCCCCATTGGCTGAGGTTGGGAGAGGACAGGGAGAACAAACAACAACATTTTTCTGCAGATCCATTTCCTACAGACTTCCTTTTTATAGCCCAGACTCACCTCAAGCACACAATTACCCAATCAGAACTATCCAAATGGCATTAACGCAGTTTGAAGAGGACCTGGAAGGCAACCCTACAATTCAAATGCCAAGGAATGATCCGCAGTGTCAAGTTAGTGCCAGGTGCTTGCAAATATGCTGAGTTACTCAACTTACTCATCAGTGGAGCAAGTGAGAAGGCTGGCTTCTGACACAGCCTCCTAAAGCCCCATTAACTACTTTCAAGAATGTATGATGTTTCCCAGACAAAGTACCATGGAACAGAGGCCAGTTTTTCTGAAGACATTCTTTAGCACATGAAAAATTAATCTTATGCTCCAGTGCCACTGGGCTTTCATCTGGAGAGACTATGATTGGAAAGTATCCAGGTGTTAATACTTCAGTCTCAGTCACATGATAGATTTTCTTCCACAGCTAATGACTTTCTAAGGGAACATGGAGGGGTGGGTAGGATTTAAGGGACAATGAATCTCTGGGCAAACATTTAGGAATGCAATGCTTAATAGACAGAACAAAGAGTAATAGGGCATTGAGTGAAGAAGTCAAGTATATTTCACCAAGGAAATCACACTATTCCAGATGTATAGAGCCACATCACACAGAACCAAAGGATATTTGGAAAACATAGTCACCAGATCCTTGACTCACTCCAAAAAGGTACCGCCTCACTCCTATGTCTAATTTCTTGGGTTTTGCTTTTAAGACAAAAACCTCTCTTACTGGAAAAGGTTTTGTTTCTTTGACTCCTGGGTATGTCCTTTAAAAATACAAGATTTTGGCACTATCACTCTCCACCACAAATATGTGTAAGCTGTCCCAAACAACTCAACAGAATTATGATGATTTGAGAATTATTCATTTCCAAACTCACAACCTGGCTATAGTTCAACATCATATATGTTTCTGTTTTAATTTTATCTCCATGTGATCCAATCCAACAAGGTTTAGCTATTTAACCATACTGCTAGACAGGAACGCTTACTGAGACTGACTCTACACAGAAGGAAATGCATAAGAGGCTTCTGTAGAGGCAGAAATGACCTTCATTTCAAAATCTTCTTGTCCTTTGGTGCCTCATTTCCTTTGTCTTGACTGGTGGTCTCTGATTTACTTTCTCACTTTTACCATCTATTAGTTATGTAGTCCCTGGATCTTAGCTGCCAGATTTGGAATTCCCACCTTGTTATGAGCTCTGAAACCTGTGTGTTCCCTGATGGCATTTCAGGTTTCTGATGAATTATCTTGTCTTGACATCTGATTATTTATGTGTTCTTATTCCATACTAATCTGTTTAGCTGACTTCTTATCTCTGGATTCATCTTGATGGACAGTTTGAGGACATTCCACATCAGAACTGATTTCATGTTAGGTATGAGAGACAGCTGGTGGCACAGTGGATAGAGCTTTGGACCTGGAGTCAGGATGACCTGAATTCAATTCTGGTCCCAGACACTTAGGAGGTGAGTGGCCCTGGGCAAGTCACTTAATCTCTTTCTGCCTGAGTTTCCTCATTTTTAAAATGGGGATAAAAATAGCACCTACCTTTCAAGATTGTGAGGATAAGATGTAAAGCACTCCATAAATATTAAAAGCAATATAAATGTTAACTACTATTATTAGGTCCTTCCCTTAGTTTCCAGCTGTATCCAGTCATGTCTCTTATTTGGTTTTGGGACAATAGAAGGGTAGGAAGAGCAACAAATAGGACACTTGGTTTCTATCTAGGTTCTTTCCTCTAATTATACGATCCTGGGTGAGTCATTTGAGGATTATATTTTTTGGGTCTGAGTTTCTTCACCTACATGGGAGAAAGATAAAATTTCTTCTGATTAGGCTGAGAGGTTGAAACTAGGAGAAATGAGTAGAAGACACAAAAAGCAAAATGTAGGTTTGATATTGGGGAATCATTCTAACAAGTAGAACTATCCAAAAGTGAAATGGGCTGCCTTGGTAATTCAAGTTCTTCCACACTGGAATTTTTTTGAGCAAAGACTGGATGACTTTTGGCAGATATGTAATGGATTCTTTTCTGGGGTATAATTGGATAGAGTACCAGGCCTGGAGTCAGGAAGATCTGAATTCAAATGTGACCTCAAATATTCACTAGCTAAGTGGCCCTAGGCAAGTCACATAACCCTGTTTCCTCATCTTAAAAAGAGCTGGAGAAGAAAATGGCAAACCACTCCAGTATCTTTGCCAAGGAAATGCAAAATGGGGTTGTGTAGAGTCACAAATGAATGAAGCAACAAAACAACAACAAGATGTAAGAAAGTGTCAATAAATTTAAAAGTGTGTGTACACAATAATAAGAGGAATATTGTAATGGTTATCAACTGTGAAAGACTTAGTTATTCCAATCAAGACAATGATCCTAGGCAATTCCAAAGGACTCATGATGAAAGATGCTATCCACCTTAAAAGAAAGAACTGAAGACTCTGGGAGCAGATTGAAAAAGACTTTTTTACTTTCTTTATTTTTCTTGTTTTGTGTGTACCTGTTTTCTTTTGTGACATGGTTAATATGGAAATATGCTTTGAATGAATTCATATGTATAACTGATGCAATATTCCTTGCTTTCTCAAGGTGTGGAGAAGGAGTAGGAGGGAGGGAGAGCATTTGGAACTCAAAATTTTTTAAAATGAATCCTAAATTTTTTTTAAAAATGTAACAGTCATAATAATTTAATAATGGTTTGAAGAACAATTGTGAGTGACTAAGTAATTTTGACTATTATAAATACCCAAATTAAATACAAAGGACATATGAAGGAAGATGTTATCTGCATCCAGAGAAAGAACTGAGAAATAGAAGTATATATATATAATGGTTTTACATATATACATATGTACTACTTATATATTATGTCTAATGGTAGCCATCTGTGGTGTGGGGGTGGAGGGAAGAAAAAAGGGGGGAAAAGAAAGTTGCACAATAAGCTTACTACATATTTAAAAGCAATAGAAAGTTGTACATAATAGATTTGCAGTTTCAATCATCTTTTTTTTTCCTTTCCTATGTTATAGAAATGCTCCTTTTATTTTTAAGTTCATAATAAAATAAATACAATTTTAAAAATTTAATAGGGAAATATTTAACAAAATAAAACTATACATGTATATTTTTAAAGTGTTTGTACCTACATTTTTTTTTTCCTGAAGAGCCTACCAGTTACCCCTATACTGCTCTATAAACATTGCATGAACTAAGCAGGAATGCAGTAGAGGACTCCGGAAATGAAGTCATCACCACGCTGGAGGTGGGCAGTGGCTACTATTACTACTACTACTACCGCTGCTGCTGCTGCTGCTGCTGCTACTACTACTACCACCACCATCACCACCACCTCCACCACCACCACCACCACCACCACCATGTGTCATTTATATGTAGTTTTAAGATTTGCAAAATGATTAACACCAGTTATCTCATTTGAGCCCCTGATTCTTTTTCAGTTATGGTTTAGATTACAAACCCTTTGACGTACTTTCTAGCTCTAAAATTTTATGAAATATCTTCACAAAAATATTGCAAACATCAAATGTAATGACTAATGCAAAAGCATGTAGGAAAAGTATAGTGTTATTAAAATTAGGCTATTAATAATAATAATAGAATCTTAGGTAACAAATTGTTGCTACTTCCACCTAATGAGAATTAACTTATTAACATTGGTCAATATTTGAATGATAGTCAATCATTTCTATGTTTGTACTTTAATTGTTTCAATTTTCACATAGGAGTTTGGTAAGTTGTATGTATAAATTATATGTTATATAGAAAGTTATAAAAACATATATATATATATATATATATATATATAAGTTATAAAAACAGCTCTGTGCTTTGATCTCAGGTCATTTTTTATAACCTAAAGATACTTTTGGAGTCTACAAATAAAATAAAAATGATTATATACTCTCATGTTGTTGTTTGTTGTTTGTCCTTCACTCTGGAAGAGGACCATGACATCAGGAAAGAGTTGTCATGGCTTGCAAGTAAATTGGATTTAAGTGAGGGAGGGCTGTGCAATGTCCCTCTGGAGTCATCTGAGTCCAGTGGCAAGATATAGATCAGAATCACTGGAGATGTAGTCATTGCCCTTCTCCTCCCCCCATCCTACCTCTGGACCAGAACAAGATATCCCTCCCAGGAAAAGCCCATCACTTCCAAATTCACCACCATGCTGGTGACTCATTCCTTGACTGACACCACCTCCCTCAGCCTCCTCTCCCTTTTGATTGGAAGGAGCATCAGCCTACCAATGCCTTACTTTGTGGAGGGCAGAAACTGGACTTTCAGCTTACTGCACTTTGCATCTGATGTCTGTCTAGTTTCAACTTTACAGAATAATAAGATAAGCTCTGGTGTCCACCCGATTCTCAACCCCGATCTCTTGTCTTCTTTTCTGTGTTGTCTTCTCTTTAGATTGTAAGCTGGAAGGCACAAACGGTCTTTGTTTCTATTAATTGTATCCCTAGAGGGGCCACTGCCAGTAGTCTTGACTTGTGTCTTGCCACTGGACTTTGATGACTCTGGAGGAGAGTGAAGCTGATGATTTTGCACAGTTTTGTTTCACTTCAATCCAATTCACATGCAAATAAAGACATCCATCTCAGGGGGCAGAGTTAAAACAGTGGAGTAGAAACAGGTCCTCCTTCCCCAATTCATGTAAAAGGGGACTCTGAACAAACTCTAGAGCTACAGAACCCACAAAATGACACAGAGAAGCTAACCTCCCACTGAGGACAGGCTGGCAGGAATCAGCCAGCACAGCACTCTGGGAGCCGGAGGTTTTTGCCCCAAGGTGGGCCTGATTAGCCATCGGCTGGAGGCACTCCAGATCATCAGCAGCTGTGGCAGTCCAGAATTATCAACACATAGATGCAAAGGACAAAGTGAGAGGTCAGTGCAGTGTGGACTTTGGGACCAGTAGTTGGGAGTGCCTTGGCTTCTGCCCCCAAGGTAAGAAGCCACTGAGAGGGGTGGCCAGGTAGCACAGAGAGTAAGAACACCGGCTCCCCAGGTCATGGGGTATGTGTCCAGCTTGCCAGAGCATGTGGAGGCTTCAGAGACGGCACCCAACTAATATCTCTGGCAGCTGAGAAAACCCCAGTGTTTGGGACGGAAGCTCCCCTGTCTGGTGGCAGAGTCCTACTGTGGCAAAAAGCCCAGGGGTCAAATGATTAGGGGCTACATGACCAGGCAAAGGAAGCAAAACAAACAGAAGAATCCAATATTAGACTCCTATTTGGGGGATAAAAAGGAACAAAGCATGGAACAGGAAGAAGACAGTGAAGTCAGAACTCCTGCACCAAAAGCTTCAAAGGAAAACACAAGCTGGTTACAGGCCATAGAGGACCTTAAGAAGCAGATAAGAGAAGTGGAGGAAAAATTGGGAAGAGAAATGAGAACAATGCAAGAAAATTATGAAATGAGAGTCAACAGCCTGACTGAGGAAAATCACACCATAAAAAACAGACTAACTCAAATGGCAAAAGAGGATCAAAAAGGCAATGAGGAGAGGAATGCCTTAAAAAGCTGAATTTGCCAGATGGAAAAAGAATCTCAAAAGCTCACTGAGAAGAACCATTCCCTCAGATTTAGAATGGACCAATGGGAAGCTAATGCCATTAAGAGAAATCAAGATGTTGTTAAACAGATCCAAACAAATGAAAGAATATAAGGCAAT
The DNA here is from genome assembly GCF_028583685.1 of Petaurus breviceps papuanus. Classification (NCBI taxonomy): domain Eukaryota; kingdom Metazoa; phylum Chordata; class Mammalia; order Diprotodontia; family Petauridae; genus Petaurus; species Petaurus breviceps. The sequence goes on along the minus strand of NW_027187335.1, from coordinate 8,428,774 downwards.
GTGAAATATCTCATGGGAAAAACCACTGACCTGGAAAATAGATCCAGGAGAGATAATTTAAAAATTATTGGACTACCCGAAAGCCATCCATGATCAAAGAAAGAACCTAGAAATCATCCTCCAAGAAATTCTCAAGGAAAATTGCCCTGATGTTTTAGAACCAAAAGGCAAAATAGAGGTTGAAAGAATCTACCAATCACCTCCTGAAAAAGATCCCAAAAAGAAAACTCCTAGGAATATTATAGCCAGGATCCAGAATTCCCAGATTAAGGAGAGAATATTACAAGCAGTCAGGAAGAAACAATTTGAATATTGTGGAAACACAATCAGGATAACACAGGATCTGGCAACTTCTACATTGAGGGATTGAAGGGCCTGGAATATAATATTCTGGAGGGCAAAGGAGCTGGGATTAAAACCAAGAATCATCTACCCAGCAAAACTGAGTATCATGTTTCAGGGTTAAATATGGTAATTCAGTGTAATAGAGGACTTTCAAGCATTCTTAATGAAAAAAAAAACAGAGTTGAATAGAAAATTTGACATTCAGATACAAGAAGCAAGAGAAGCTTGAGAAGGTAAACAGTGAAAAGAAATCAGAAGCCACTTATCAAAGTTGAACTATTAACATTCCTACATGGAAAAATGATAATTGTAACTGGTAAAACTGTTCTCAGCATAAAAACAGTTGAAGGGAATATATATATATATATATATATATATATATATATATATATATATATCAGAGGGTACAAGGGCATATGAATACATATGGGAATGTGTGTATATATGTTTACAGGTATACATAGAGGGCACAGGTCCAATTTAATGGGAAGGGATGATACTTAAAAGATTGGGGTAAACTATCTCATTTAGAAGAGGCAAGGGAAATGGTTACAATGGAGGGAAAGAATAGGAAGGCAACAGAGAATGGATCAGCCTTATTCTCATTGAATTTGGCTTGGGAAGGGAATGAAATACACAGTAAATAGGGTATCTCACCCTACAGGAGAGCAGGGGGGAAGGGGATGAGAGGGGGGAAGGTGGGAGGGGCGGCATGGGGGGGGGGGAGGGAAGTTGAAAGCACCCACTTTTGAAAAGGGACGAGATCAAAGTAGAGAATAGAACAAGTGGGAGGTGGGATAGGAGGGAGGGAAATAAAGTCAGTCTTTTACAGTTATATCTACTATGTTAATGTTTTGCATTAGCTACACATGTACAACCCATACTGAACTGCTTATTTTCCCAGTAAGGGTGGGTGACAAGGGAGGAAGGGAATGAATCTGGAATTCAAAGTTTCAAAATCAAATGTTTAAACATACATATATAATATCTATACATACATACATATATATACATATATATATACATATATACTATTATTAATACTATTTTACATGTAATTGGGGAATAAGATATACAGGCACTGGGGCATAGAGATACACCATGCCCTATTGGAAAAGTGGAAGGGGGTGTGGGAGAAGATATGGGAGAGAGCAGATTGGAGGAGGAGATATCCTGTGGAATTGCTATTTTGGGGTGGTGGGTAGGGGAAAAATGGGGAGAAAATGTGTAACTCAAAATCTGGTGCAAATGAATTATGTAAATCAGAAGTTAATAAATCATTTGAAAAATGGAAAAAAAAGACATCCAACTCATAGCTCTAATTTGTGCTTGATGCTTTGCAGAACCTCTGTGCATGCATTACCGCAATCAACATCCTTATCCTATAGTGTTAACAAAATCTTACCAAGACTCCTCTTAAAGTTTTAATATCCTGTTACAATGTCTTTTAGACAGCCCCAAAAGTCTAGTGCAGGCCATTCTAGGTGTCCAGTCTAAGTATTTTCCTTTACTTGTTTTGTTAATATCAGATGCTTTAATATTTTATGTAAACAATCTGCCGAAAAAGGAGGTGATTTTCAAAGTAGCCGTCCCATTCACACACACCAAAAAGAGACAAGACCTGGGTTTCCATTCCAACTCTCCTCAAGCAAGATCATCTCATCTCTTCCAGCCTTGATATTTATTTCCCTTTGTAAAATGAGGAGTTTGCACTAAATGGTTTAGTTTGCACTAAATGGTCTCTATGCTCCCTCCCAGACCTAACCCTATGATCCTTAATAAATTGCTCTCCCAAGCTGCTTCTGGAACACAAAGAAAAACAGGAAAAAATTCTTAAAACCTTTAGCCCCATTTCTCTATAAGCTCAATGTTCTTGTCTCCTTGGCTTCTCTATTCCTCTAGTCTCTTGAAAATGAGGGGATTTGCCCATTCCCCTCCCCAAAACCTTAGGCTCCAGATTTAACCAATTACCTTTTCCCATTCTAGGATCACAGACAGAGGACACCTGGAGGACCATCACCTCTTTATTTTATAGATGAAGAAAATGTGGACCAGAGAGTATATTTTGTTTAATATAATGAGGGTCATTAAGTATACAGAGTCTGAATTGGAAACCAGGTCCTCTGACTCCAACCCAGTACTCTCTCCATCCCACAATACCATGTGCCTAATGCACTAGGGATTAGCATTTTGCTACTGTGTTACTCCTCAGGAGATATGGACTGTCCCTTCTCCAGCTATGTACAACAGATTTGTTCAGAAACAATTTTCATTCAGTGCCCAAAGAGTTATAAAACTGTGCATAATCTTTGACCCCATGATAACACTACTAAATCTATATCCTAAAGAGAGAAAAAAGAAGTATTGGTGGGGGGAGGAGGACTTATTTGTACAAAATTCTTTATAGCTGTTCTTTTCATGGTGGCAAAGAATTGGAAACTGAGGGGAAGTGCATCCATTGGGAAATGGTTGAACAAGTTGTGGTATTTGATTGTTACCCAATATTTACACAAAAAAATTCTTTTGCTTTATCTTTTTTTTTTTTTTTTTTTGCTTTTTGGAGCAGGGAGGGCAGGGTAATTGGGGTTAAATAACTTTCTCAAGGTCACATGGCTAGTAAGTGTTAAGTGTCTGAGGCTGGATTTGAACTCAGGTCCTCCTGACTCCAGGGCTGGTGCTCCATTCACTGAGCCACCTAGCCGCCCCAACACAATACTATTGTGCTATAAGAGATGACAAGCAAAATGATTTCAGAAAAAACAACAACATGGAAATATTTATATGAATTGATGAAAAGTAAAGTGAGCAGAACCAGGAGAATATTGTATATAGTAACAGCAATACTGTACATGGTGATCAGCTATGAAGGACTTAACTATTCTCAGCAATACAGTGATTCTAGACAATTTTATAGAACTTATGATGAAAAATGCTATCTACCTTCAGAGAAAGAAAGAAAAGATAGAGTTTAAAGGCAGAACAAAGCATATTATTTTTCATTTTCTTTATTTTTTGTGTTGTTTTTTTGGGTCTGTGTTCTCTTCCACAACATGACAAATATGGAAATGTTTTGCATGATTGCACATATATAACCTATATCAAATTGCTTACCTTCTTGGAGACAGGGAATTGGAGAGAGAGAGAGAGAGAGAGAGAGAGAGAGAGAGAGAGAGAGAG
>NW_027187335.1:8417349-8424852 GCF_028583685.1 Petaurus breviceps papuanus | reverse complement strand
AGAGAGAGAGAGAGAGAGAGAGAGAGAGAGAGAGAGAGAGAGAGAGACAGAGACAGAGACAGAGAGAGAGAGAGAGACAGAGAGAGACAGAGAGAGAGAATTTGGAACTCAAAAAATTTTTTAAATTAATATTAAAATTATTTTACATGAACTTGGGAAAAATAAACATTATTATAAAAGAAACAAAAGAAAATATTTTTTATCTCAAAGTCATCTTCTCTATCTTGATGGTAAACTAGAGGTTAAGAGATTTCTGGGGAGGAAAAAAAGTATCTCTATTTTCCATTTCCTCATCTCTCTTCTAAGCTATTGCTACATTCTTTGCTTCTTTTCCTTAAACTAGCTATCCTTTCCCTAATTTCTCATGGGATATACCTTTGTTAGACTATCTAAACAAGTCTGCCCAGACCCTTTACAATCTCAGATCTCTGTAAAGATCAATTTAAAATACATAATAAAAAGTCTGGCTGACAATGAAAGTATCTTCCATTTGTGACATTGTTGCTGCAGAATTAACCACCCCTTGGAATACTGTTTCTACCTAAAGTCATGTTTCCTTAAAACCAATTAATGGCCTTGGGTGGGATATACTTTGTAGTCCATTTCAAATGTATTTATATTTATGCATACTTAAACTTAGCACTATAGATGTTGGAGAATGCTAAATGAAATTTAACTATATTGCTTCTTTGTAATAGGTTGTTGCTGTTGTTAAAACAGGTTATGATAAAGCAGAGCAGGCTTGATGTTTTGCGGAGCCCCACATTGCTACAGGAATGAATTAGCTAAAGGTAACAGAATGGTGGCAAGTTGGAAAGAAAGCAATACCTCTGTCAAGTGGTGCTGAATTCTGAGATAAATGACAGATACAAGAAGTTTCAAGAAACATGAGAAGGCTTGTAGAAACAAGATGCAGCATGAAGAAAACTGAACCAAAAGAAAATATACATTACTACATTAATATAAATGAAGCTAATATTAAAAACATTCAGGTAAAATACAATGGCCAATATTGATTCCAGAATATTGAGGTCAAAACATACTTCTTTTCTGTTAAAAAAAAACATATATATGTATGTATGTATGTGTGTGTGTGTGTGTGTGTGTGTGTGTGTGTGTGTATATAATCTATAAGAGCAGAAAGTTATACTGCCATCACCCACACTTTATTAAATAGTTTTGTAAACAAAGATTTGCTATTGTTTTTAATTGTTAAAAGATTGGGTTTTTTTTTTTTTACTACTGTTTATCTTTTTTATCAAAAAGTGTTATTGGACAGGACTATTTATTAGGAAAGAGATTATTGTGTTAAAACAAATTATATCAATTAAAATCATTTTAAGATACTTCAAAGCTCATATACATAAAATGAACATGTAAAATTCAGGGAGGGGAGAGGAGGTTTTGGGAGGGACAATCGTCAGAATTGGGCTATCATAATATTCTATCCTCTCTATACTACACTATCCCCTAAGCTATATAAGTTGACTTTTTCTGATTTTACCTCACCTTTTCCCATTCGAGGTTCTTTTATGATTACACTAACAAGATTTCATCCAACATAGAAAAGTTGGGGGAGAGAAGGGAGGAATATATCTGATATTTATCTCAGACCACAGGAAGTCCCAGAAGAAAAAAAATGCTGCTAATATAGTTTATCTCAGCTTTTTTTTTTTACCTTCCCATCTTCATACAACCAAAATCATGAAGGCTTTAAGGTGAGGGAAGAATTGGATAAAGAGTCATTTCATACATATTTTTCCTTTCTAAATACCAAGAAACAGTGGAATTTATAGCATGTTGGAGCTGGAAAGGACCTTTGAGAAACAATCTAAATAAATCAATAATAAACAAACAAACAAAGCAATGAATGAATGAATAAATAATCATATCCCTCTAATATTGTAATTTTTTAAAAAATGAGATCTGGAGAAGGGCAATGACTTTTTTAAGATCACATGATGAGTTAATGGTAGAGGTGACTTTGAATAACACAGCAAGGTGAACCCATAATCATGAAACCCATGTTCAAATTCTACTTCTATCACTTATTACCCAAATTTGGTCAAGAAACTTAACTTCTCTGGGTTTCAACTTCCTCATCTATAAAATGGGAGAGTTGTACCAAGTGGCCTTTGAGTCCATTCCAAGACTGAAGATATGATCCTATGGACCCAATTATCCTAATTCCCAATGTAGTGCTTATTCCATATACTAATAGTGTTTCTACCCTACCTATATAAGACGTCATAGTGCATAGAATCAGGCCTAAAGTCAGGAGGACTCCTCTTCCTGAATTTAAATCTGACCTCAGAAGATTACTAGTTGCAATAATCCTGGGCAAGTAACCTGACTCTGTTTGCCTCATTTTCCTTATCTGTAAAATGAACTGAAGAAGAAAATGGCAAACCACTCCAGTTGTTTCAGTTTGTCCTTTGTTCTCAGAGGACCATGACATCATGAAGGTGATGCGATGATTGGCAAGTGAATTAGATTTAAGTAAGGGAGGGCTGTGCAAAGTCACCAGCCTCACTTTCTCCTCTAGGGCCATATGGGTCCAATGTCAAGATAAAGATCAGGATGACAGTATCTTTGCCAAGAAAACACCAAATGGGGTCATGGAGAGTCAGACATGACTGAAACACCACTGAACAACAGCAACAAAAACACTACCTACATATTTTTATTAGAATAGGAACTCTTCTGGCTACAACTATCTATAATCCTTGTAGTTGTTGCTAAACACAATCACTTGGCGACTGATTAACTACTGAAGTTGAAGCTTTCTAAATGAAAGCAGGCCTGTCAGTCTCCACAAGCCTCAAGGTACAATCTTCTTCAACATGATCAGGGCCCCCTGTGCTTCAACAGTGGGACCTCCTTCCTTTGGACTAAAAGTGTCGATTCACTCAGCATGAGAGCCATAACTTAGCAGGAGTTGCACAGCAGAAGGCTTCCAAATGTCTATTTTTTAAAGTGGTTAGCAGTGGGAGGAGGTGGGCTTGTGGATGATAGGGGGTAGGGAGAGAAAGAAAATGCCAGGGAAAGTACATAAGAAAGCTTTAAGCAAAATAATAAGTGAGCAAATAAAAAGCAGGCAACTAGGTGCAGTGGATAGAGCACCAGGCCTGGACTCATAAGACCTGAGTTCAAAATCTGCCTCACACAGTTATGAGTTGTTTGACCATGGGCAAGTCACTTAACCCTGTTTGCCTCAATGTCCTCATCTATAAAGCAAACTGGAGAAGGAAGTCACAAACCACTCCAATATCTTTGCCAAGAAAATCCCAAATGGGGTCATGCAGAGTTGGACATGATTGAAATGACTGAAAAACAACAACAAATAAAAGGTATTATAGGACAAGAAGATGGGGGAGGGTTTCTTTGCATTTTTCTTCCCTATTGAATAAGCATTGTGGAAGAAGAGAACAATTGAACAAGAATGAGAGGAAAAGAGGAGAGGAGAGGAGAGTAGAAGAGGGGGAGGATGGGAGGGGTGAGAAGAAAAATAATACATGATAAAATAAAATCATGGAATCTGAGATGGAAAGTACTTTGAAGACCATTTAATCCTATACTTGAACAAGTATCCTCTCTAAAGGGGCAGGTAGGTGGCACAGTGAGTAGAGCATGGGCCTTGAAGTCAGGAGGACCTCAGTTCAAATCCAGCCTCAGACACCTAACACTTACTAGCCGTGTGACCTTGGGCAAGTCACTTAACCCCAATTGCCCTCCAAAAAGCAAAAAAAGGAATCCTCTCTACATTATCCTCAACAAGTATCATCTAACCTCGGGTTTTTAAAGCTCTTTGGTGATGAAGAATTCACCACTTTGCAAGGTAGCCCATTCTACCTTGAGACAGCTCTGATTGTTCACAAACTTGACCTTATACCAAGGCTAATACATTTCTTTCTACCTATTGATTCTAGTTATGCTTTCTGAGGTGAAATATAACAAGGCTAATACCCTTTCCATATAACAATCCTTTAAGAACATAAAGAAAGTTACCAAGGTCCTCTCCAATCCTTTCCTTCTCAAGGCTAAACATCCCACATTATTTCAACTCATGCTCATATGGCATAGTTCATTTCCCCCCCAAAAAATGTAAAGGTAAATGAGATAAAGTAACTGTTGTCAGGAAAAGTAAAAAATAATATCCTTAATCTTATATTGGTATGGTGCTTTATACCTTTAAAATCATATGCCAGGTTATTATCTCATTTGATCTGAATAATGTGCCAATAAGGTAGACTGGGACTGCCTATCCCTACTTGAAAGATGAACCTTGAGGCTCAGAAAGGCTGTGATTTGCTAAAGCTCAAACAGCAAGCTCATGATAGGGCTGATTAAGCACTTCTCTGGAACCCTCTAAGTGGGAGGTTGATATTTATGAGCGATACTGAGCAGTTCTCACAACCAAGTAGAGGATCCTTCAAAGGATAATGGGGAAGCATGCCTAGGATTCTCCATTATAATTTGCCATGTGGCAAAGGAGGAATGACCATCTGATATCAGTAAAGAAAAATCAATGAAAATGTTACTTCCTAGAGAAATGAAAGCTACTACAAAAGCTTTCCCCACTATTCCAGCTTTAGTCTATATTCTACAAATAGTTACACCAATAATCTTCAATCATTTACAACCATCCCTTTAATTCAAGAATTTACTGTGACTTCCTATTATCCATTTCATACCACACTGTTGACTAATATTGAGGTTTCAGGTCACTAAAACTCTCAGATCATTATCAAACTGTTATATAGCCATAACCCTCCCATTGTGAACTTTGGAAATTGACTTTTTGAATCCAGCTCAAGACTTTACCTTTCTTCACATCCATTAAATTACATCTTAATAAATTTAGTCCAGTGTTCTAGCCCAGAGATGTAAGACATGCAGCCCCGAGGACACATGTTGTCCACAACACTTTCAGGCTTGACTTTAACCTGATTAAAATGTAATTGGGAAATATTTAATGAAATAAGTGAGAATACAATAAAACAGGCCTGCATAACCTGCAGCCCATGGCATGCTGAAGGATTTCAGGTGGCCCTCAAAAATATAGATTTTTTCTCTACATTTTTTGAGGGCTGCCCGAAATCCTTTGATGGGCTGTAGGTTGTGCAAGTCTGCAATAAAACATAGATAATATTACATTTTCTTTGAAGGGGGGGAAGGCAGGGGAATTGGGGTTAAGTGACTTGCCCAAGGTCACACAGCTAGGGTCCTCCTGACTCCGGGGCTGGTACTCTATTCACTGTACCACCTAGCTGCCTCAATAATATTATTTTAAAATTAAGGCCATATGTATGTAGTCTGCAGGGATCTTTATGGAGAGATTAGTTGTCAGAGTCTGTTTCTTATTTAAATGTTGTATATTCTTCCCCAGAGCCCAACACAGTACTCTACACATTTGTTGTTCAATTGTTTGGTTGAGTCTGACTCTCTGTGATCCTAAGGGCCATATGGTTCACAAAGTTTTCTTGGTAAAAATTCTAGAGTGGTTTGACATTTCCCTCCCCAGTGGATTAAGACAAACAGAGGTTAAGTGACTTGCCCAGGGTCACCCAGCTAGTAAATGTCTGAGGCTAACTTTGAATTCATGTCTTCCTGACTCCAGGCCCAGTGCTCTCTCCACTGAGCCATGTAGCTTCCTATTCTACACACAGTAAGGACTTAATATTTGTTTTTGGTTTTTTTTTTTTTTTTGGAGGGGGGAAGGTAGGGCAATTGGGATTAAGTGACTTGCCAAAGGTCACTTGGCTAGTTTTGTGTTAAGTGTCTGAGGCTGTATTTGAGCTCAGGTCCTCCTGACTCCAGGGTTGGTGCTCTATTCACTGAGCCACCTAGCCGCTCCAATACTTAATATTTGTTAAATAAATGACTGACTGACTGAAAGAGGGAAAGGAACTATCTTTTACTTTTATATACCATTAATACCTTGGCCATCTCTCTCTCTGTTACTCTCTCTCTCTCTCTCTCTCTCTCTCTCTCTCTCTCTCACACACACACACACACACACACACACACAGATGAGAGAAGGAAAGAAGAATTGAAGGACAGTCTGTAGATAGGAGGTAGAATTGAAATGGAAATGGGCCTTTAGTCTTAGCTATGTGCTCATGTCATGTCAGTGGATTCTCTCTCTCTTTTTTTTTTTTTACATCTTTAACCCATACAGAAATTGACTGACACCTCAATCACACTAACAAATTCCTTACTTTTGGAGATTAAGCCTGACTATCTTGGACAAGCCACTTAACCTAGAATCATTTATTCATTCAATAAACATTTAAGTGCCTAAGAGTCAGAGTTGGAAGTGACCTCATATGTAATATAACACAATCATCAGAGGTTTCTTAAAGGACTAAGGTGAGTCCTCAAGCAGACACTGCAACAAGCTGGGAGGCTTGCTTACTTCCCCATCTAGGCACTCATGCAAAGGGTGACAGCATTTTATTATTAAAAAAAAATTCCTTGGCCATCTTCACATAGAGCCATCCTTTTGGGGTTACTAGGTTGAAAATCATGCATATGGATGAGAAAGTTATTCTCCTTAAGAAATCCTTGGGCCACAGCTACAGGGCATGGGGTCCAAGGGGAGGAGAATACACAGAGTTATACAGACAGGCTGCTCCTGTGAATATGGATATGGTGGGAAAACCTGCGCAGAATAAGTTAAAGAGAAACAACCAAGTATTTTTAAGGGCTATTCTTCAAAAGGGGATTCAACTTGTTCTGTCTGGCACCTGAAATCAGAACTAGATGCCATGGGTGGAATTTGCAGAGAGACAGATTTCAGCTCAAAAAGCTTCCTAACAGAGCACTCCTAAAATAAAATGGGCTATCTTGAGAGTCCTGACTGAGGATATTTGAGTGGATGTTAGATGATGATTTATTGGGGCTGCTGTAGATAGGATTTTTGTACAGATTTTGGTGCTAAGAATCTATGTGACCTCTGAGGTCCTTGTTAAGTCTGAGATTCTGTGATTTTATAAATCAAAGCACATCACCTGATTATCCCAGGAGTTTGTGGAATCAAGCCTTAATGCCCAAGGCTGGTAGTCATGTTTGGGCTCTGGACACTAAGAAAAACTACTATAAAATACTCTGTGAAAGCAGTTTTTAAAAAAGGAACATGTTAGTATAGTACCAGAGAAGGTAATGGATGAAGGGCTTGCTGTGCCTAGGAGCTCTCCACTTGACATTTCTAAATGTATTCTGTCAAAGCCCTGGGAATGAACATGCCCAGCACAATAAGGCTAGAGTTTCTAGATGCACAATGAAGTGGAATATTTATCTTTACATTCATGAGCCATAGCCCATTCAGCATTAGAAACAGATACCAGGTCTTTCTCCCATGTCTCTAGTCCTTGGGGGGGGGGGGGGGGGGGGGGGTTTGGTTTAAAGTGGATGCTAAGGACATCGCTTATGACATGTGGGGAAGGCCGCAGCGCAAAAGAAGAAACAGCTGAGTGAAGATAACGTGGATTGGTAATGATG
>NW_027187335.1:8374430-8417249 GCF_028583685.1 Petaurus breviceps papuanus | reverse complement strand
GGTGTTGATTCTGGCTTAATGAACAGCACAGACCATCTGTCATGAAGGCTGCTGAGAGGCCATGGAGGAAACAGCATCTCTAGGAATGTAAGAAGCGGTGGTGTACTGAAAGTGTGTGGGTTAGCATAGGGGGCCTGCTTTCCCTACAGTCAAAGAAACTTCATCTTTCTGGCTTGCTTGGAATCAGAAAGAGATTCCAACCATAAATAGGGACAAGTACAAAGGGCCCTAGAAGCACCTCTCCTGTCCTTAATACTTTGGCAGGGCGTGTGAGAAACCCAGCTTTGCTCCCTTCCCCATCCTTGTGATTACAATCTACTAGCTAGGAAGTTCCTTGAGAGGTGTGTGTAGGTTTCATTCTACACTTCCAAGCATAGTGATTAATTTGATGCATTGCACATAGTTTGTTATTGATCAGTTGCTTCAGTAATAGCTGACTCTTCATGATACCTTCTGGGGTTTTCTTGGCAAAGATGTTGGAGTGGTTTGCTATTTCTTTCTCCAACTCATTTTTACAGATGAGGAAAGTTAGGCAAACAGGTTAAGTGACTTGCCCAGGGTGACATCTCTAGTTAGTGTCTGAGGCCAGATTTGAACTCAGGAAGAGGAGTATTCCTGACTCCAGGCCCAGCACTCTGCCCTCTGTACCACTAGCTGTCCTTGCACATAGTAAGTAGTCAATAGATGTTTGATAAAGATGAAGGAAAATGCCTCTCTCTAGGGTTATGAGACCATGTAGTTTCTTAATCAGGCCTTAGCAAGAGATTATGATGGTTTTAAATATGCATTATTTTACTATTCTTTTTAAAGTGTTCAATTTAAAAGTTACTGGGATAATTCAGTTTAAAGTTACTGGGATAGAAGAAAAATAGTCTGTATATAATGGTACTTATACCTTACATATTGTCTAAATTTCAATTGTGTGCCTGATTATTTTCAATAAATAGACTAAACTTTGCATATCCTGGGAAGACTTTACACAACCTAGGTAGCACACATGTACACTTACATAAACATGAACGTATACATCAAGACAGAGCAAGAGAGGGAGGGAGGGAAGCAGTATAGTCTAATGGGTAGAGAGCCAGTCAAGGAGTCATAAAGACCTGGATTAAGGCCTGACCTCTGGCACACTGACTGTGTGTATTATGATTATTAATAACAGTTAGCTAATACTATATGCCTACTGTCTGACAAAGTATTTTAAGTAAGAAGTCTCGGCATGTCATCTGTAATGCCAAGTACAAGCAACTTCCAGGTTTGGATTACAAGCATAGCAAACTCCATTTATTCAGTGACAGATTAAGGCAAAACATTCACAGAAAATCAAAATCAAAATACAGGGTAACTCAGTCATTTAGTAAATTCTCAATTCAATCACAAAGTACTAAGGTCCAAGTATTCCACCCCGGGGAAGTACATTCATTTAGTCAATCACAAAGTTTTCTCTCTATTCAACTGGAGATTGGTTTCCATTCATAAGCAAAGTACATTCTTTTGGTCAGTCACAAAGTATAAAAGTCAAAAGTTTTCTACCCCTGGATCACAACTGAATTACAATACCATCCATCACCACCAAGCACTTTCTCAAAGGGGCAATGGAGAGCACAAAGGCCATCTACCCCTAAGCCACAACAAGGTTATGATATTATCACAGCATTCAATACCCAAGAAGAGGTCTTTTCTTCATCTTGACCCAAGGCAAGTTCTCAACAATCTCTGTTAGTGGGAAGACAAAGCTTAACAAAGCCACAATACACATAGCCAGTGTCCTCATCAATTCACTCGAAGCCTGTAGAACAGTCTCAGGAACAAAAACATCAGCAAGACCCTCCTTCAGGATTTCTGTAAACATATAAGAAAATCCTCCTTCAGGGCTTCTGAAACAACAGCAAAGGTTCGGGACCTGTGCAACAACAGCACTATCCTTTACCAGCAGAGGAATCTGTCAAAGTAACATCAAAATAGACAGAAAAAATACTGGCACCACAGTTATGCCTCCTCAATTCACAGAAGCTCCAGGTGGCAGTTCTCAAAAGTCCTGGGCAGCTCCAATTGGCCCTCAGCTGTCTGGGTGGCTTTGACTGGCAGTTCTCTCTCTCTCTCTCTGCCTCCATGATGCTGCTCCCAAAAATTCTTCAGGCCTCTCTCTGCTTGGGTCTCTCTCTAAATCCCAGGCACCAGCTCCTCCTAGTTCTGCCCGGTCTCTTCAGTTAACAAGTCCATGCCATAAGTGGGATTCACAAGCTCTAGGTTTTAACACTTAACCCGAAAACCAAGCCAATACAAGGGGACCTTTAAATTCCATTACCATTGGAGCTCAAGCCCTGGTAGCCTTGAATGAAAGATAATAAAACATGACTGGAATGTATATAGTACTTTAAAGTTTACAGGGAACTTTATTTACATGAGCTCGTTTGATCTTTACAAAAACCCCAGATGTTGATACTGTAGATACTGATGGGGTACCAGGGGTCTAAACCAATTTGTAAAACCAAATTGTAACTGCAATTTGTATTGTAAAATTGTAATCTGTAAAATCCCTTTCCCAGCCTCAACCTCTGCCCCTTCCCCCTATCAGCACCTTGTGACTCCTTTATTTTTACTTAATCTCTTCCTGTCTCCTCCTGTCTGGCCCAAATACTCCTTTGTCCTTGCCTCAGGTCTCCTCTGGTCTGGCCCAAATCTCATCTAAACTATCTATGCACTAGTCACAAGTTCCTCTTGGTCAGCTCTAACCTTTATCTATGCACTTCCCTCTGGTCAGTCCTGACAATGGCAGCCTTACCCTTTAAAAGTAAAAGTAAAATTCTTATAGAAGTGTAACAATAAACTTCTACAACTCTCACTCCAATTAAGCCTGAGACCTTGAATTCTTTCCAGACTCTATTGCAGGTTTTCTGGTCTTAGATAAGATCAGAATTCCTGCTGAACCTATTGGGATTCCTTCCCTCATCAGATACCCCTTTTCCAGATGAGGAAAATGAAGGACAGAAAGTGAACTTCCCCAGGACCACACAACTAACGAGTACCAGGGACAGAGTTTGAACCCAGATATTCCTGACTCCAGATCCAACACTCTATTCACTATACATGATATCTTTCTGTGCAAGCCAGCAACAGCATGGTATGCAAAAGGCAACTTTGCCTAACTTCAAAGAGGTTCCATCACCAAAATGGCTGGCTACTAGGCAGTGATTTAAAAAAAAAAAAATTTTGGCTAGAAGCAAAAAAGGACACCATCTCCAAAGCTTGGAAGGTTTGTGTTATGCATGGGTATAGCTAATATCTACTTCAATGCAATAACAACTTTAAAAAATTCTGAAGAAAATAATGCTTTTTAAAATCCTTACATTTAGATTTTTCATGATCAGAATTCTATCTCAAGGCCTTCTGTTTAGATCCCCATTGTTTCCACTTCCACTTCCACTTGGTGCCTTTGCAGAATTCTTGTGATTACCCACAAATGCCCTTTACAATTTCTTACTTTGCATACATCTTCAAAACTAACTCATATGGGCTCTTTATATTTTGTATTCCCCCCTTCCAGACATCACCCTGGAGGAAGCATTTAAAAGCTGCCACTTTTAATTACAATTACCCAATGCTTGGAGTCTCTGGAGATTCTGGGTCAAGGAAACATATTGAAATTTGTTTCTTGAGTGTTCTCAGTGCAAAGGCAGTGTCAGAGTTGAAACACAGGCCTGGGAATCAAGATCGCTTGCATTCCAACAAAACCTCTCAGATCGACTCCTTCTGTGGTCAGGGGCAAGCTACTTCTTCACCTCAATTTCCCCATCTATTCAAAGAGGGAAACAATCTGACCTCCTCAACTTCCAGGAATCCTGTGGGTTTTCTTTTTATTTTCCTTTAGAAGGAAGTGCTCTACCCAAGGACAGAGAATTTACCTTGGATCAGGCCCAGTGCCTGGCATGTCTCTAGCATTAGGGAGAAAAGTTTGATTTTTCTCTTTGTCTCTCTTGAAATTACTTAGCCCTCTTGGTGAAATACATGTTTTTGATCATGATAGAAGTTTTGCTTTCCCCAAGGAAGAAGAGTCTATTTCCTAGGAGTCTGTGGTGTAACAATGCTCCTAGAAAATCAGTCCCTTCTCCAATATGCCACCATCCTTAAATAAAAGGCAATTTCCTTCTGGAATTAATACCCAGGAAGTGTCAGATCAACTTCTGCCTTATGAGTTCTGATTTCCTCTGATGAGAAAAAGGAAGCAGGGCAAAGTTTTTTTTTCTTTTCTTAAATAAATCCAATCCACCACAAAACAAGAGCTCCTGTTTGCCTTCAAGCAATGGCAGCTAGCAGCTGAATCCTATTGAAGAAAATAAGAAAGTAAACTCCTCTCCTCTTTTAGGGGTATTCCTAAAATCAGAATAATTTTTAAAAATTCTATTCAATCCAGCAAAACTGTATTATACTCCTATTGAGTTCAAGGCTCCATCCTAGATACTGGAAATACAAAGACAAAAACAAAATAGTCTTTGACCTCGAGGAATTTGTGTTCTACTGGGAGGAAATAAAATGCACATAGATGAGGAACACAAAGTCCATATAGTGATTTCCAGATTCTTTAAATGAATCTGTTTTTCCAGACACATCAGGAGGAATAAACCTTCAATGTAGCTTGTGGGCAGCTAAGTTATTTTGGTGAGGGAACAATTGCCACAAATGGCTACAATATGGTTGATAGCAGCTTGGATCTTTCTTCCTTTGACCTTTGCAGAGTATTCTGCTTGCCCTTCTCATGTTTCTCTACTGTTCTATTTTAACTATATTTATCTGAATTTTAATTGTATTTTTCTTTCATTGTATTTAATTATACTTAACTATATTTTTGTTGAACAAGTTTTTTTGCTGTTGTTGATGATGCTATATTTTAATTATATCTGAATGCACTGAACCCTTCTCCCCACTAGACTATAAGACTGATGAGGACAGGGAACATGTCATTCATCTTTATATCTCTTCCAGTCTCCAACACAGTGCTTCACACAGAATGAGTATTTGATAAATGTTTGTTAGTTTGAATCTGTAAAGTTCATAAACACGAAATATTTGTTGATCCTCTATCATGTGCCAGTCACTGCACAAGGTGCTGTGGTGGACACGTCTAATAGTCATGAGAACCATTGTTACCTACACACACACACACACACACACACACACACACACACCCCTCCTTGTAATTCTTTTAAGGAGAATCAGTAGGGGCAGGGGAGAAGAGGCAGATCATACTTCAGCAAAGTACTAGTAGGAAAAAATAAAACAAGACAAAACACTTTTACAGCATCCAGTGGGCCAAAAGTACAAAGTCAAAAAGAGACAAACAAATCTTTCCTCTAAGCAAAATAGACACTGGATTGAGCTGACTGGGAGAAAAAAAGACCACTCACTGGGATAAAGAATGAAGGAAGCTGGAAATTAAAGAAAGAAGAAAAGAGAGAAAAACTTACATGTTATTTTGCTGGTTTGGGAGTAAAGAAGCTTTCCCAAGGGCAGTGGCCACAGTAGCATTAGTAAGGCCAACAGTAGATGATCACTGCAGAACCAGCGAGAGAAGTGAACAGGCTAGAGAGACAGGCTTAAGGGCAGCAGGAGACTGAGATGCACAATCTATATTAGCCATGGTGTGAGGGTCACAATTCTCTCAGTGTTGAGACCTTCTTATTGATATTGTGAGTTCATTCCTTGCTATTAGACTTGGGTCACAGTTGTGTCTTTATCTGTTTTGTAACAAACATCCTTATGTTCAATGTGCTTGCTGATTGTCTTGATGGATAAGTGAGGTGGTTAAATTCAGAGGTTACCAAAGAAATACAGAGAGAACATTTTGTGACACATGTAACTATTAATCACTGAGAATCATCAAAAGCAAACCTGGTCTCAGTTAAAATTAGAGTATTTGATACCCAAGTCATCAGTGAATAAGACAATCTGACTTTGGGGAACTGCCAGTCTAAATGAGGAGAAAGGTCCTATATAGGATGGGTAAAAAAGAACACTGTAATCTTATATATGATAAATGCTTAATGAGGAACTCATATCATAGGTAGGGTCAGAATCAGGAAAGATCATTGTGCCTGTGGTATCAGAAAGGCTTCTCAGAGGAAGATGGAAGGTTAAAAGATGGTTAAGTTTCAGGGAGGCACAGATGAGAGGGAGAAGATAGTCCAGGGTTGGGGACCCTGGGGCCTTGAATAAGTTATTGTTACTGGCTTAGGTAATAGAAACAGGTGTGAACAAAGATGTGGAAGCAGAAGTGTATATGGGAACGGTTAGGCCAGTTTGACTGAAACAAACTGATAAGGATGAGTGAGAGAAAAAAATTGAAGGCAGATTGTGAAAGGTGTTAAATGCCACACTAACTTTGGAATTTACACCTGACCTCGAAGACACTGGGGAGCCACTGAAAGTTTTAAAATTAATACCGTGTTCTACAAATGGTAGGTGCTCAATAAATTTTGGTTATCTGTGGATTTCATGTATCTAGCTCAGGTCAGAAGGGAGTTAACTGACATCAACTACAAATTCTATGAAGGCAGGAACTGTATTATATTTAACCTCTGTGGTATAGTGAATAGTTAGCCAGTCAAAAGGTCAGAATTATCTGAATTTAAGTCACATCTCAGAAAAATACCAGCTACATGACCTTGGGCAATTCATTTGCCCTGTTAGTGCCTCAAGAAACTAAGACAAAAAAAAGCATAAGGTTTTAATCTATCTAAATGAGGATATTTAGACTCTCCCTACTTTCAAGAAATTGTAAGTTCAAACACTTTCCTCCCCCACTCCATCTATCCCTTCATCTAGCATAGTGATCTGCATATATTAAGTACTTAAATCTGTAAATACTTATTAAATTGAAATTGAATTTGGTTTCCAGTGGTGTCTGTTCCATACTTGCACATCCACTGAAGTGGGTCTTCAAATCCTTTTTACATCTCATTTTCTTGTACTAATTCACTCACTACTAACACAAATCACTATCCATTGTGCTCTCCTGCAAACAATTATAGAAGCCCAGATCTCTATTAAGGGGAGCCAGGTGGCTCAGTAGGCAGAACACAAGGCCTAGAGTCAGGAAGACCTGAATTCAAAAATAACTTCAGACACTTACTAGCTGTGTGACCCTGGGCAAGTCAGAACTCTGTTTTCCTCAGTTTCCTTATATGTAAAGTGAGCTGAAGAAGGAAACAACAAACCATTCCAGTATCTCTGCCAAGAAAACCTCAAATGAGGTCACAAAGAATTGGACACGACTGAAATGGCTGAACAACAAAAACAACTCTATTGAATCTGGCCAAACTTCACCCAGCGTGATCATCCTGTCTGCCTAAATTCTGTCATAAAATGCTATTTATTTATGATTAATTTCAAACATACTCTTGCCAATATCCTGTTATCTAATTCATCCTACATGAATTTTTTAAAAAGAAAAATTCTAATTATGCTAAAATACAAAGGAATCACAGATATGAGGTTGGAAATTATTAACAACTTCCAGCCTCCACCGTAAAATAAGTTACAATATAACTGATTGCATCCTCCAAAAGTTGAGAGTTCCCATTTTTATCTTGAGACCTGATATCAACTTCCCCTGCCTATCTTAGCCTTCTCTCAGTCCAGTCAATTGAAGGGAAATAAGATCAGGAGTTTAGTAGATTAGTTACAACAGGCCATTAGTCTCTGAATTTTCTGTTTTAAGCCAGGAATATACAACATGATTGAAAAAAATATATCTTTACCTCATGACTAGAAAACCTTTTAGACAAGGTTCTAACATTCTTAGAGAATAACAAACTCATACCACAGTTTGCTAATAAAAGCCTCTATTAGACTTTGGCTAACTGTATGAAGAAGATGAGGCCAGGAATTTGGCAAAACTAGTAGAAAGACAAGGATCCTGGCCACTGGGCTTAGCTTTTTCTTGATGCTTTTTTCTTCACCTGCTCCTCCTTAAAACAGGAGATCTTTAAATTTGGAAACGTGAGGAATCCTGAAATGTTTGCTGACTGACTGATTAAAGGTGAACTTGTTGGCAGTGGCTTGTTAGCTAAGGATTTGGGGAATGTGAATCCACAGAGTACCTTGAACCTGAACTAGCTGCTTCCTAAGGCACTACCTATAAGTTGTGTTGGTTGCCATGAGGTGCTACACTAGTTTTATTTAATATTTATATGGTATTTATTATCTTTCTTGGTTCTTATTTGTTAAGTTAAATATCAAAGCTAGGGCCATAGCTCTCATTCTGTGTGTCAACAGTATCATAATCTCAGATCAAAAGAAGATATTTAGACAAGCTTTCACTAATATTTTTTGAATAATTCCCTCATGTGAATCTGAAGTATAAACATATCCTCCTAGCCTTGCTGAAAATTAATTTGAAATGCAGCTCCCTCTATTGTGTATATAAACAAACACTTAAGGAGCGTGGCCTGACTAGGAAACCAAAAGAAATTGAAGCAGGAAAATTGAAATGAAGTAAACTATCCCACTAAAATGTATAAGGTACATATTTTGTCTTTAGTTTCCAATGACCTAAAACCAAGATTGATCATAGATTTGAGAGGTGGAAAGATTCTTTGGGATTACTTATTCCAACCCAGGTTTACAGATGAAGGGCAGTAATCCCAGAGAGAGGAAGTGATTTGTCTAAGGTCACATGGGTAGTAAATTGCAGAATCAGGATTCATACTCAAATTCTTTGACTCAAAAATCAATGTTATTTGCACTCTACTATGCTTTTCCTTCTTTCCTTCCATTCTTCCTTCCTTCCTTCCTTCCTTCCTTCCTTCCTTCCTTCCTTCCTTCCTTCCTTCCCTCCTTCCTTCCTTCCTTCCTTTCCTTCCTTCCATGTTAATACAGAACTTTGCTACATTTAAATGCACTTTCCCATTCATCCACCCATATCCTCCTCAGAATATCCTACTATGTGTTAGGTATATTAATCCTTATTTTATTTATTGGGAAGCAAATGATCCTGAAGGTTAAGTAATTCACCAAATTAAATCAATGGCAGAATCAAAACTAGTGGCCAGATCAGGTCCCTCCCAACCCAGTGGCTTTTTAGCTGTATGTCCATGCTTTTTCCTGGATGTCATTCAGTTATGTTGCTGTAAGTTTAAACCACGAATCTATCTTTTCCTAGTACCCCATTTCATTCATTGAATAGGTAAGTTTTTCTAAGTGGACCTCAATACACTCCAACCTCCAATTCATCCCTGAACTCTCTCTCTCAACTTTATTTTGTAAGAGGCTGAATCCTTTTTTTCTGGGCACAAAATCTACTCTTTGACATTTGGTTGAAATTGCAATCAGTGGCACAACCTGAACCCCAACTCAGCTGTGTCCCTATTGTCTATCTACAGAAATTCATTAGATGTATATTTCCCTTTTCTGGACACATTATTCAGTTGTTTTATTTTTAATAATGTTTCATTTCTCTATTATAATCTCTCTAATGTTTCTAGAAGGCCAATTTCCTTGTCCCCACCAATCACAATCAGTTTTTCCTGCCCCTGGGGAGTATATCTATTCTTTTGCCCTTAAAAACTCTTTTATAGCTGAACCCATTCCCTTGTTTCCCAAACTCTTATTTAGGGTATCACCACATACTCCTTTTCAAGTATGACCCCTGACCCTTCCATCCATGGACATACCTTCCTCAGTACATCATTTACATATTGTAATTAACACAGCAGAGTGATTAGTAAATTCACGAACTAGGATTTGCTTTGCACTACTGTCAATGTGAATAATTTTAAAATTTAAATCTATGTTTATGCTTTGATTATAACTGTTTATATAAGTGTTGGCTGAGCCTGGATCCCTCTCCCACAAACACACACATACTTTTCAATGCCTTTTTATGTGTGACCTTGAGCAAATCACTTAATACCTCTAGGCTTTGGTTTCCTCATATGTAAAAATGAAAGAGTGAACTCAATGACCTCCAAGGTCTTTCATAGCTATAAATCTATGATTCTATTATTACGATTTTCTTTGGACGTCATTAGAATGTAAACTCTTTGAGGGCAGGGACTATATTTCTGTTTGTTTTCCTAGGGTTTAGCACTATGCCTACCACATAATAAGTGCTTGATTAAAGCTTATTGACCTGGAATTGAAAATGTGTGAAATTAAGAACATAATGAATAAGACCTATTGTCTATTCAACCTGGAATTAGTCTTCAAGGGATATTTTAAGGGCATTGTGTTTTCACTGATGTCAATTTTCAAGTTGGGTTATGTCTCTCAAAACATATCAAGGATTTCTTATATAGTTATTATTCCTGAATTACCTAGGAGGAAATGTTGCTGGAAGGAAGGAAGGAGGAAAAGAAGGAAGAAAGGAAGGCAGGAAGGAAGGAAGGGAGGGAGGAAGGGAGGGAGGGAAGGAGGGAGGAAGGAAGGAAGGAAAGAAAGAGAGAAAAGAAAGGAAAGGTGGAAGAGGAGGGAAAAGGTAAAGGGAAAAGGAAGGAAGAGAATGGAATAGGGAAGGGAAGGAAGAAAGGAGGAGGAAGGTTGGGGTCAGGCGGGACCTGAGTTCAAATTCCATCACAATTATTAGGGAAGATAAATCACTTAACTTCTCAGAGTATCAGATGTCTCATTAAAACAATGGGGACAATAATGGCAAAAGAACCTAACTCACAGGACTGTTATTAGGATCAAGTAAGATAATATGCATAAAATGTTTTCCAAAGTTTAAACTATTTTAAATTTAAAGTTTAAACTATTAATTTTAATCCACCAAATTTGTGACCTTCTTTACCTTTATAATAGGGCCAACTTTGACTAACAGATTTGCTCTAAAAAGTACTACTTTCTTTTATTTTCCAGACTTAAGAGATATGCTCTTACTCTAGCATTCAGGGATATGGATAAGGAATTCAAACTCTTCACTCTTTGTTTGTCCAGACTGGAGTCCAAATCTTTTAGGCTATCCATATATGGTAGTCTTCCTCTTCTTCTTCCTACCTCCAAAATAAATGAGCTGACCCTCAGCCCTGTCACATCTGTCTAAGGCATGTGACAAGTAGGGCTACATACAGTTTTCCAGACAGGGATATAACTCTCGTTCTGCAAGACAATGTTCTAAGTTTTCATTCTAATATTATTCCCCAAAGAATTTAGACTCTATTTTACAATTTGTTTACCACTTGATATTGGGCCAATGTCTTCAGAGAACAGTAAAATAACTCCTGAGTCTTTTTTTCTGGGCCATAGTTTAGGGTTCAAATAGTATAATCACATAAAAATAGTTTAGATTCTTTCCCCCTTAGTCATGTCTTTGCACATGACCATCTATACATTCTTTACCCTTTTTTTCTGTCTGCTCACACAGGCTTTCAAGCTTGTTGTTCAGTTGTTTCCAGTCATGTTCAACTCTTCATAAACCCATTTGAGGTTTTCTTGGCAAAGATACTGGAGTAATTTGCTATTTCCTTCTCCAGTTCAATTTATAGATGAAGAAACTGAGGCAAACAGGGTTAAGTGACCTACCTAGGGTCTTATAGGTAGTGTCTGAGGCCATATTTGAACCCATGAAGATGAGTTGTCCTGAGTCTAGGCCTGGTGCTTTATCCACTGTATCACCTAGATGCCCAGTATTTCATCTTGCATTGGCCTGAGATTTTAAGGCTTTTATAGATCTTCCTATTATTTATTCTTGCTAATTTTGTGCTTCACCCGGAAAGCTAGGATTACATGAAAATGTGTAAATTTTACCAAAAAGTCACTAGAAAAAAATAAGATCATAAATGAACATCTGAAAGGGGCCTTTGAGGCTACAGAATTGAACCTTCTTATTTTTATAGATGAGGAAAACGAGACCCAAAGACGATAAGTGACTTGCTTAGGGTCACACAGCTAGTCAATATTTGAGGTAGAATTTGAACTCAGTTCTTCTTTACTAAATGTCCTGCACTCTACCAAATGATTATATTTAGGGTGAGAAGGATCTTAGATGCCACCTAGTCTAATCCTTTCATGTTACAAATAGGAAAACTGAGGCTTAGAAAGAAGAGAAAGTAACTTCCTAAAGTGACAGAGACTGTATGTGTGTGAAAAGCTGAAATTTCAACCTGAGGTCACAGAGTGGTGATGCCAGGACTGAAACCCAGATCTTCAGACTCCTAGCCAAGTGTTATTTTCACTATGCCACAATGTTTTCCTTTCCAAATTAATTTATTACACTATTTAAGATCAGTCCAGCACCAGTCTCTGAAGGACCTCACTACTAAGCTTCTTTATTAAAAAAAAAACATCCCTATCATTCTTGTCTTTGTTACCTGCTCTAAAACATTTTCATATAATTGACTCATCAACCAAGCCAATCATGACTCAAATTATTTTTAATAATCTCTGCAATAACTATTATAAATTTCCAAATTAACTACAAAGGACATATGAAGGAAGATACTATCTGCAAAGAGAGAAAGAATTGATAAATAGAAGTATGTATGGGGTGATTTTGCACACACACACACATACACACACACCTATTTGTGTCTAATTGTAGCCATCTTTAGGGTGGGGTGGGGGAGAGGGAAGAAAAAAATTTACATGGTAACTTAATTATATATTCAAAAAGAATAGGAAGTTGTACATAACAGATTTGCAGTTTCAGGTGCAATCATCTTTTTTTATTATACTATGTCATAGAAATGCTTGTTTTTTCCTTAAATTAAAATTTTTTTAAAATATTAATAAAAGGAAAAAAATTACCTTTGCAGAAGGACCACATTAAAGGGTTTTCTCTTGGTATTGTTGTTAAGAAAGACAGTGTGGAGGGGTGGCTAGGTGAGCAGTGAGTAAAAAGGGCCTCAAGTCGGGAGGACCCAGGATAGGTTCCCGCCTCTGATACTTAACACCCACACAAAAAAAACCTGGCCGTGTAACCTTGGGCAAGTTACTTAACCCCAATTGCTTAAAAAAAAAAAGAAAGAAAGTGTGGATTAGTGAATAGAAAGGTGACCTCAAAGCCAGGAAGACCTCAATTAGTCTCATCTCTCACATATAATGGCCCTATTACCCTGTGCCAGCCCATCTCTCAGTGACCTAGGTAATTTTCTAAATTGCATTGGTAGAGAAAGTTGCCTTATCTGGGAGTTCCTTATGTCAATGGAATCACAGATACAGTTATTTTTCTTGTTATTAAAGAATTGTCAGGAGGCAGCTAAGTGGCACAGTGAATAGAGCACTGGCCCTGGAGTCAAGAGGATCTGAGTTCAAATGTGCCCTCAGACACTTGTGTGACTTTGAGCAAGTCATTTAACCTCAATTGCCCTGCCTTCTGCCCTCAAAAAAAGAAAAAAAAATGTCAAAAGCCTATTTGCCTTTAATATACCTCCAGGATTCAAACATATTTGTGAAATGAACATTTTTCCATGGCCAACAAGTGATCTTAATCAAGGCATCTCACTTACACCAATACATGATTACTGTTGGTAAAAGACATGTAAATAAGACACTGATTCATGAATTTGATCATCATATTTTATCTTTGACCATGTGTGATGCTGTAGAAAGAACTCGAGATTTGGAGTCAAAACTGGGTTCAAATTCTGGCTTTGCTATTTACTACCTATGTGTCCTTGGGGCAAGGAGCTGAAATCTTTCCCATTCAGTTTTTCCTCATCCTTAAAATGAGGGGAATAAGTTAGGATAGAGTAGATGACTGCTAAGGCCCCCTGAAGCTCTAAATCTTTGGACCTATGATTCTGCATAATGCTAAAAACAAACAAAAAACCCAACTTAACCTAACCCAGGTATCCACATGGGGAGAAAAGTCATTAGAAGCTTTCACCAAAAAGTACATGCTACTTTCATTCACCCAGTATAGTATTTTTTTTCAAGTGTGCAAGCAAATGACACACCAAGAGATGGAAATCAGCATTTCATTACAGTGAAAAATCCTAGAATGAAATTTGTTAGGAATTTTTTTAACATAGCAATTTCACTATTTTATATCCCTTATATTAAGACAAGAATCATGCTAACTCAGATACTGTTGTAATTATAGAATATTAGCAGATATAAACTATGAGTGAAATATTGCACCTAATTGAGTTTGTGCAACAGAAATTTATAAATGCAGACCCCTTCATACTGCCCTCCTCTTCCTGATCAACTATGTATCCCATCATGATTAGCAATAGTGTTCTTTTTTCCTATATCTTTCTCTTCAGCACAGGACTTGAACAAACAAATAAATGACTAAATAAATGAATGAATGAAAGAAAGTAATAAAACACCCCCCCACACACACACACACATACAAAATTCATTTCTACAGAGCCATAAAGCTGCCTCCCACAAAGTAGGAATATGTAGGAATCTACATCAAAAATTGCTAACTTGGCAATATCCCCAACCAAAAGCCAATCATGGCATAATAGGGCATAGAGCTGAAAGGGGCCCCAGAGATCATCATGGGATCTTAGAATCATAGGATTCAGAGCTGGAAAGTGACATAGAAATCATTGAGTCCAACATCCCCCCACTCTCAATGTTACTAAGGTAGGAACTGAGACTGTGAAAAGGTTATTTGACTTGCGTGAATAAAAGTAAAAAAGGAAACAATCATTTGCTTACCCTCTACTATATGCTAAGTACATTGTTAGCTTTACAAATGTTATTTTATTTTATCTTCATGGCAATCCCAGCAGGTAAATGCTATTATCCTCATTTTACACTTAAGGAAACTGAGGTGGACAGAGGTTATTTGGCTTGCTTAGGGTCACAGAGCTAATAAATATCTGAGGCTGCATTTGACAGATCTTCCTGACTAACCCCAGTGCTCTATATTAGGATACACAGCTAAAAAGTGAGATGAGTTTTAAATTCAAGCCCTCTAACTACAAATGCAGTGCTCTCCATACTCAGAATGTCTGGTTCCAGGTTACTTGTCCTTTTTTTGTGTCTTAGGCACCTTTGGCAACCTGGTGAAATCTAGGACCCCTTCTCAGACTAATGCCTTGTTGCTACATTCACAACTGAAGGAATGTTAAATTTAGCTTAGTTAAAGATGTAATTTTTTTCCCTAATCCAAGTTCACTGGAAGCTGAAATGTATCCAAAAACTTTCCAAAGTATACAAGAACCCCCAAACTCATGGACAGAGCATCAAACTCAGGAAGATGGGAATTCAAATCTAGCCCCACATACTTAGTAGTTGTGTGACCTTGGACAAGTTGCCTATCTTATCTGCCTAAATTTCTTCATCTGCAAAATGGCACCTCCCTCCTAGGGTTGGTATGAGAATAAAATGAAATAATACCTGTAAGGTATTTTGTAGATCTTAAAGCATATAAATGCTAGTGATGATGATGATGACGTGACTAATACAAAGTTATATAAGCAGTAAACAGCAGATGCAGGTTTTGAATCCAAGTGTTCTTGACTCTGAATCTAGGGATCACTTTCTGACGTTATACTTCTAAATCATTTCTTTCAATTTCTTGGAAACCTTCCCCCCCTCCACCCAATCCCCCTGCCCCAGCCAAGTACCATACAACTAAGCCAACAAACTAGAGTTCTGGACAAAAGACAGGAGGGACTATAGTATTTTCTGACACAGAGTGGAAAAAAAAAGTTGAAGATTAAAACTAATTTATGTACCATTCATTGTAAAGACAATACTGAGTCTGTCTATGTCAATCAATCCTGTCCCTTAGGACTTCAGCTGAATGGACTTATAGTACAATTAACTTTGTAAAAGGCTGCTCTCCCCTAAGCAAAATTCCTAGCCAGTTTGAAGAGCAGTATGTCTCTGTCTCTCCTAGGGCAGCTAGGTCGCACAATGAATAGAGTGTCATGCCTGCAGCTATAAAGACTCATCTCCCTGAGTTTAAATCTGGCCTCAGAAACTTAAATGACCCTGGATAAGTCACTTAGCCTTGTTTTGCTCAATTTCCTCACCTGTAATGTAAGTTGGAGAAGGAAATGACAAAGCACTCCACTATTTTTGCCAAGAAAACCCCAAATGGGGTCACAAAGAGTTAGACATGATTGAACAGCAAAAATGTCGCTCCTATGAAGAGGAAATCAGAATGCATTGTAAGAGAACTTTGAATGCATTTTTCCTTAATTAGCCCCTAACTTAGCCCTTGTGCCTTTAATTCTACACATGTGATGGCTTCTTGACAGAAACAAAATGGCTTAAATAAATATCTTTTCTAATCAAGATCAAAATTTGAGCCCAAGAATGGAATTTAAGATGTGCTTCAAAAGGTCTCATTTTGGGGGAAGGTTATATTTTTCTCCCAGCTTCCCTTTGGCTCCTATAGCTGTTACTTTTATGAGTAAGTTATTTCTCTTGTCTGTGTCTTTACTTCCTCATCTAAAAAATAAAGGGGGTGAACTATGTGGTCTCAAAGGTCCCTTAGAGATTTAAAATTTGTGATCCAGTGATTCTCCCTCTTCTCAACCCAGGTCTTGGACTATGGCATAAAAGCTAAGTCATACACCATTTGTCAACAAATATTATAAAGTACCTGCTATGTATCAACCACTAGAGATACAAGTGCCATGACTGAAATAATACCTATGAGGAAAAAGAAGCAGAGAAGTAATGCCTCCATTCTTGCCAGTGAACCTCCACTTTCCATCTGACAGACTTACTTTTTTGTGGTTGTTCAGTGATTTTTCAAGCATGTCCAACTCTTCATGACCCCATTTGGGTTTTTCTTGGCAAAGAAGTTGGAGTGGTTTGCCATTTACTTCTCCGGCTCATTTTATAGATAAGTACCTGAGGCAAACAGGGTTAAGTGACTTGCCCAGTCTCACACCACTAGTAATGTATCTGAGGCTGCATTTGAACACAGGGCCTCCTGACTCCAGGCCCTGTGTGCCATTCACTGTGCTACCTCCTTTAGAAGGAAGCAAAGGCATTCTGTTATTACTTGTGTTATTTAAATGTAAACCTTGGCACTGTCCATGAAGGATCTAACAAAGCTGTTTTTCTTGGGGATAGAGAATGTATGGCATGCAAGTTTAGTTTGAGAGGAGAAAGGGAATGTTGACCTTTATCCTTCAGCAAATGGATTTGCTCCAACTCAGATATCCCTGTCAATTCTGCTGTGAAGTCAGCCAGAATCAGGTCTAAATTGTTCACCTGAAAGTCACTGACTTTGATTTGATACCACCAACACCTTCAGTCACAGGCATAAAGTATTTGGTAAAGGTAAAACTAAATTCTACATTTAACATGACAAAGACAAGTTCTCTCCCATGTCAGAGGGGAATAGCCTTTGGGAGCTGTCTCTTGAGGGTGGTTTCCATGATACCTGATGGTAAGATAATGCAAATGCAATCACACTCAAATTGTAAACATTAGACCAGAAAGTATTACTAACCTACGATTCTGCTGGCAAATAGCAATCATGACAGCTAGATGTTGTAGTAGATTAAGTGTCAGCCCTAGAGTAAAGAAGACCTAAATTCAAATCTGGCCTCTGACACTCTAGTTATGACACTCTTGGCAAGTCATTTATTGCCTCAGTTTTCTCATTTATTAAATTATTATTTAGTCTTTTTTTAGTTGTGTCTGACTCTCTGTGACCCCATCAGGTGTTTTTTTTTTGGTAAAGATACTGGAGTGGTTTGCCATTTCCTTCTCCAACTCATTTTACAGATGAGGAAGCTGAGGCAAATGGGTTAAGTGACTTGCCCAAGATCATACAGCTAGTAACTATCTAATGCTAGATTTGAACTCAGGTGCTCTTAACTCCAGGGCTGGTGCTCTATTCACTGTGCCACCTAACTGTCCTATCTGTAAAATGGGAATAATAACATCTACCTGTTATGATCAAATGAGATAATAATTGTAAAGCACTTAGCACATAATAAGCACTATAAAAATGTTAGCTATTATCATAAAACCAACCCTGAATAGTTTTGCAGGGAGCCCTCATTGGTTGCTATATAAGTAGATGGAAGTCCCTATCTCTTAAAGACTATTATACAAATCTAGAAAGTTACTGATATCACAGAATTTGGGGGTGAAATGACCAATCACTGCCATTTTGGTCCTCCCCTTAGGCTACTACTTGGAACTTTACCATATTCATCCTGAGTTCTATGGTAAACAAGGGGCATTTTCCAAATTTTTCTAATAATTTACTAAATATCAACATCTCTTTCAATTAATCAACTAAGCTAGCACCCCTACTCCAATTTTTTCATTTATAATCAAATGAGATGACATGTAAAGTACTTTGTAAAATTTAAACTGCTATACAAATGTTAGCTATTAATAAACTGAGGAAGCCACTTTCCCCAAGAGTTATTCTTATCGCCCTACTTATGAAAATCTTTAATTTCCTAGAATTAAATCCATATTAAAGTAACTGGTTATACAATTTACTAACACATTAATCCATAATAACACAGACACAAATAATTATTTGCAACATTTTAGCTGTTAGAAAGATCACAGACAAAAAAAAAGAAAGATCACAGACAATCACATCTAATAATCACTACAACTACAAATAAATTCTTGGCTTTATAAGCTCAGTTTTACCATTCAGTTCACTCAGAATAAAGTCTTTTATTGAGAATTCTCTTCATCTTTTTCATGAGATAAAGATTAAATTAGTTGCACCAAGAAAAGTCTCTCTATTATCTTTTTTTCTCTATCTCCATGAACTTTTCTCAGTTTCTCCAAAAACTGCCACAACAGAACTTTCTCATAAAACAACACTTAAAACTCTTATGCTCCAAGTTTCTCTGCTCCTTAACAAGACAGTAAGAGTAATTCTAGACCCAAAGGAGAGACTTTTAAAACAGGTATTACATGGAAAACATGAAAACTTCAGCATTTATTGCCAAAGTAGTGTCCCAGGTCAGGGAGGTGAGAAAATAATTTCTCACATCACAAAAAAATTAATTCTTCCCATTGGAAACCTGATCTGGAGCTACAGTCTCAGTCTGGAGCTATAGGAAATCATAAAGGAAAAGTAAATATTACATAAACACTTCTGCCAGTCAACTCAAAAGCCCCTATATGAAGTTTTGGTATGACAGGACATGAGGTAAGTTGAATTACAGTTTAAATTAGGTCCAGAAAAAGATTGGCTAAAATGATAGAAAGATAAAATGTTAGAGGGGATGTGGAAATATTAGGGCCCTAATTCATTGTTGGTGGAATAGTGAACTGATCCAACCATTTTGGAGTTCAATCTGGAATTATGCCCAAAGAGTTAGGAAATTACCTATATGCTTTGACCCAGTAATACTACTACTTGATCTATTTCTGAAGATAATTAGGGAAAAAGAATGTATATGTTCTAAGATGTTTATAGCAGCTCTCTTTGTGGTGGCAAAGAACTAGAAATTGCTGGGATGTTCATCACTTGGGGAATGGCTGAACAAGTTGTATATGATTGTTATGGAATCTTATTATGCTGTAAGAAATGATGAGCTCAATGATTTTAGAAAAAACATGGAAAGGCTTGCATGAAATAATGAAAATCAAAATGAGCAGAACCAAGAGAACACTGTATATACTAACAGCTATTTTGTTTTAAGAATGACTTTGAGTGAATGTTATTTTGACGATTATAAATACCCAAATTAACTATAAAGGACATATGAAGAAAGATGTTATCTGCAACTATATAAAGAACTGATAAATGGAAGTGTGTATTGAATAATTTTACATATATACCTATTTGTGTCTAATGGTAGTCATCTCTAGGGCAGGGGAGAGGGAAGAAAAAAAGAAATTTACATGACAACTTTGTTGTATATTTGAAAGGAATAGCAAGCTGTGTGTACATAATTGATTTTAAATTTCATGTGCAATCATCTTTTTTATTGTACTATTATGGAAATCCTTTATTCCATAAATTAAAAGTAAATTTTAATAATGAAAAACAGCAACAACAAAAGAAATATAATAAAGACTCAGTCTATTTATGCTAAAAACAATGGCTTGAACCAGACTCATGCTCTAACAATTTGTTGATGTGATATAATTGTCTCCCAATGAACATCACTGAATTTCATATATATTGGAAGAAGGATCTTATAGTGAAATTAACAATATAGGAGGCTTTAAACACTCAGAGTTCTAATACTAACCCTTTCACAAACTCACTGTATGATCATGAGCAAGTCACTTAAGCTCTTTTTAAGTCTTGGTTTCCCTATCTGCAAAAATAGGGGAAAAAGATCTTTCCAGACTATTGCAAGGAAATTATTTTGTACCCTCAATCTACATTATTATTTCATTTAATCATTACTTCCTCACAGTATTTTTGCTAGCATCAAATGAGACATATAAGAAGACTGTGCTGAAGATATAACGCTTTGAGGGATAATAAAAGAGGGAATCAGGATCCAAAAAAGACATTGAAAGACTGGAGCACTAAGACAAATCTAAGGAGATGAAATTTAATAGGGATGAAGGGGTTTACTTGGAGGTCAAAGAATCAACTTTATAAGGTGGGTAAGCATAGCTAGATGCAAGTTAATTTGTAAAACAAAACAAAACAAAACCTGGGAGTTTTAGTGTTCTGGAAGGTCAAAATTGCAACATGGCAGTAAAAACATCTATTTTAAGCTCATTAAGAGAGGCATGACATATCAAACTTTTGGTTGAAATGTCATCTCAGTGTGACTGCCATGGTTAAATTGCCTCTGGAGGACTGTGAATTCAATACTGGGCAACACAATTTAAGACATACCCTGGTGAACTGGAGAGTCAAGAAAGTATATAAACCAGGATAGTAGAAGGATTTGAGATGATGGCAAGAGGAATTCAGTTGAAAGAACTAGGGTTACGTTTCCTGGAATAGTGGGTACAGGATTTGACCACTCACAGCCTCCTTTGCTTATTCATTATCTAAATAAAGCTTACTAACTAACTGCCTAGAGACAGTTAGGTGGTACAGTGGATAGAGCACTGGACTCGGAGTCAGGAAAATCTAAATTCAAAATCTATCTTATATACTTACTAGTTGTGTGACCCTGGGCAAGTCACTTGAACTTTCTCAATCTCAGTTTCCTAATCATTTATGAGATGGGGATAATAATAGTACTTACCTCATCATTCACTGAGAGAAACAAATGTACTAATATCCATAAAGTGCTTTGCAAACATTAAAGAGCTATACAAATTTGTTGTTATTTTTATTATTACAAGCTATGAATATACTTCACTTCCTGTACTCTGTCTTGGGTTCCCTGTACTTTTTTTCTTTTTACACTTTCCCATTCAGTAACCTAATAAGCTCCCATGCATTCAGTTGCTATTTCTAAGCCAAAAACTCAAATCTATTTATTGAGCCCTAATCTCTCTCATGAGCTGTAGTCCTTCATCACAAACTGCTTATTGGACATTTACAACTGGATATCCACCTGACATCTCAAACATAACACATCCAAAATAGAACTATGATGTTCCCTTTCCCAAATGCTCCCCTTTTACAAAGTTCCCTATTATTGGTGAAGGTGATATGACCCTTCCAATTAACCAGCTTCTCAAACCTGGTGCTTTTCTTGACTCCTCTATCAGTTTTCAATTCTATCTTATCATTTTTATGCCTGCACCAACTCTCAATTCATCTTCTCTACTCAGACAACTACCATCCTAGTTCAAGGTCTAATCACCTTCCAACTGGACTATTACAATAATTTTCCCTTTGATCTTCTGCTCTCATCTCCCCATATTCTAATCCATCCTCCACCCAACCATGAAAATTTCCTATGGTACAGTTCTGATCATATGACTCCACCACTCAATAAAACTCAAGACGTCAAGTAACCCCTTTGGTCCTTTTTAAGAATGAAGCATGAACAACAACAAACTCAAGCAGCTCCCAATAACTTCTAGAACCAAGTATAAATTTTCCTTTGCCAGCTAAATTTCTTCACAACTAGATTCCTAGCTAACATTCTAGTCTTCTTATATATTCTTATATATCTGCCTTCTATGGACTCCAGGATCCATCCATACTAACTTGCTCTTCCTCACACATTCCGTTTTCCATCTCCACATTTTTTCACTGTCTGTTCTTCAAATCTTTTTTTGTAGTTTATTTTTTTAGTTTACATCATTCATTTTCACAAGATTTTGAGTTACAAATTTTCTCCACATTTTTCCCTACCCACCACCCCAAAACAGCAATCCCACTGAATATCCCCTCCCCCAATATGCTCTCTCCTATATCTTCCCCTATCCCCCCTCTGACTTTCCAGTAGGGCATGGTGGATCTCTATGCCCCAGTGCCTGTATATATTATTTCCCAGTTACATGTAAAATAATAATAATAAATTATTTTTTAAACCTTTGAATTCCAGATTTTTTCCCTACCTCCCTCGTCACACACTCTTACTGGGAAGATAAGCAATTCAATATAGGTTGTACATGTGTAGCAATGCAAAACATTTCAATAGTGGATATATTGCGAAAGACTGACCACATTTCCCTCCATCCCATCCCACCCCCCTCTTGTTCTACTTTGATCCTGTCCCTTTTCAAAAGTGGGTGCTTCCAACTTCCCTCCCCCCCTAGCCTGCCCTCTCTTCCACCATCCCCACTCTCATCCCCGTTCCCCCTACTCTCCTGTAGGGTGAGACCCCCTTTTTAGTGTTTATGTCATTCCCTCACTAAGCCAAATTCACTGGGAATAAGGTTGACTCATTCCCTTTTGCCTTCCTGTTCTTCCCTTCCATTGTAACAGTTTTCCCTTGCCTCTTCTATATAATTTACCCCATTCTATCTCTCCCCATCTCCTCTCATTATATTCCTCTCTCACATCTTAAGTATCATCCTTTTAAGTATCATCGCTTCCTATTCAACTGGTCCTGTACCCTCTGTCTATGTATACCTGTACACATATATACACATACTCACATATGTACTCATATATGTATACATACACACACATTTCTATTCCCTTCATATATTCTAATGCTGAGAAAAGTGTCATAAGTTACAATTATCATTCTTCCATGTATGAATGTAAGTAGTTCAACTTTGATAAGTTCCTTATGATTTCTTTTCTCTGTTACCTTCTTATGCTTCTCTTGCTTGTATCTGAATGTCAAATTTTCTATTCAGCTCTGGTTTTTTCAACAAGAATGCTTGAAAGTCCTCCATTCCATTGAATGACCATATTTTCCCCTGAAACATGATACTCAGTTTTTCTGGGTAGGTGATTCCTGGTTTTAATGCAAGCTCCATTGACCTCCAGAATATCATATTCCAAGCCTCAATGGAGGTTCATCGATTCCTCAGTGTAGAAGCTGCCAGATCCTGTGTCATCCTGATTGTGTTTCCACAGTATTCAAATTATTTCTTCCTGGGGGTGGCTAGGCAGCACAGTGAATAGAGCACCTGTCCTAGAGTCAGGAGAACCTGGATTCGGATCTGGCCTCAGACACAACACAAAAACTAGCAGTGTGACCTTGGGCAAGTCACTTAACCCCAATTGCCCTCCAAAAAGCAAAAAAAATGTTTCTTCAGCACTGCTTGTAATATTTTCTCCTTGATATGGGAACTCCAGAACCTGGCTATAATATTCCTTGGAGTTTTCTTTTCGGAATCATTTTCAGGAGGTGATTGGTGGATTCTTTCCACCTCTATTTTTCCCTCTGGTTCTAAAACATCAGGGCAATTTTCCTTGAGAATTTCTTGGAGGATGATTTCTAGGTTCTTTTTTTGATCATGGCTTACAGGGAGTCCAGTAATTTTTATATTATCTCTCCTGGATCTATTTTCCAGGTCAGTCATTTTTTCAATGAGATATTTCACATTGCCTTATACTATTGTAATGGGAATGTAAATTTTAAAGATCTTCCCTGCCCCTAGGCTAAAGTGCACCTGGAGCCTGGGGTGGGAGGCTTGTTTTTCAGTAGATACTTCTTGATTGGCCAGTGAGTCAATAAGGTTGTTACATTCTGAGCCAGGAGAAGGCTATATAAGCCCTGATGTGTAGCTTTGTTTTGGAGCTCACTTTGAGAAGTGTTCTGTGATTTGATCTGGATTCAGAGAAGCCGTTGTTGAGAGCCCCCCCCCCCTCGGCTTTGAAATACCCAGATGTTGAAACCCAGATGTTGATTTGGTATGGAAGTAATGGTTGGACAGTTTTGGAAACCTGTCTACTTGATCTGTTTCTCTGTCTTGATAATTCTGTCTGTATACTCTGAAGTTTGGGGTGCTGACCTTTTCCCCCTGAACTAGGTGAATGATACATATTTGACTGATTAAAGTAAGCTTGTTAACCCATTTTGAGTTGCTTTCCTTTATCAAAGCAGATCTAAGAACCTGTGTTGGCAGACACCCTGGGAACACTGGGGTTCTTGCTGCTAAAACTGTTTTCATTTTTTTTGGATCTGTTTAATAGTATCTTGATTTCTCATAAAGTCACTAGCTTCCATTTGCTCCAATCTAATTCTGAAGGAATGATTCTCTTCAGTGAGCTTTTGAGATCCTTTTTCCATCTGGCAAATTTGGCTTTTTAAGGCATTCTTCTCCTCATTGGCTTTTCGAGCCTCTTTTGCCATTTGAGTTAGTCTATTTTTTAAGGTGTTATTTTCTTCAGTCAGGTTGCTGACTCTCATTTTATAATTTTCTTTCATCATTCTTATTTCTCTTCCCATTTTTTTCTCCACTTCTCTTATTTGGTTTTTAAAATTCTTCTTAAACTCTTCTAAAGCCTATAAGCAGCTTACTCTTTTCTTGGAAGCTTCTGGTGCAGGTGTTCTGACTTTGCTCTCTTCCTCCTGTTCCATGCCCCAATCCTTTATGTCCCCAAAAAAGGAGTCCAAAGTCAGATTACTTTGCTTGCCATGCTTCCCTCATTTGCTCATGTTGCCACTCAATTACTTGACTTTTGAGCTTTTGGCCAAGGTAGAACTCTGCTACCAGAGGGAGGAGCTTTGTACCAATCACTGGGGTTTTCTCAGCCACTGGAGCTATTAGTTGGGTGCCTTCTCTGAAGCCTCCCCACACTCTGGCAAACTGGTCACACACCCCAGGAACTCTACCCTAGACCTCAATCTAGATACAAGCAGGTTAAAGCAAGAGCAATTACCCCTCAGACTGTTCACTCGGTCCCCCTACATGTATGCCAGGAGCTCTGAAGCAGCCATGTGGAGGTGGCTGCATGGCCACAAAGCCTCGCTGCTTCTTGCTCCTGGGGCAAAGGCCATGCCAGCACACCTGAATTCCCAGGTTCCAAAGTCTATACTACACTGACCTCTCACTTTGTCCTTAGCATCTGTGGGTTGATAATTCTTCAAACCACCACAGCTGCTGGTAATCTTTAGTCCCTCCAGCCAGTGTCTGGTTGTGGCCACCCTGAGGCTAAAACCTCTGGCTCACAGGGGATTCGGCTTGGCTCCCAGAGTGCTGAGCTGGCTGCTTCCTGCTGGCCTGCCAGGCTGTCCTCAAATGGATGTTAGCTTCTCTGTGTCATTTTGTGGGTTCTGAGAGCTCCAAAGTTTATTCAGAGTCACCTTTTAAATGAATTGGAGGAGGTGGAAGCATGAGCCCTGTGGAAGTCCTGTTTCTACTCTGCCATCTTGACTCTGCCCCTGTTCTCCAAATCTAAAATTTACACCTTCCTCACTTCTGCTTTATGATCCCTCTTTTCCTTCAATACTCAAGTCCATATGAAACTTTTCCTGATTTCCCACAATTGCTAATGCACTCTTACCCAAAACTGCCTTGTATTGTGTGTGTGCCTGTGTGTGTGTGCCTGTGTGCGCCAATGTGTGTGTGTGTATGTGTGTGTATGTGTGGTCATATATGCAGTCTCCTCCATTAGAATGTAAGCTCCTGGAGGTTAGGACTATTTCACTTTTAGCATTGTACCCCTAGCACTTAGAATGTTCTTGGCACATAGCAAGCACTTATAATTGCTGCATATGTGTCTCCAAGTATTTAAAGTACTGTCACATGGAAGAGGTTCAAGAACTGTTTTTGGCCCCAGAGACCAGAACTAGAAGTGATGGGGCAGAGAGTGCTGTGAAGAGTCAAACTTAAAATCGATGTAAGGAATACCTCTCTAACAAGTGGAGCAGTTACAAAGTAGAATGACTGCCTGAGGAAGATCTGCAAGCCAAGGGTAGATAATTTCCCCATTTGTTGAGGGGTATTATAGAGGAAATTTTTGGTCAGGTATAGATCAGACTCTCAGATAGCCTCTGAGATCTTTTTCAACCCTGAGTTTCTATGAAAATGTAAAAATGCTAAAAAAAAAAAAAAGCCTAGGAAATGATGCACAAAAACAACATTATTGACTGCATTATGAAAAAAAAAATGTAATACTGAAGCCATTATTTTTCTCACTATTGAACTAGATTCTAATTCTACTCTTAATAATTGCTGAGTTTGAGTTAAACTTGTATCTGGTACACTGAGAGAGTAGACCAAACAAACCCATAGATTAGTTACCCACACTCTTGCTTTCCCTACCTGAACATTTAATCTAATGCAAATGGAAATCACAGAGACTACACTGTGGTAAAACAACTTTGGAATATTTTGTAATATTTCCAGCATCTGCTTCATGTCATACAGTGCATCTATTCTTTGGTACACAATTAATCTTCATGTCATAAAAGCATATATGGATGACTCATTTCTCCCAGCCTTCAAGCAATGTTAAAGAGATTATTATCTCAAGTGTAAAACTGAAGGTACTGGTATTTCCTTCACATGTAATCTGTCTTAAAGATTATGGCAAATGATGACCACTACTGATATGATCTGAATTGTCACTGTCTTTAAACTAGGACTCAGAATATTTGGAAATATCTAATATTTTTTTTTCTTTCAATGGTCTTTGCAGTTTACTTATAAAAAATGTTTCCTTAGAGTAGTCTTAACTCCAGGGCTGGTGCTCTATTTACTGCACCACCTAGCTGCCCCCACTGCACTACCTAGTTGCTCCAAGAGTAGTATTTTGAGTGAAAACATTTTCAAGTGAGCAAAAGAAGCCTTTTGAAGGCAGAGACTGTTCTCAGTTTTGCCTTTCTCTCCCAGGAACTTGGCACAAAGACATTTAGTAAATGTCTGTTGATTGACTGTCTGGTTGATCAGAGTAGTCATGGTTACACAGTTAGTGAATGTCAGTGCTTAGACCTGAACTCTTATTTTTTAATGCAAGTCTTCTTTCTACTGCTC
This sequence comes from Petaurus breviceps papuanus, assembly GCF_028583685.1. NCBI lineage: Eukaryota > Metazoa > Chordata > Mammalia > Diprotodontia > Petauridae > Petaurus > Petaurus breviceps. The sequence goes on along the minus strand of NW_027187335.1, from coordinate 8,390,090 downwards.
CATGATTTCTCTTAATAAGAATAAACTTTCCAAAGTGAGAGGGGCGGAAGAGTTAAACCTTCACTGTTTTAATAATAATAAAAAAGAATTAACAGAATTCTTTTTTTAAGTGGTCATCAACATGTTTATAAAAATAGATCCAAATTTCTTTTTTTCATCTCTCTCTCTCACTCACACACACACACTCACATACACACATACACATACATTGCAATAAATCAGGAATTATCTCTTCCTGTCTGCCTCCATTAGATTTCTACATATGTGTGTGTAACCCTTGTTATATATGCAAAAGAAAACTGTAATTTCAAGACAGTCAGCATGGATATAAAATTCCACAAATGGTGCTTTAAAATTTTGTGCTTTAATTAAAATAATTTCTCCAAGTACATTTAAAGGACCAATATATATATTCTTAAATTCATCTAAGGATTGTACACACTATGTCATTTCATGTTATTCTACCCTAAGCTGACCTATCCCATCATTTCTGGATTTGAACTTCTATTACCATCAAACCAATTTCCATATCATGCTCACACCTTTCCTCCTTTTCCTCTCTATTCACAACAACTATAAACATACCTTCTTATGTGTACCTCTATGCCTCTGCCGAGGCTGCTCTGGGAAATCTTTCTCTCACTTCTCTCTCCTCACTTCTGACAATATGATATGATGACTAGATCTATGATTTCATTGGAGTAGGGAAATCCCAGGTGAAGAAACTCACTCTACTAATGCAGTTATATACCTTCTCTGAAACTTAATGTCTTAGAGAATCACTTAGGACATGATACAGTATGCAAATATCTACTGTAATTATCCTTCAGTCCCAGCTCAAATCCCACCTTCTTCATAAAGTTACTGACTGCTCCATTTCACTTTGATTTCTCCCTTCTCTGATATATGATAACAGGTGCTCTTAATTTGGGGTTCATGGACCCCCTAAGAAGGTCAATGGATAGATTATGAGATCTGTGGACTTAAATTGGAAAAATAACAACAATAACAACCAAATTTTCATTTTTACTAACCTCCAAATAAAAATTAACATGTCAAAATCATTTTTAAAAAATGATTTTAAGAAGGGATTTACCAGACTGCCAAAGGAGTTCATTATACAAATAGGTTAAGAATACCTGTTCAATAGCATAATATATTCTTTCTTATCTAGTTCTCTAGTATTTTGTGCATATGCATTTTGTCTCTTGAACCCAATCCTATCTCTGCCTAGTCTGTAAAGTCTCCAAGAACAGAGATGACACTCCCCATTTCTTTTATATTCTCCATAGTATTAGGCATTGAGTATATTCTGAATGTACAGATTACAGAAAATGGTGGTATCCAGTTCCCTGACATTATCAATGACAACCTACAATGACTAAATTGCTAATCACTCAAAATCAGTGGGATTTTTCTTCATATTAACCCCTCTCTCTCTCTTTCTGCCTCCTTACCTCCCTCGTTCCCTCCTTCTCCCTTTCCCTCTTTAACATTTTGCATCAATGAAGAGCAATTGCTTCAATGATGTCAAATCTTACCCACAATGGTGAAACTCAATTCAATGCACCACCACCATCACCACCTCCACCACCACCACCACCACCACAGCTAGCATTGATATAACATTCTAAGGTTTGTAAAGAGTTTTATATTTTATCTCATTTGATTTTCCCAAGAACCCCATATATGCTATTAATAACCCCATCTTATACATGAAGAAAAGATCACTGAACTGAAGTTAAAGACCTAAGTTCAAATTATTTTTTTTCCTATATGTGACTTTAGGCAGATCAGTGAACCTCCCTGTCTTAGTGCCCTCACCTGTAAAATGAGGCATTTGGATCAAACAGACTATGAGTACCTTTGAAGAGACACATCTGTGACCCTATCTACATTATGTCATATTTGAGGTACTTTATTAGAATACTAATAGCACAGTATATAGCTAAAGAGTGATAGATACATTCCATCATCTGAATGTTTCTTTTCTCCATGATATTCAGATGATTGATTGAATTTTCTACTTCCTATCCAGATGTTTGTTATCAATCATCTAGACACAATGATAATGGCACTGACTAGTACTGCTCACAGACACTCACTAGAGCCATATGCCACCTAGTTCTATTAAGAGAAAATTTGATCTTGCTTGACTAAGTGGATTAACTCAGACCTGGGGGGGGGGTTGGATAATCAGTATTTGTGTTCAACAGGGCAAAATATTCTGCCATTGCTGATTGAATTATGGTATCATGAAAGTATTTTTAGGGGCAGCTAGGTGGCACAGTAAATAGAGCACTGGCTCTGGAGTCAGGAAGACCTAAATTCAAATCTAGCCTCAGACACTGAACCTTACTAGCTGTGTGACCTTGGGCAAGTCACTTAACCCCAAATGCCCTGCTTCCCCCCTCCAAAAATGCAAAAAACCCCCAAGTGTCTTTGGTTTAGAGCTAAAAGACCTCAGGCCATCTAGTCCAATGTCCTCATTCTACAGATGAAGAAAGTAAAGCTAAGGGAAAGAAGATGGCTTTTCCAAAGTCATACATGGTATTAAGTAGAGGAGCCAAGAATTTAACCACGATGCTCTAGCTCTAAATCCAAGGCTCTCTCTATTGTACCACGCTGCCTCCCATACTTCTATTTTTTAATAGAACCTCCCGATATGGGGCAATTACGTGATACAGTGGATAGAATGCAGGCCTGAAGTCAGAAAGACTCATCTTCCTGAGTTCAAATCCAGCTTCAGACACTTACTAGATCTGTGACCCTGGGCAAGTCACTTAACCCCATTTGGTTCAGTCTCCTCATCTGTAAAATGACCTGGAGAAAGAAATGGCTAAGCACTCTGGTATCTTTGCCAAGAAAACCCCAAATGGGGTCATGAAGTCAGACACACAAGTGAAACGACTGAACAATTACAACAACCTGGTATGGTAAGAGTTCAGTTCCCCCTGCAGAACACAAGCAGACTTCAGATGCAGAGTTGTAGACAACAGAACAATAACATCCACTTTATATCACTATTCCTACTGAATGAAGAAAGAGATCTCATTAACATCCCTGTATAGTAGAAAGGAATACTGACTTTAGAATAATAAAGCCTGGCATTTAATACTGGCTCTGCCTCTTCCTAGCTGTGTGATTGGGTAAGTCACTCCAAAGTGTAAAGTAGTAGTATTAGCAGTAGTGGTGATAAGAGAAGCAGCAACATGGTTATCCTTTCTATGTTAGGGGCCTTGGGGTATAGCACCCCCACAATCTGAAAAAAAGTCTGTGCAAAAGATTTTGGCCCTCCTTTCATACCAAATAAGTCTGAATTCTTTTTTCCTTTGATGGGATGTTTACAGTATAGGAAGTGTTTTTGATTTTGTTTTAAGTATTTGGTCAGCAGCAATATCATATAATACTATTCATATATTTTATGCATTTCTGAATTTCTGTACTTTGTCTGTGTCATCTGTTTACCTTTGTGTATCAACTGCAGTTTCCACAAAACTCCCCCAAAATTCCTGTTCAACTTTTTATGCCAACTCAAGATACATTGAAACTGTGATGGGGAAAATCTTGAGTGGAAGAAATAACTGTAATAGCAGTAGACCACATTCTTCACAATGTTGTGAGGAAAGCGCTTTATTAGTATAAAAGCTATATTAGTATATAGCTTTATTAGCTATTTAATTGAGCTCTGAACACTGAGTAAAACTTTTATTTGAATAAAAGCCAAAAATACCTCCTCCCTTCAAATCCACACTCCCACACATCAAAGACATATAAACAAACATCCTTTATTTGTACTCAATGGAAAAACTTCCTAGAGTGACTCTATCTCAGTTCTGACACTTACTAGCTGTGTGACCTTGGGCAAGTTCTTTAACCTCTTAAAGTGTCAATTTCCTTATCTATAAAATAGAGATAATAACACTTGCACTGCCACTCTCACAGGGTTGCTTTTAGAAAAGTACTTTGGGGAATATCTAATTAATATAGAAACTTGAAGTGTCACAGAAGATCCCAGTTCACCAACATATTATCTATCGAAGAACACTAAAAGGCACTACATAGTATAATGATCAAGAAACCCAAACAAGGATATTATTATGCTTCTTCAACCACTCCAGAACTACAGAAAAAGGCATCTGGAATGGATGTCATTTGAGAAAATGGCCATACTAGGGATTCTGTTGCAAGACCAGGTAAAGAAGTGGGGTATCTGTCAATGCCTTAGCCAGATTTGTTCCTGCGGCACCTGAAGTCTCCATCACTTTGTTCTTTGGGGGAAGGATGCCCACAGGGAGGGACCAGAAATCTGTAGCATTCTCTTCTGATTCAGCTGAATCAGCCTGATTCAGCACCATCAACCAGCAGAGTTATGTCCAGGATGCTCTGAGGGGAATGGGAGTACAAGGCAATCTGATCTGAGATACTCCACAGGGCCTTGAATATGGCAGCATTCTGACCAGAGGCCATCTAGGTGACCTATCGATCACAGTTTTCTGACTTAAGATGCTCCAGAGGGACCTGAATACTCTGACCAAAGGTAATCCTGATGGCCACAAATGTGCCAGTACTGTAAATACAGACAGACTTGTGGAGGTGGAAGTTAATGGCAAAAGCTCAGGAGATTGTGATCAAAGCCAAACAGGGCTTACTACCCAGTCCAACAATTTGAGAGGAGACAAAGTCTTTTCCTAGGACAAAGTCTCAAATTTTAAACTGAGGTCAAAGATAAAAGTGAACTAAAGAATGTAGGACCCTACAAAAATATTAGTGGTCAAGAGAAGCCCAAGAGGCAAACTCAACTAAAAGCAGAGCATCTGAGATAAAAACAAACCAAAAAAACCCAAATATTTTACCATAGGACTACAGCAGTACCTTAAATATATGAAGTGTGGTCATCTAGGTGGTGCAGTGAATAGAGCACTGATCCTAGAGTCAGGAGGACCCGAGTTCAAATCCGGCCTCAGACACAACATTTACTAGCCATGTGACCTTAACCTCAATTGCCCTGCCTTCTTCCCTCCAAAACAACAGCAACGAAAAAGATTTGAAGTGGATTTTTAAAAAATGAAATAAGGGAAATAAAACCTCTGAGAGAAAGGACTGGAAGGAGAAAAAAACTATTTAGAAAAGAAAGTGAAAATTTTTACACCAACAATTAGAATGGATAAAATTCTCAAAGATTCTATGTGATGAAAAGAAATAAGAACAAAATCAACTTTTTAATAGAGGAAAACAAGGCAGTATTCAGATGAAGAAATCAAAGCTATCTGTGATCATATGAAAAATGCTCAAAATCACTATTGATCAGAGAAATGCGAATTAAAACAACTCTGAGGTAGCAAGTTGTAATCCATCAGATTGGCTAATAGGATGTAAACATGAAATAATAAATGTTGGAGGGGATGTGGAAAAAATTGGGACACTAATGTGCTATTGGCGGAGCTGGAAACTGATCCAACCATTCTGGAGAGTGATTCAGTACTATGTCCAAAGGGCTATAAAACTGTGTATACCCTTTAACGCCTGGGTCTATATCTCAAAGAGATTAGAAGCAGGGGCGGGGGTGGGGAACAGGACCTATTCATACAAAAGTATTTATAGCAGCTCTTTTTGTGGTGGCAACGAACTGGAAATTGAGGGCATGTCCATCAATTGGGGTATGGCTGAACAAGTTGTGGTATATGATTATAATGGAATATTACCATGCTATAAGAAGTGATAAGCAGGCAAATTTCAGAAAAACCTGAAAGACTTATGTGAACTGATACAAAGTGAAGTGAGCAGAACCAGGAGAATATTGTATATAATAAAAGCAACATTGTATAATGATCAACTGTGAATGACTTAGCTATTTATTATCAGCAATACAATGATCCAAGACAACTCTAAAAGACTCATGATGCTATCTACCTCCAGAGAAAGAACTGATAGAGTCTTAAAGCATATCAAAGCATGCTATTTTTCACTTTCTGTATCTGTTTCATGGTTTTCCCCCTTTGGGACTGTGTCTTTTTTTAGAACATGACTAATATAGTAATACATTTTACATGATTGAACATATATATCATATTGCTTGCTATCTCAGGGAGGGGGGTGGTCAGAGTGGGAAAAAGAAAATTTGGAACTCAAAAAAATATTTTAAAATGAATGCTAAGAATTGTCCTTATGCTAAGAATTGTCCTTATGCGTAATTACGGAAAAATAAAAAATATATATGTGTGTAGTAAACATATACATATATGCACACACACACACACACACACACACACACACACATATATATATATATATATATATATATATATATACACTCATATATAAAATAGAGGAAAGCATAAGGTTAATTTACTATGAAAAACAACTGACCTAGAAAACAGGTCCAGGAGAGAAAATTCAATGATCACTGAATTCCCTGAAAGTTTCGACTCCCCCCATTCCCCAAATGAACAACATATTTCAAGAAATCAGAAAGAAAAAAAAATGACCAGATCTATTAAAGCAAGAGGGCAAGGCAAAAAAAAAATATGATCCCATTAGTCATCTACTGAATGAAACCCCCAAATAAAAACTACAAAAATTGTCAAAGTTAAATTCCAAAGGAAATAAATGTCAAAGGAAAAAATATACACAATCAATCAGAAATAAAACATTTAAGCACCAAGGAACCACAGTAAGGATTACAAAAGACTTAGCAGAAAATATTTCAGAGTAGAGAAAGTATTGGAACATGACTTCCGGGAAAAAAAGAGGTTATAACCAAGAATAATTTACTCTACAAGATGGAAAGAATCCTACATGAACATAAGGTAGATAAAATATATATGCTAGACTTGTGATTTCATCAACATTGGAGGCTAATGGTGAGGAAATCCCCTGTACCAAGGCAAGTCAGCACATTTTCTGCAGCTTTTCATCTTAGGGAGTTACCTATATTACTGAGACCATAAGTGATTTTCCCAGTTACATGACCAGTATGTGTCAGACACAGGACTTGAACCTTTAATGGGATAAAGGTCTTTCAAACATTCCTGATGAAAATATTAGTGCTAAGCAGAAACTTTGAAATATAAACAGAGTCAAGAGAAACAGAAAGGAAATTATATTTGAGCAGTTGGAAAGGGGAGAAATGATTTTTTAAAAAGTATTTATATTCTAATAGTGGAAGAAGAGACATATCCCTTCAGAACACTAGTATCTTCAAAAATCAGAGATGGAGTTAAACATGACAAATGAAGGACTCAGAGATTTTTGTGGTTCTTCTGGTTTTATGGTTTTGAGAGAAGGGAAAGGAAAGACACTAAGGAAGGAACAAGGGAAAAGGGGCAAAAACTTTCTATTTATCATAATTCGGGTGAATAGCAAGAAGAGTACATGAACAATGAAGAAAGGTCATGGGGGATGGGCATCACGGGGAGTTCACGATGAAAGAAGACTGAATACAGACAAATAAGCACATACATAGGCGCACACACTCACATATACATATATAAACAAGGACTTTGGGGGGGGTAGAAATACATTCAATCCACTAGAGTGAAAGGAAGATAAAGAGGGAAGAGATAGAGGCTTAATGAAGAGTGCAGAGTGGTGGAGCAACAAGTCAAAGAAAGTCGAACTTCAGATGGTGGATCATACGTGTGAAAATCTAAGGGAAAGAAAAAGTAAGAAGCAGTAATCAGGGTCTGGGAGAAGTGAGCATGTATGTTGAAGGGGAAGAAGATTACTTCAATTACAGATCACTTCTGCAGATCATATCCCTCTTTTAAGACCATCTTCTTTGTAAAGAGTCAGTGAAGAAGAAAAACATAAAATTAATAATCTTAACCACAAATGTTAATGACTTCACCAATTAAATGGATGAGGGTAGCAAAATGAAGCAGAAAGAATCATGTAATATGTTGTTTATAAAGTAACATACTTGAAACAAAAATTCACATGGGGTAATGTGGCTAAAGCATAATTTATTATGCTTCAGGCAAATTTCAAATTTAGAAGTAACAATGGTTAAAAAAGATGCATCATTAAAAGAGATAAACCAGGAAACTACATTATGCTTAAAGTCACCATAGAAAATGAAATATTATCAATACTTAACATATATGTACTATTAGCACAGAATCTGAGTACTTAAAAGAAATTTTATTCAACTGTGAGTGATAGCTAGCAAAACAATTAATAAATGGAGTTTGTATGATCCTCAAACTAAAAGATAAGGAAGAAAAAAGTTAAGAACCCAATAGGTGTTTTTTTTTAAGCAATCAGGGTTAAGTAACTTGCTCAAGGTTACACAGCCAGGTGTTTCTGGGTGGGTGCTAAGTGTCTGAGCCTGGGATTCGATCTCCAGGTCATCCCGACACTAGAGTCTGTGCTCTTACTCGCTGTGCCAATAGGTGTTTTTAAAAACCTAGATATAATAGCTATCTGGTGATAAGAATAGAAAACAATATGCATATTTATGAATTGCGCATGAAATTACTAGAAAAACTAAATTAGGACATAAAAGCTTTAAATAAATGTAAAATAAAAACCTCTGAAATATTAAACATATTCCTTAGCAAATACAAGTATGACCATAAAAGAGCCTTTGAAGAAAGGATTCAGTTTTAAAATTTAGAAGACTAAATAACTGAATACTAAATTTATTGATCAAAGAACACTAAGGAATTGACTGATCAAAGAACGAAATCATAGAAGCAGCATTCTATTCCATCCAAGGAAGTGGCAATGAAAAAAGATACCAAAGTTTATGGTATCCAGGCAATGAAATCCTTGGAGAAAAAAAAATTTATATCTCTAAACACTTTCAAAAACAAAAGAGAAAAGAATAGATCAATGAACTGGGCATGCAACTGAAGAAAACTGGAAAAACAAGTTATAATATCCCAATTAAACACAAAATTAGAAATTGTGAAAATCAAAGAGATTAACAAAGTCAAAACCAAAAGCTCCCACTGAATTGGAATTAACAAAAACAATTAGATATTTTAAAAATCTCATAGAAATAGATAAACCACTAGCTAATCTGATTCAAAAGAGAAAAAAAATGAAATTGCCAATATTAAAAATGAAAAGAATTGATGAAACAAAAATGAATAAATAAAGGAAGTTTTGGAAATTATTTTCTTGATTATATGCCAACAAAATTGATAACTTTTAAATGGAGTGGGTGAATATTAATAAGAATATAAAATATTCAAAATAACAGAAAAAGTAGAGAATGTAAATAACCTAATTAGAAAAAAGAAATTAATTCATAAATGAATTTCCAAAATGAGGGAGAGCAGCATTTACCAGTAAATTCTATCAAACATTCAGAGAAAAAATTAATTTCTGTGGTGTTATAAAAACAAAAAAAGAAAGGTTGTTTTCAGATTCCTCCAATATAAATGTTGTTTTGATACCAAAACCAGAAAATTTCAAAGCAGAGAAAGAAAACTATTGATCAATATCCCTAATGATTATGGGCAGAAAATATTGAGTGAGTTATTAGCAAATAGGCTACAGCAATATATTTTTAAATTATGCAATATGACTATGTTGGATTTATACTGAGCATGCAGGATTTTTTCATCATTAGGGATATTATAGATACAGGATGAAAGGTTAATGTTAAAAATAATAAAAACCATATGACTACGATACATGCAGAAAAAAACTTTTGACCAAATGTAATGCATATATGTGTACATATACACACATACACACACACACAAACTGTCCCTTAATATGGTGAATTGTACCTATGTAAAACCAGTAGCTAGCTTTATCTGTGATAGTTAAATGCTAGAAGTCTTTCCAATAAGAGCAGGGGTAAAGCAAGTATGTACATTATCACCACTCTTATTTGAAAACACTTCTAAAAATTCTAGCTATAACAATAAGAAAAGAAAAATAAATTGAGGAGGGAAAGTATACACAAAGAAGAAATAAAATTATTAGTTTTGCAGGTGATACAATTGTCTACTTAAGAAATTAGTTTATTCAATGACTTCAGCAAAATATCAGGATTTATAATAGACCTACATCAATCATCATTCTTTTGTATGTTACCAAGAATCTACAGCCAGAAAAGATAGCAAAATTGCATTCAAATCAGCTACAGAATAATTAAAATATTTGGAAATTTACCAACTAAAACATTCATATAGAAATTACATGAATATAGCTATAAATACTCTTTATGAAGGAAACAAAATTACTTGGAGATATATTAATTGCTCATGATTGGGCTATGACAATATGATCATATCAATGTTACCTAAATTAATTTACTTTGCAGTGTCTACCACTTAAGCTACCAAAGGGTCACTTTTGTAGAGTTCAAATAAAAAGCACAACAAAATTAATCTAGAGGAAAAATGAATAAAAATCACAAGTGAAATAAAGAGGAAAAAAAGTGGGAGACTGAGAGCCTAGCAACACTAGATATTAAATATCCAATAATCATCAGAACCATTTATTTGGTATTTCTTATAAAATAGAAAAGTTGACTACTGGAATAGATTATGTACACAACTCCAAGAAGTGAACAAATGTAGTAACATAGTGTTTGATACATCCAAAAATCCTAGCTACTGTGGTAATGGCTTACTGCTTGATTAAAAAAAATACTGGGAAAACTAGCAATCAGTCTGTCATAAATTAGGCTTCAACATATTAATATGTTATACTGTTGCCTACAACAAGCTCTACATGGGATATGAATGCTCAGATTAAAAAAAAATAGAGAAACAAGAAGGAGGTCACAACTAGATAATAAAAGAGTTAACCAAATAAGGGGTAGAGATTATCACAGAAAATAAAATGGACAATTTTGATTACATAAACTTGAAAAGTCTTTTGTATAAACAAAACCAATGTAGTTAGATTTAGAAGGGAAATGGTTGACTAAAGGAATAAATCTCTGCAGCAAGTTTCTCTTGTTAAGGTCTGATATATTAGATATAAGTGAACTAATTCAAATATATAAGAATAAGAGCTATACTTCAATAGATAAATGATAAGGAAACAAACATTTGTGATAAGAAGAAAAGTCAGCTACTGACAACAACATGAAAAAATGATCCAAATTACTACTAAGAGAAATGTAAGTTAGAACAACTCTCTGATTTCACCACATGCCTATCAGATTGGGAAATGTGACCAAAAAAAAGGCAATTGTCATAGGTGATGTGGGTGGACAGGCACATGAATGTTTGAGTTGTGGATTAATAAGGCCATTCTAGAAAGGAATTTGGAACTATATTCAAAAAAATCACTAAACTATGAATATCTTTTGACCTAGTAAATATTACTACTAGTAATATGTCTGAAAAAATAGAATAGTAAAGGATCTATATGTACAAAAATATTTATTGTAGTATTTTTTTTTTGTCGTAACAAAGAACTGGAAACAAAGGTGGTACCTATCAATTGGGGAATAGCTGACTAAATTGTGTTATGTGAATAATAATTGAATAATATGATAGGGATAGATTCAGGGAAAACTTCAAAGATTTTTATGAAATGATGTAGTGAAGTGAGTAGAAGTCGGAAGGGGAAAAATTTCTATAATGACTACAACATTCTACAAAAAAAAAAGAAGTCTGGAAAGACTTAAGAATTCTGATCAATGCAATGACCAATCATCACTCCAGATACTGAGGCATGATACCCTCCCTCCTAACTGAGAAGTGATGGACTAAAGGTTCAGAAAGACCTAGGTTTTTAGACATGATCAATTCATGATTTTGTTTTGCTTGACTTTTCTTATTATTTACAAAGAGGTTTGAGTTATTTTTATTTTTTTTAATTAGGGGAGTAGAATTAAAAAGATACTAATGATAGTGATGTGCCTGCCCCCAAATGGGAAAAAAAAAAAAGAGTATCTTTTGTAATACTGAAAAAAGTATAGAAGAGAATTGAAGGGAGATAGAAACATGAAAGACAACTTTGGAACTTTGTTGAATTTATTGTATCCTTTTTTTAATGGTTCTTAATAGAAATTTAGAGTTTCATCTAATTTTATCTTTTTTTCTTTCTACAAATATTCATATTCATTGGTGTCAAATTCATAATAACAAAAAATTTCAGTGCTTTCAAAAATTAAAAGCACCATATCAACATATATGTTTGAACTAATTATAATAATCATAGAATTATAAATGTAGAGCTAGAAGATTTTCCAAAGCTTTCTTGTACAATCCCCCATTTTACAGAAGCTAGGTGGCACAGTGGATAGAGTGCCTCAGGAAGACTTGAGCTCAAATCTGATCTCAAATACCTACTAACTCTGTGACCCTGGGCAAGTCACTGAACCCTGTTCGCCTCAGTTTCCTCATCTGTAAAATGAACTGGAGAAGAAAATGGTAAACCACTCCAGTATCTTTGCCAAGAGAACCCCAAATGGGGTCATCAAGAGTAGGATAGGACTGAATGACAATAACAACAAACACTAAGACCCAGGGAGATTAAATGATTTCCCTAAATTAAAATCACATAGGTAGTAAGGGTCAGAAACAGAACTTGAAACAAGGTACTTTGATTACATTGCTGATGCTATTTCCCACTAATCATATCTTTTAAAAAATTGAATAATTTCCTTCCAAATGAGGTTGAATTTTCATCTTACATATAGTGAGGGTATGATACATAATGGACAAGTGGTTTAGTCTGAGTTAAATGTGCTGTCTTCTATGACCAGAAGGCCTTTTCCCACAGCCAGAGGATCCCAAATGCTACTTGATCTGTTACTGTTTTAGAGGAAGGAATGAAACTCCAGCCAGCACGGAGGAAAAAGCCCTCTTCTCCTTTCTTTGCCCTCACAAATCCTGTCTGTCTCGAATTTTCAGCTGCATGTGCTTTTATTTCATCGTGGATTCAGAAGCACTCCCACTCCCTAGCCCTCCCTCTTCCTGCTCTGCAGGGGAGTCATTAAGTGACTGAAACTGATGACATCTGGATCATAGGCAAGCTAGTGGCTAAAGCCAGCCAGGGCTTTTGGTCCCCTTAGCTAATGTTTTCTTTTTTCTTTTATTTTTGTCACAAGCAGATTATTGTGCATCCCTGGAACACACCAGCCCAAGGTCTGTTTGGAGCAGTCACTTCAAAGGGCTCCACAGAGGGGGAAAAAAAGCATTCTGTGTGCTTTGTTTCCTGAGATTTAGAACAAAAAACAAACAATGGTCCTGGTTCTTGCCTTTCTTTGTGTCCCCAGCAGTTAGTACAGTGCCTGGTATACAGTAAGTGCTTAATAAATGCTTGTTGACTAGACTAAAAACAAAGATTACCCTCCTGAAACTAAATTAATGATCCTTTTCCTCTGGTCTCAATCTCCAACTAAGGTTTTCTTTTTTATCATGTTTACAATGCAGAATTATGCTTCCTTTCCCTGGTCTGGTATTTCTCGATAATATAGCAAACCATGCCAATGCATCAATTATTGATGTACAGTGACCCAATAAACCAACACAGCACATTAGGTTCACTGCTTGCCTGGCAGCTTACTAACACTGAGGGGAAAGAAAGAAAGGAGAGAAAGAAGGGGGAAAAATCAGCAAGATTTTCCTTGCTCCCCAGTTGATACTGTGTTCCCTTTAGTGAATCCCTATCTATGCTAAGTAAATTAAAACTGCAAATCATGGAAAACCCGAGATGGGAAAGACCCACCAGTCCCTCCCTGAGTCACATTTCTTTAGACTTGGTCCCCATGTACTACTTCTGCCCTCCCCCTCCTTTCCCAACTTCCCCAGCAATATCCCAAAGCTGTCACATGGGAAGGAAAGGGAGGAGTCAGAACACCCCAAAGTGTGGCAATTGTGAATCATAATTACAGTGCCCTCCTGAATGCTGACATAAAAAGATGTAATTGGATAAGCTGCTAGGCTGAGGCAAAGAGGCAGGAGAGGCAAATGCCTTAGCCATTTAAAAATAATGGGTCTTTAAAGTAGGTGTGTATAATACATAAATGTGCAAGGCATAATGCTACATCTTTGTCTAAACAGCTTCATAAAGGGCAAATTAATTCAGGACCTAACTAGGCATTTGGAACCATAACCTAGTTTTCCATATTAAGCTAATAGCTAGCAATTTTGCTTACACTTTTATTCCCTCATAATACATCAATGATGATTATTTAGTGAATATGTGTGAAAGGCCATGTGCTCAATACTTCTATTTCTTTTGAAAACACTTCTTATCCTTCTATGTCAATGCTTTAATTGTTGGCATACCTAGCACAATATAGCTTTAACCATACGCTATTAATACTATATACTATTTCCAAACTTTTAGGTTGACTTATGTGAACATGCACAGAAAGAGATATCCCTCCCCCCACCCCCAGCAGGTAGTTATGCATGATCACCACAAGAAATGTATGTTATGTGTTTACATATGGGGGAATTCCAAAAGGTGATTCCCAAACAAGATGAGGTACCAAAGGTCTGAATGAATGTTAACTCATCAAAAGTCTTAACAGGAACTGGACTTTGTACTTGCCAGAACCTGAAAATTATTTATGAGGAAGAGGAGGAAGGAAGAGGGTTTGTGGTGGTCTTAGACATCTTTAGTAACTTTACTGAAATATTTTGGAAAGAGGAGAGTTGAAAAGTAAAATTTGGGGAGAGATATAAAAAGATTGGCTAAGTGATATATATGTATATTTTTATGTGTGTATATATTTATACCCACATATGTGAGCATTTACGTATATTATATACATATATGTATATGTGATCATTCATGGAGAGACTGACTTATAGAGCAAGCTCTTGTTCCCTTACTATTCACCCAGATGCAGCAAGAGGAAATACAGAGGGCATCTAGGGAAGTGAAAGAATATGAGTAAAAAAATCCCATCACCTTATTTCAACAAAAGCAAACTCCTGGGTCAGATTGTCAATGGAAAATAGGAGTGACAGCATGGGGTGAGGGGGCCCTTCTCTCCTCTACTCCTTTCCTATTAGCAGGAAGAGAATACTGTAGAAAGGGGTTTGAGAGTTAGTGTTTTATTTCATCAGGTCTAGCATTAGCTCAAGCTCCCTAGGACAGGATTAGGTGGGAGGAGCAGTATTATCCAAGCTTCCAGATGTGCCTGGTTAGAGGGGCCACGGGTTATTTCTCCTCAGGCCACTGGGGAAGTTGGCTCCATTCCCATTCTTGCATGGGAACGGTGACCAAGGACACAATTGTAAATGAAAACTACCAGCACATAACTAGGTGGGCATTGGGTAGAGAGAAGCAGCAGCTATTGGGGGGGGCGGGGGAGTACCATTAAGTTCTACAGTATTTCAGGGGCAGGTTCTTCCTCTCAGCCACCCGAGCAACATTTCATTAACCAGATCACTGCTGGATAATCCTCTACCCTCCCATCCCTCCACCCACAATACCCCTACTTTTTTTTTTTTTTTTTACGCTACCTATTCCCTTCTATTACCACAGCTCCGGACAGCTCCACTTGCCTGAGATATGAGACATAAGGTCAGGACAATCGGAGCTACAGGGGAGCAGCTATTGGGAATCCTGGAAAGCCACAGTGGTTGTTTTGTGGGCAAGGAGGGGTGGAGGTTTAGGTAAAATCCTTAGACAAGAACGCGCTAGTTCCTGCCTGCTCTCTGTATATGTGGCAGAAACACACACACACACACACACACACACACACACACACACACACACACA
>NW_027187335.1:8371218-8374420 GCF_028583685.1 Petaurus breviceps papuanus | reverse complement strand
CACACACACACACACACACACACACACACACACACACACACACACACCTCATGCACCCTTATTCCCCTTCCAATAATTTTCTGCCGGCATAATTTAATCCCCGCATCCTCCGCAGTCTCTCCAAAGTGACTACATAGAGGGGCAGGGCACTGCGTCCATTTTGCCAGCTTCAAGGCGCTGAGTTTGGGAACTTTGAAGCCCGGGAGAATGGGATCGTGTAGAGGTTGGGGGTGGGGTTCTGAGGGCTGTATTTAGACACTGAATATCTCTAGCAGAAATTCAGTGGCTAAATACAGCCCTCACCCCCCCACCTTCCACCTCAACTGCTTCAACCTCCTGCCTCGACCTCAATTCTTCCGACATAACTGAATCCCCCTAGTACTCTCCTCTAGCGCTCTGGGAACGGAAAGGAAGAGGCGCTCGTAGTTTTGCAGGTGGGGAAGCCCGCATAGCTCCCTACCCCCAAGCGACCGGGTGCCCTCCCCTTCTCCCTCCACGAGTGCTTACCCAAGACAAAGTCATTTTTTTTTTTACACTACACAAGGCAACCTTCTTTCGAATCGGATTTGTTCCATACCTGATATGCAGACGATGAAATTGGCTTGAAGGAGAAAAAGCACCTCCCAGACTATTTCCATTCTCCGATTCTCATTCCAAGTGCATCACTCGACGGAAAAAAAAAAAAAAGGAAGGGGAAGGGGGGAGCCCGCCACCACACACGCACGCACACACACACACACACACACTCACACACACACTCACATACATACACACACTCTCTTACGCGGGCGCACAAGCACTCCCACCCCAAAGCCGGCCAGTGATTACCACCCCCAAGATCAATATCTCAGTTTGAATTGTTCCAGCAAATCTCCCCTCGAGCTGGTAGGATCTATTCCCCAGATGTGCTGACACATGTCCAATGTTTCGCTGCCCCGACGGTCTCTCTCCTCTCCTTCCTGGGCTCTCGAAAAGAGCGGCAGCAGAAGCAGCAGCAGCAGCAGCCTCCGCCACCCGAGGCCACCAGCACCGGACTCTTGCTCCAGAAAGCGAGATCCCAATCCACCAGGCCCCCCAACAAGACATAGACGACAGCCCCCCGCTGGGCCGCGTGGTCGAATGCCTTCCCCTGCTCTAGCTCTCTCCGTGCCAAGGCTGTCAGCTACAAGTTGCCCTCGAAGTCCGCCCACCTTACCAGGGCATGGTTAGCTTTTCTTCGGGGCTCCTCTCCTGCTGCCCAGAGTGGGGAGGGCGGGTACACCATACAGGAAAAGGAGGATGGGGAAGGAGGGGGAGGGGTAAGGGAGAGACGGGGATAGAGAGGGACAGGGAAAGAGAGAGAGAGAGGGAAAGAGAGAGAGAGAGAGAGAGAGAGAGAGAGAGAGAGAGAGAGAGAGAGAGATTTGAATGTGACTTGTCATAAATCTCTGGCAGCTTGCAGCCTCAGCCGAGCCTCAGGGTTACTCCAGGGGAAGCTTTTTTCTCTCCCTCTCCCTCCCTCTCTCTCTCTCTCTTCCTTTCCTTCTCCCTCTCTCTGCCTCTTGTCCCCAGGGCCCAGACTTCCCTCCTAGAAAGAAGGAGCCCCTGGCACCTTGGGAGAAGACATCCTTAGAGAGAGCAAAGTGCGCGCGGCCTTGGTTCAAGCTTCTTACTGGGGGATATGGACTGTGGCGCCCGAGCCACGCACTCCTTATTTATTTATCTATTTATTTCCCTTGCTTTCATTCGTTTATACATTTATTTCTGCTCGGCTCCCCAGCTCCTACAATTTCCTCTCTCCTCCATCACCCACAGTCGTTGAGATTTTCCCGCAATGAAACTGCAGGGGTCGTTCTTTCCTCGCCTAAAGAGCTTGCTGTTTCCAAGGACTGGGGGGAGGGAGGCTGATGAAAGGAAAGGGGGGGGGGGTTGCAAAAGGAGGGAGCGACTAGGCCAGGTAAGCTCTCTCTCCTGCCCCAACCTCTGTTTCCTCAGTCTCCCCAGGTCCGAGTCCAAGGTAACCGAACACCGGGGTGGAGCTGGGGGGGTGGGGTAGGGGGGGCACTTTAAGGTTAGAATCAGAGAGCATCACAATTGGAGTGAAAATGAAAAGTTTCCTAGGGTTCTCGCTCCCACCCCCGCCGGGGGCATTGCATCTCACCAGAGGGCTCAGTGTCAAGCCACCTGCCCCTTTCCCCTTCCCTCTTGGGGCTTAGATGCAAGCCTTGTCATTTTAGTTTCCAGTCTCATTAAAAATAACTTCGCGCGGGTCTGTGTGGCGCCAGAGCCCTGGACGGGACTTAGCCGAGGAGTTGCATTGCGGTTCTCTCCCTCGGCTACGGTTCCCCTGAAATATTGGGATCTCTCTCTCTCCTCTCCATCTATTTTTTGGGCTTTTTTTTTTTTTTTTTGCATAATTCCTTCCCTGCCCTCTCTCCCCCTCCTAACTCTCCCAACTCTCCCTTTCCCCCTCCCCCTTTGCAGTTCAGCTCTAGAGCACTACTTACCCCCAAAGTTCTCCTTTTTTTTCCAGATGGTAAACCAGGTGTAACTCCCTTCTGCAATCTCCTCCCTTGCCCTCCCCTCCCTCTGCTTCTCCTCCTCCCCCAAAGGGGGGAAAATAATTGACCAAAGCTTTTCCAGGGCTGAGTGGACGCAGCGGACAGAAGCAGCCAGCGGGTACCGAGCCCTGCTCCGCGCTGGGGCTGTCCGAGACTGGAGACTAGGGCCAGAGGGAGGGGCGTCGGAGAGCTGCGGCTGCCCTCCACTCCTCGCCTAGCCTCGCCTGCCTTTTTTTCCGCTTTTTCTTTCTTTTAGCTCTAGCGCTTTCCAATCCTTTGCTGGGATCCAGGATATACTCCCCGCTGGCAGTGCAGCTTCCACCGAAGGATATTTCCACACCACATGCGCGCGCGCGCATACGCATACACACACGCGCGCACACAGACACGCGAGCGCGCACACACATAAACACACACAGACAGATACACACGTACAGACACACACACATACACAACACTCACACAAGCATGAACAGAGCCAGAGAGAGCGGTTCTCCGGGGCACCCTGGGGAAGGTGTAGGAGGCGGGCGCGTGCACCAGGGAAAGAGGTGCCAGGGAGCGTTTCATTACTTCGAAGGGGTTTGTGTGTGTGTGTGTGTGTGTGTGTGTGTGTGTGTGAGAGAGAGAGAGAGAGAGAGAGAGAGAGAGAGAGAGAGAGAGAG
>NW_027187335.1:8341647-8371118 GCF_028583685.1 Petaurus breviceps papuanus | reverse complement strand
AGAGAGACAGAGAGACAGAGAGAGAGAGACAGAGAGAGAGAGAGAGAGAGAGAGAGAGAGAGAGAGAGAGAGAGAGAGAGAGAGAGAGAGAGAGAGAGAGAGAGAGAGAGAGAGAGAGAGAGAGAGAGAGAGAGAGAGAGAGAGAGAGAGAGAGAGAGAGAGAGAGAGAGAGAGAGAGAGAATATGTATGTGTATCTGGGAACGGGGAAGCAGGAGGGTGATTCACAGGTCAGCGGGGAACACTTGGAAGGAATCCCCGCAGTC
This sequence comes from Petaurus breviceps papuanus, assembly GCF_028583685.1. NCBI lineage: Eukaryota > Metazoa > Chordata > Mammalia > Diprotodontia > Petauridae > Petaurus > Petaurus breviceps. Next base: position 8,370,854 of record NW_027187335.1, on the reverse strand, counting down.
GGAAGTTTGAAGGAGGGAGTAGGGGGTAGAGTGGGAGAAAAAATGATGGGGTGGGGTGGGGGTGTAGGGAGAGCAGGCTTGAATAGTAAGGAAGGTGGGAGTGAAGAATCCTAGTAGAGGATCCCTGCAGATATCTCTGTGGCTGCAGCTTCGGTTGTGACTGTGGTGGCTGCGTGACAGAGCCCGAGACCTACTTCCTTTGGGGGAGGGGTGATGAAGGAGAAAGGGGTGGGGTGGGGGCAAGGTTTTGCACGGTCCCCAAATTCTCAGCATGCTTGTCCTGATTGCAGAACGTGACGTTAGAATATTTCGCACGAGCGTGGACAAATACACAGACGCTCACTCGAGCGCGCGCGCACACCCTGTAGGGAATTTTTTTTGCGCTTTTCCATTCTGATATTCGAGGGACTTTTGAGCAAGACTCCGTCATATAATTTCAGAACGTGGGCGGAGGAAGGGGAGGTTCCATTTAGGTGCTCACAGAGAGACTAGCATGCTTTCTCTGGACATCTCCAGTTTCCTTAGTGTGTGTAGCTTGGGGTGAAAAGAGTTTTAGGAGGAGTAGGAGAGTGCTGGGTAATTCGATTCTTAAGCAGAGCAGAACAGTATCCCTGGGACTTGGAGGGGTGGGGCTGGGGAGGGTAGGGGAGATTCCTGGAGAAAAATGTGAAACCCCTGGAATTTCTATAATCGAGCTGTTGCCTCCCCGAGTTCATCAAAGAACCTCTGGTCCAGTACCCCTTCATTCCCTTCCCCCTCGTGACTGGAGAGAGATACTGAGGTTGACAGTGATGTCCTCGGGGTTTCAGAGGCTTTAAGAAGGGGTGGGGGTAGGGGATCTTAGAATGGATAAAATAAATTCAGGGTCTTCATGTGAAATTCCCCAGCAGCCTCTGAGAAAAAGATGGTGAGACACACAACTACATTGAAGAGATAACTGAAATAATCAGAGGACGGGGTTTTTCAAAATAATTCATAAAATGTGGTATTTTCTCCATACTTTGGAAACGAACTGAGGACAGAATTTTTGAAAAGTCAGGGAAGAAGTAGCAAGCAGTTCTTTGAGAATAAAATTTAACCTTTCAGAAATCTATTTTCATCTGTGGGCTTAATGTTCAGAATTTATCTCCTTCTGAGGTAGAATGCTACATCTTTCTATTATCATACCTCCCTTTCCCATTTCAGATCATTAAAGATTATATGGGGGGTGGCCAGGTAGCACAGCAAGTAAGAGCACCGGCTCCAGTGTTGGGACGACCTGGAGATCGAATCCCGGGCTCAGACACTCAGCACCACACCCAGAAATAACTGGCCGGGTAACCTTAAGCAAGTTACTTAACCCCAATTGCTTAAAAAAAAAAAAAAGATTATATGGGCCATTCTAAAATGTCCAGTGAGGACCAGACACTACCATTCTCAAAAGCATTTATTGGCTATACCTATTGAGTGAGCATGACTGTCCCCTAAATGTTTGTAGTCTAGTTGCTTTGCAGGCTATGTATTTTGGCATTTCCTGTACACCAGGTAAATTAGACTATAGGAAAAATAGGAATATGGTTTCATTTGTAATTTAAGAGGGTTGGGCTGTTTCTCCAACATAACTGAAGCTAATTCTGAGAGATACTTAAGGTAGAAAAAGCCCTGTCCTTGGAGACCAAGAAAGGCCTGCCTTTGAATTACAGACATTTCTGAAATTGGTATGTGACTAATTCAAGTCACTTAATCTTTCTTTGCCTAAATTCACTTAATCTCAGATTTCTCATCTGTAAAACGGGGATAATAAAGGCTTGTAGCCTTTCCTTAACAGAATTGTTGTGAGGATCAAATGAGATGGTATTTGTAAAGTTCAGAGATTATTACTCAATAATCAATCAGTAAGCATTTATTAAGTGCTTGGTATTTTCAGGCACTGTGCTGGTTCTGTTAAGCAGTGTTTGCCCTGGCTCTTCTGGAGAGCCAGCCTCAGAGTCAGGATAGATCTAGGTTTAAGTCTCACTGACACCTACTGGCTGCTTAACCATAGGTAATTCACTTAACCTTGCATTGTTCTAGGATTTGACTATAAGTGGCAGATAGGATGCTGATCTATATTGCTAGAGAGAATTTCCTTACCTGGGGCTTCCCTATGCCAATGAATTTACAGGTCAAATCTCTGCCCCTTTCCTATAGCTCTGCAATTATTTGTATAATTTTGGACAAATCACTTCAGTTGTCTGAGCCTAATTTTTTCCCCATATATAAAATGCAGGGGTTGGATTAGATGATCACTAATGTCCTTTCCTTCTTTAAATTATATTATCCTATCAAAAGTCAAGTACTAGTATGTTGTAGTCAACAAAACTTTTATTACCAAAAGTACTTAATCTTAAAACTCCTACAACAACAACAACAATTTATAGTGCTCTGTAAGATTTTGCAAGGTGTTTTACAAACTTCATCTCATTTGGCTTCACAAACAAGAGGCATATTATAGAGGAAAAAGAATTGGAGCTGGAGTCGAAAGACTTTGGCAGCTAGATGGTATAATTGATAGAGTGTCGAGCCTGGATACAGAAGACTCTTTTTCCTAAGTTCAAATTCAGCCTGAGATACTTATCAGCTTCGTGACCTTGGGCAAATCACTCAACCCTGTTTGCCTCAGTTTCTTCATCTGTAAAAAGAGCTGGAGGAGGAAATTACAAACCACTTAAATATCTTTACCAAGAAAACCCCAAATAGAGTCACTAAGAGATGGACATGATAGAAAAACAACTGAACAAACAGCAACCATTTTTTGGTAGCACCATCCCAAACTCTATGACTTTGGGCAAATCAGTTAACCTTGCTAACTCAGTTTCTTCCTCTGCCAAATGGGAACAATATTTTATACTACCTAGTTCCTAGGGTAGTGACAGTTAAATAAACTATCATGTGTGATTATAAGCATATAATAGAGTTGGAGAAACAAGGTGTATGTAAGACAAATACAAAATTATACAAATGATACAAAGTATACAATCAGAGTGACAGGTTTTATGTTGCAGAGAATATGAACTTTGGCATTGAGTAAGAGAAGGAACACTCTTGACCATAGTAGTCTGAGACATCATGGGTCAATGGAAAGGACATGGGGTTTGGAGTCACATGACAAGGGTTGAAATCCTGGCTTGGGCAAGTCACATCCTCTTGACATAAATCTTGTTTATCCTATTTCTATCTACTTTATAAGTAGCTGTTGGCATGTTGTCGTCCATTAGAATGTAAGCTCCTTAAAGGCAGGAACAATGTTTTTGTGTTTCTTTGAATCCCTATAGTTATGTGCATAGTGCCTGGCACATAGTAGGTACTTATGTTGGCACAAATTCATTTTGATGAGCCAAGATTTCCTTTTCTTTAAAATGAAGGCAGACTTCTTAGGTTCATTTTAATTTTAAAATCTATGTCTTAACCTGAAAAACCTTCATAAAGGAAACTGAAGTAAGCCTTGAAGAATGTGGATATATTTTCCATTTGTGTTTATAGATATCTCACTGGTTAGTCCCAGTGCTGGCTAGATGTCTCCACAGGTTCTACAGTCATATTAAATACAGCATGTCCAAATCTCTCTATTTTCTTTTTTTTAAACTTATTAATTTAAAAATTTATATTTTATTTTAAACTTAAATACAAAATAAGAAAAGAAAATTAAATGCTAAAACTAAAATAATACAAAAGAAGAAAAGAAGAAAAAATTGCCACATGCACAGCAGAATGTAAGAGCAGATTCAAAATATACAGCAATGAATTTCCATTTCAAGAAAACCTATGTTATAAATGCTGTAAATTGTGTTGAGAGCTGTCCATCTTTTCTTTGTTTCCTTGTAAGTTTTCTTTTGTTCTCTGCTGTGCACTTTTTACTTTGTTCTCTCCTGTCCCCCAAGCTATAATTAATTATGGATATACACACAAAAGCTGTGTGTGTATATATATATATATATGTATGCATGTATATGCATGTATACACAGCTACAAATATATGTATATATGTATGTATATGTATATATGCTTGTACCCACTATGTAGACACTATATATACACATATACACATACATATATGTATACATACATCATACAAAGATACACATATACAGTTACACTACATATACTTATATGTCTAGAATTATACTCATATGTAGACATATACACTAATATGCATCTATAAGACTGTACTATAATTATTTATCATATCTATTTTCTTTGAAGGTACTGGAATCTTTCAAGTCACACAGCTTTAGACTCATCATATGCTCTTTACTTTTCCTCATCCCCCATATTAAACCATCAGCAAGCTTTGTCAATTCTGCTTCCATAACATGTCTTGTATCTTCTCTCCACTCACTTGGTTACCACCATTGTCATGCTCTGTTACCGTTACCCTTCTGTAGTGCCAATGCAATATTTAGAGTGCCCACGATCATGATAAAGACTGTGACTAAAAGTATCACATGATGTTCGATCACAAAATATTCCAGATTCTCCAGACAGAGGATAGAACTGAAGGATTTATTTAGAAACCAGAAAACCAAATCCCCAAACCAGTAAGCTGATTCCATTATAGTGCCACAGATATTCAGAAGCCATAATAACACTGAGAGCCACAGCATCCTTCAGTCTTCCCACAAACCAATATGAGATCAATATTTACTCACAAACCTCTCTATCCCCTTGCCTGAGTGTTCTCTCTCCCACACTGTCTGGCTATCTCTGAACTAGCTTCCTGTGGGCTCTGTTTCCCTTCAGCAACCTCCTTCCACAATAGGCTCCATGTGACTACATTCAGCCTATCAGGGGGCAGACAGAGTTTGTCTTCACAGCAAGGAAGCTTCCCATGGGCTCTGTACACCCTTCAGCAAATTCCCTCCATCACAGGCTCCATGTGATTACATTCAGCCTATTAGATGGCAGAGTTTACTTTCAAAGCAGGGGAGGTCTTCAAACTCTCCCCTAAGTCTATTAAGGGGCAGGAAAGATCTTCAAATTCTCATTCCCATTACACCTTCATATTTCAATAACTTTCTAATTGTTCTCTCTTTCTCCAGTCTCTTTGTTCTCCAAACCATATTCCATATACCTGCCAAATTTTTTTTTTTCTGAAAGCACAAATAAGACCACGTCACTTTCCTACTCAAGGACCTTCAGTGGTTCCCCATTTTCTTGTGACAAAAATATGAACTCCTCAGCTTGTCATTTAAAACTTTTTACAATATCCCTCTGTGATAGTAATGGCAATTAAAGATTCCCCTTTATTGGCTTGGTTTTCAAATTGATTGTGTTAAAACCCAGAGCTTGTTAATCCCACCTGTGGGATGGACTTTTTGATGTGAAAAGAAAGTCCTGAACTGGGAGGAGCTGGTGACGTAGATTTGGAGAGACACAAGAGAGAGGCAGAAGACCTTTTTTTGGAAGCAGCACCTCGTGGAGAGAGAGAGAGACTAAGAGAATTGCTGGTGGCCGCTTTGAATTGCCCTGGACTTTTGAGACCTGCCCCCTGAGCTGCCAAGGACTGAGGAGACATGGCTGTTTTGCTGGTACTTTGTCTGTCTGTTTTGATGTTGTTTTGCCAGATTTGTCCACTGGTGAAAGACAGTCCTTTTGTTGAAGAAGTCCTGGAACCTGGCTGTTCGCTAAGAAGCCCTGAGACTGTCCTGCAGACAGAGAGTGAATACTGTCCACTGGTGAAGGACAGTGCTGTTGTTGCAGGGGTCTGGAGACTATCCTGCAGACAGAGTGAATACTGTCTACTGGTGAAGGACAGTGCTGTTGTTGCAGGGGTCTGGGAACCTTTCTGTTGGTTCAGAAGCCTTGAAGAAGGATTTTCTGGTTGTATGTTTACAGAAATCCTGGGAGAGGGTTTTGCTAATGTGTTCAGGGGTTCTAGGACTGTTCTACAGACAGAGGATAAATTCATGAAGGGACTGGCAATGTATCTTATGGCCTTGCTAAGCCTTGTCTCCCCAGGAACTAAGATTGCTGAGAACTTGCCTCCTGTCAAGAGGAAGAAAAGACCTCCATTTGGGTATTAAGTGCTGTGTTTAAACTTGATGTAACTCTGGGGTAGATTCAATTGTGATCCAGGGGTGGGGAACTTTTGACCTTATGTTTGGAAACTAATCTCCATTTGAGAAGAGGGGCTTTGTGGTGGACTTAATTAAGGTATAGCCTAGGGGTGGAAAAGTATTTAGAACAGAGACTTTGTAATTGATTGAATGATTGGAAGGTCCTGGGGTGGGGTAGACCTTGGAGATTATTTAATCACATTTAGTAAATGCTGTATATGGAATGATGTCATGTTTTGATCTTCTCTGTTCTTGGTTGGTCACTGAATAAAATGGAGAGCACCTATGCTGGTATTTTGGATCTGGGAAGTTGCCTTTTCTTGGCATTGCATTACATTACATTATGGCATAGTTGGCAAGGAGTACAAAGCACAGTGCCTCTATTTGTTCCAGGATCCATGGCCATTTAGATTGAGATTGTAAGGCCAAGGATCCTGGAGGGGTGGAATGTGATAGTAATGGCATTTAAAGATTCCCCTGTATTGGCTTGGTTTTCAAATTGATTGTGTTAAGGTTTGCAATGTACTTGAACTCAACAAACATTTATTAATGTTAGTTATTACTATTATTAAGGTTTTCACATGTTAGATGATGTAATCCTCATAACAACCCTATAAGATAGTGCTATTATTATCTCCATTTTACGAATGAGGAAATAGAGGCTGAAAGAAATTTGAACATGGTCACACAGTTAAAAAGTAATGGAATTCAAACTCAGATCTTCTATAGCTCTCCTTCATTCATTCTTTGTTGTAGACAAGCTCTGTTCCCAGCTTCATCTTCCATTTTCCTGTTTTTACTTAGTCCTTCTCCTTTACCTGGAGTGCATCTCTCTTCAGCTTCATTGTTTATAATCCATAGCTTCTCAACTGGAGTGACCTCTCTTATAGGAAGCCTTTCCTCATCAACACATACTTTTTTGTGCTGTTTCCCTCCTCAAACTTGTACTTTCCCTCCTCAAACAAATATATACTTACACATCTGTGTAGAATATAAACACAGTAGGGTATGAAAGATTTTAAGGGCAGGAACTCTCTTATTTGTCTTTGTATTACTATGATCTAGTTCGCTGCCTAGAATGAAGTAGGAAATTCATACATTTCTGTTGAATTGAATGACTTAGAGAGCAATATTGAGCTAGATATCTGAAACATGGAGCAGTGCCTTTTGATATTGGAATCTGAGTTCACCAAGGTGGTTTATAACTTCTATGAGATGGGAATGTAGTGGAGCTAAAGATGTCATAAGAGTTAAGAGGGGTACAATAGAAAAACAAACAAAAAGGTTTGTAATTAGAAGACCTGGTCTCAGATCCTAGTATATATGACATATACATGATACATATAATACAACGAGAGAGAGAGAGAGAGAGAGAGAGAGAGAGAGAGATAAGGGGGGAGAATTTGGGGTTCAAGAGTTTTACACTTTCATATTTTAGATAAAAGTTCAAAATATTGTTATGTACCTCTGCCCTCAAGACAATCATTAGCAGCTCCTTGAGCTCTGTGGAATCCTAGTTCTGAGAACCAGGCCTACTCTGCGATTCTCTATATCTCTCCAGAAAAGGGCCACAAAAGAGTGTTTCTGCTACATATCCCACTTTTACAGGCCATCACAAAATGATGACTGTCTACAACACTTCAAATCAACCAATTAATCCTCAATTAATGAGATAAAGTCCCTCAGAAAGCTTACTACCCTATGAATTCATCTGGTTGACCAATGAACCCTGCTACTAATCTTCCTATAATAGGATGAAGTAGGTAGGGGTGGCTTGATCCTCTGAAATTTCAGTCTCCCTGAAATTATGGGGGTTTTCCCATTCTGCTTGAGAGGGGGGTGGATTTTAGCCTAGGGAAGAGCAGAATGGTTATTTTAAAATTGAGACTATTTTCTAATACGGTTGTATTCCAACAGGAACCCTCTCCTGCTGTTACTTCAGCCAGCTGGAATACCCTAAGGTAGCAGTTATATATTATCAGCAAGGATTTCAGTTTTACAATGTTTCTCAGTTTTAGAGCAGGGCTCTAATTAGGACAACAGTCTGCTCCCACCTCAGCTTGTATAATTTAGAAATTAGAGGCTAGCACAGAAGGTTCTCACATCATTTACCAGCATCTCTACTTTTTCTCCCACAATGTAGTAGCATTACAACCACAGGAATGAAGTCTAGCTTTTCATTTAGCACTTGAGGCACCATCCAGTTCTCCTCCATTCAGGCTTTCCTTGCTGGACTATAGTCATATATCCTATGAGTCTCACTTTGTAAAGTCCTTTATTAATAGTGGAACTGACCAACACCATTATCTCAGTGTGCCTGCTAGCAAAAGAGATGCACCTATTCGACCAAATTCTGACTTCCTATCACCTTAGCAATCATTTCCAAGTCTCTTAAGGAAGAAGGATAACACAAAATTGCTCTCAAGTTTATGACCCCTACTATTTGTCAGTCATCACAGATTTTGTTTCACCTTAGAAATTTGTCAACATGGGAGGTAGAAGTCCCCTGGCATCTTGTTTCTAGCTTCTGTTACTTCTTAAGAACTTCATCTGTCTGCTAAACACGTGGATATAGGAAGGCAGTAACAACAACAGCAGGAACAACATACTTTAAAGTTTGCAAAGCATTTCACATGGGCTATAGCACATTTGGTCCTCACAACAGTATCATTATTATTAAATTATTATTATCCTCATTTTCCAGAGAAGGAAATTGAACATGTGAAAGGTTAAATGAATAAGTCTAAGGTCCCAGGAAGTATCTAAGACATTTTGAACCCAAGTCTTTCTGATTTCACTTCCAGCACTCTATTTATTTTCCCACCTACCTGACATCTAGTTCCATTCCATTATTTAATACAAGAGGAGACTTGTGCCTAAAAATGTAAAGTGACAATGAAGATTGAAAAAGGTAGTAAGTAGCAGAGCAGAAGTTTTAACTCAGGCTCCTTGTCTATGAATTCAGATATTCTTCCCACTGAAGCATGTTTCATTGGCAGTATAGGGAGCCATGTTGGTGTGGAATTGCCAGCTCTTGTCTTTTGGAGTGGTTCTACGAGTCGTGTGTGTGTGTATGGGGGGGCACAGTGGATAGTGCACTGGACCTGGAGTCAAGTGGACCTGAGTTCAACTTTGACCTCAGACACTGACTAGCTGTGTGTCTCTGGGCAAGTCACTTGAACCTGTTTGCCTCAATTTCCTCATCTGTAAAATGAGCTAGAGAAGGAAATGGCAAACCACTTTAGCATCTTTGCCAAACTAAGCCCAAATGGGGTCATGAAGAGTTGGTTATGACTGAAACAACTCAACAACAACAAATGAGTCATATGGACTGAACGAATCTTGAAGGAAGGAGGGACTCATTAGAGGAAAGAAGTTTTTGCCTCCTTAGAAATATCAAGTTCTTTCCATAACTTAAGTGAGAGTGCTCAACCCCAGGGCATCTGGGTAGATAGAGTAGATAGAGTGCTGGGCTTGGAATTAGGAAGACTCATCTTCCTGAGTTCGAATCTGGCATCATATTCTTACTTGCCATGTGGCCCTGGATAAATTGCTTAATCCTAATTGCCTCATCTCCTCACCTGTGAAATAAGCTGGAGAAGGAAATGGCAAACCACTCCAGGATCTTTGAAAAGAAAACTTTGAAAGGGATCACAAAGACTCAGACATGACTGAAAAAAAAAAAGACTGAGCAACAACAACAGCACTCAGTCCTAGAAAAGTAGCTAATAGCTCAGGGGATACATCACCGGGCATGGAGTCAGGAAGATCGGAGTTCAAATCTTGCTTCAGACATTTATTAGCTGGGTGACCCTGGCCAAGTCACTTAATCTCTTTTGGTGTTAATCCACCAGAGAAGAAAATAGCAAATCACTCAGTACCTTTGCCAAGAAAAACCCTTGGTCTCAAAATATGGTCTCAAACATTCAGATATAAGGGGGCGACTAGGTGGCACAGTGAATAGAGCACCAGCCCTGGAGTCAGGAGGACCTAAGTTCAAATCTGGCCTCAGACATTTAACACAAAACTAGCCATGTGACCTTGGGCAAGTCACTTATCCCCAATTGCCCTACCTTCCCCCTCCAAAAAGCTAAATAAATAAATAAATAAAATTCAGATATGACTGAATGACAAGAATCCAACCCCAGAGTAGCATCTCTGTCTAGACAGCCTTTCTTAAACTGTGGATCACAATCCCACATGGGGTTGTGAAAAATTTGCAAACAGTAAAAGGTTTCTGAATGTGAAATGATGAAAAATTAAATAAAAATCAATGAATCTAAGGTGTTTCTGGTAATACTTGCCCCATGTTGTATTGAGAAACTTCACAGTAGCCTTGGTTCTGAACACAAAGCATGCCTATTTTGCACTGTGCATGCCCTCAGGCTATCCAATGCCAACAAACTCTGGTTGCAGAAACAAGAAGAGAGGGTGGAGAGTGGAAAAAGTTTAAGTAGACTGTAACACAATTCCATGTTTTTTTTTTTTTAATGAAGCAGGTGGGGTTAAGTAACTTGCCCAAGGTTACACGGACAATTTTTTTGTGTGGGTGTTAAGTATCTGAGGCCAGAACTGATCCTGGGTCCTCCCAACTCTGGGGCTGGTGCTCTTACTCACTGCACCACCTAGCTGCCCCTCCATGGGTTTTTTAGAAATGTGAGAATCACCAGGAATTATTTCTTGAATCTCTAGTAATCCAAAGTTCTTTCCTCTTTTGAGAGGAGTGAGGATCTCAACTCTAGGATATCAGTATAATTAAGAACAATGTGTAATGTGATTAGGAGAGATTGATCCAATCTCAAGGGCAGAGTCAAGATTCAAGCTGGTGTGGGAAGTTCAGGTTAGAGACTGAAGTGAAAATAGATCATCTAACACATCTAACAAGTAATAAAAGGAGGTTCACATAATATATAATGACTTGTCAGCCTCAATGCTTGCAAGGGTGCTGAAGGCTCTTTTCGAGTTTGGTGGCCCTGGGGGAAAGGTAGGCCAAATATATTTGTGGAAAAGTACCCACAGGATGAATCCATGTCTGTGGGGCCAGAGACCAAAGGATCCTGATTAACATATGGTTTATATAAGGTAACTCATGAAGTAAATTATTACTTTAAGGAAAATGTTTAGCTGGTTCTTGAAAATGAGAAGTCATACACTGCTGAGTCATATTATGGTAATATATTGATTGACTTGTCAGTTGACTGATTTTGTCTCCCCAACTGCACATCACAGTGCTGCTACATTGACAAATATTCAGTCTAGACAAGACAAAGAAATCAAAGATGAATCCTCAAGATCACTAAAAACTCAAAGAAAATTGTCTTCTAGTTAGTAATGGAGTGAGAAGCATTTCCTCCCTAACTGATCAAGCATACTTCCTCCACAATAACCTAGAAATAGCACCAGCCTGAATTCTGATTGACAAAGCAAGAAAAACTCACAGTGAGTAATTTTTCTAGCCCCAGGAAACTTAGGAAGGTAGAAGGACAGTTCTACAGACAGTCCAGCAAGGGTTGACCAGGAATACACAGCAAAGTGGTGAGGATAGTAACACTTTAGTACCCAAGGACTGAAAGGGAACTAAAACAGAGCATTAATGCAGAAAGTATCATGGCAGAAAGTTATCACAGGGGACCCCTCAACTAGCTCTGGGAGCACGAATTGGTGCCATTTGATGGCTTTATTGTCTATTACCCTGTTCCAGGGCAGAGAATCATTGTTGAGAATGAGCTTTGCCCTAGCTATGTACAGTGCAAAGAACGAGTTCCAGAAACTTAGCTATGCATCTCTGATCCTAAGTGCATGCAATATGGAGACTATATTCTAACCTTTAGGAATGCACATAAGCTGATAGAGCAAGAAGCCAAGACCAAGACCAAAGGGTAACCTACAGAACTTCCCAATGGTCTTCCTGTGAGTGAGTCCAACAACATGGAACTGAAACTCAAACATACATAAGCAAAAGCAACAACAACAACAAAATGACCCAAAACAAAACAAAACTGAAACCCAAAACCAAATCTGGGTCAGGAGCTTGCAGAGGGCAAGAAACAGCTCTCTCCTCAGATCACAACACTTTGGAAGTACTGAAAATTTGCTGGCTCGCAGCCTTGAGGTATGAAAGCAGCATAAGGACAAAAGGAGAGAAGTTAGTGCTAGATATCTCCCCTTCCTGCTCCCAGAAATGAGTAGAATCTAGCACTAATATAAGGTCCAAAGTCAAGAAGTAGACTGGAAAAATGAGGGAAAAAAGAATTAAATCATAATAAATTTCTATGGTGACAGAGAAACTCAAGACACAAACATGGAACAAGATAGTGACTTGAAGACATCTATAAGCAAGCCTCAAAGAAAAAAAATATAGATTAGACAGAAGCCCAACAAGAATTCCTAGAAAAGTTAAATAAATGTGTTTTACAAAAAGCAATTTTTAAAAACCAAATAAGAATGAAAGAGGGAAAAAACTGGAAAAGCAATGAGAGCTATGTAAGAATATTATGAAAACAACTTGATAAAAGAGGTGCAAAAAACCCCAACCATTTCTTCTCATCATAAGTATATTACCAGTCACCTTTATTCTCCCTCTAAGAGATTTGTAGTTACATTTCTATCAATGTTCTTTTTTTATCTCCATATTTAATTCCCAGTGCTCTACTTTCTCATATTGATGTTGCTATTAATGCTAAGTTTTCAAAGAATATCTTAAATGCAAATGACACCTACCCTCACTGAGACAACTGATTGGAGTTTTTAGCAAAGCATCTTCAGACAATGTTAAAATAATTCTTCTGAGGCATTTGTAGGATGCCTGTATAAGGATTGTGAGAGACTTGGCATGTTTTGGCAAACATCACTATAACGTGATTCATTCACAAGTTTGAACATTGTATTATTTCAAATAATGAAAAAAAAAATATCGCTTACTTGTAAGTTGTCATTCTATTTAGATATTTTACCCTGTTAGCTAGTCTGGAAGTTATTATAAAGGCTTAATTCATCAGTTCAATTCATCCTTTTATGTCAGAGAGCCCAATAAATAGTATTAAGACATCAAACGACAGTGTGAAATAGCATTCCTTTCATTCAAAACATTGAAAAGTGAAGTAAGCTACAATCATTCAAACATTCAAAAATTGAGAAATTAGGCAACTGGAGCTGCCTAAATAGAATTATTTTCCCAAGCTTTCTAAAGGATGATGCTTTATCCTTGAGGACTGCATCTCCCCTTTATTTTATGCTCCTGGATTTGAGCTTTCCCTGAGTAGTATCTGACAACATTGACTAATAAACGGATGTTTTCCATTGGTCCTGGCTTTCTTCAAGTCACATTTAAAATTCCATTTAAAATCCTACCTTTTGCAGGAAGTCTTTCTCAATCCCTCTTAATCCAAGTGCCTTCCTTCTATTGATTATTTCTCCTCCTCTTCCTCCTCCTCCTTCCATGCCTTTTTTGCCCATAGTTATTTGCATGTTTTCACCCCCATTAGATTGTAAACTCCTCAAGGGCAGGGACTGTCTTTTTATCTTTCCTAGTATCCTTGGCTTAGCACATGCCTAGCACATGGCAGATACTGAATAAATGCTTATTGACCAGCCACCAATGCAAGAGTCAGAAAGGACCTTATAGAACTGTAACCTTACTCCATCCTTGTACAGAGGTTGAAGGTGAGTTCCCATAAAAGGAAATTGTTTACCTTCAGTTACACATGGAAAATGTCAGTCAGTACTCAAATCCATGCTTGCTGACTCAAAGTCTAGTGCTCATCCCACTGGATGAGCCCAACTGTGGCACCACTCAGTACCCACTGTGTTAATTGAAATAAAGTTGGACCTTAGATGTATAAGAATTGTAATCCTAAAGACTTTGGTGTGCCCTCTTGTTAAAGCTAAATACTCTCCATATTGCCTTTAGGATAGAGAACTAACTTTTCTGTCATTTAAAATCCTTTTAAATATGTCTCCAACTTAACTTTCTAGATTCTATATTACTCTATGTTATCATGCAAACTACTTTCTAGTCAAATGGTCCTACTTGTTCATAATCATCACTCCCTTCCATGCCTTAGCATAGGCTGTGTCCCATACCTGGAGTGCTCTCTCTCCTCATCTCTCTCTCTTAGAATTTCTAACTACTACTACTACTACTACTACTACTACTACTACTGCCACTGCCACTGCTACTGCTACTGTTACTACTTCCACCACTAATGATAATAATAAAATAGTCATCAACATTTATATAGAGATGAAAAACTCTTTATGTGAGTTAAACCATTTGATCTTCATAAACAACACTGAGAGGAAGGTGCTATTACATAATTTTGAAAATGAGAAATCTGAGGCACTGAGGACAAGTGACTTGCCTAGGATTATACAAGTGTCTGAAGCAGAATTTGAATCTGGGTCTTTCAGACTCCAAGTCTGGTGCTCTATCCACTGCCACATCCAGCCAAGAAGCTTCAGATGATTTTCCACAAGAGACTTTTCCTAATCTTCCTTCCTCCCCACTAAATTACTTTATGCTTATTATGTTTTTTTTTGTAATTTCTGTATATTTATTCTTTCTACTTCTTCCTCAAAAGAACATACATACCTTGAGGGTAAGAACTTTTCCAATTTTTCTTTCTTTGTATCTCTGGCACTTAGAACTGTCTCTTACATCCAGCAGGTACTCAAAATATGACTGCTGTTTTGAATTGAATTAAACTTAACAATAGTATAATATATAGTTATATATAAGTTAGTAGACAAAGTGAGGAAGGCAGGAATTCAAATACTGCCTTAGCCATTGTAATGGGAATGCAAATTTGGAAGATCTTCCCTGCCCCTAGGCTAAAGTGCACCTGAAGCCTGGGGTGGGAGGCTTGTTTTTCAGTAGATACTTTTTGATTGGCCAGTGAGTCCAAAAGGTTGTTACGTTCTCTGAGCCAGGAGAAGGCTATATAAGCCCTGATGTGTAGCTTTGTTTTGGGGGCTCACTTTGAGAAGTGTTCTGTGATTTGATCTGTATTCTGGGAAGCCGTTGTTGAGAGTCCCCCGGCTTTGAAAAACCCAGATGTGGAAACCCAGATGTTGACTGGGTATGGATGTAATGGTTGGACAGTTTGGAAATCTGTCTACTTGAAATGTTTCTGTCTTGATAATTCTTCCTGTATACTTTGAAGTTCGGGGTGCTGACCTTTTTCCCCTGAACAAGGTAAACGATATATGTCTAACCCATTTTGAGTTGCTTTCCTTTAACAAAGCATATCTAAGAACCTGTGGTGGCAGCAAACCCTGAGGACGCTTGGGGTGATTGCTGCTACAGCCATTACTATCTACTTGATTCTGGGTAGATCATTTAGCCTCTCTCTGCATGCTTCATTTTCCTCATCTGTGTAAAATCAAAGGGTTGAATTTGATGGCCTTTATGGCCCCTTCAAATTCTAAATATATGATCCTATAAATTTTTAGTCCTCCTGCTACTTGGGAAAAGAGTGGCACACACTTTCTTCCTAAAGAAAACAAAAACACATGATTGTCAAGAAACACAAAATATTAAGGTTGCTTTACATGACACCTGAGCCTGTAACTGAAGATGAATGACCATTTACTCTAAAGTTCAAAGTATTTTTGTCAATGGATGTTTTCAGTCCATTACTAGATGATTTTAATCTACATCATAAGTTCTTCTGAGTAATGGAAGGGGTGTGTGTGTGTGTGTGTATAGGTGCATCTGCTATATGTCTGTGTATTGAAGCTCATGTCTGTATATATATATGCATATACTCTTACACACAAATAAGTATATGACTATGTATACATACATGCATGCATACATACATATAGGCACAACTACCTATCGATTAAGTGAGTCTCAGGAGTAAGTGGGGCCTTTGCAGAAGCTGCTTTAATGCTTTGAGAACACTTGGGTAGAATTTTGTCAATTTCTGCTTTAGTTAGTGCTGGAATGGTTCCTTAATGCCTAACAGGAGTGGTTATGGTTCCCTCTTAGTGATTTATTTTGTTGTCTGTTTACACTGCTAAAGCTAGTGTGAATAACAATTTCCTGATTCTGCTGACATCATTTTTTTAGCCATTCATCTGTCTTCCTATGTTTCCTGGAAGTCTATATATTCATTGCTTCTTATGGCATAATTACATTTAAAAAAAATATTCCTTTGCAATAGTTTGTTTAGTCATTCACCCATTAATGGGAATCCACTTTTTCCTTAGTCCTTTGTCACCATAAAAATGAATTTTGTGAATATTTTCTTTTTTTTTAATTGAACTTAATGGATATATACTCAGCAGCAGGATATCTCGATTAAAGAGTATTGACAGTTTAGTCACTTAAAAAAAAATCTCATTTTTTCCGATTATAAGTAAAAATAATTTTTAACATTCATTAAAAAATGAGTTCCAAATTTTCTCCTTCCCCATTGAGAAGGCAAATAATTTTATATATGTTATACATATGCAGTCATGCAAAACATATTTCCATGTTACTCATGTTGTGAAAGAAAACACAGCCAACCCCTCCCCCCCCCCCCCCCCCCCCCCAAAAAAGTAAAACAAAAAGTATGCTTTGATTTGCATTCAAACGCCATCAGTTCTTTCTTTGGAAGTGGATAGCATTTTTCTTTTTCTTTTCGTTTTTTTTTTTTTTGGAGAGCAATTGGGGTTAAGTAACTTGCCCAAGGTTACACGGCTAGTATTTTGTGTGTGGGTGTTAAGTGTCTGAGGCCAGAACCAAACTCAGGTCCTCCTGACTCTGCCTGCTTAATCATTGCTCCACTTAGCCACCCCCTTTTTATCTTAAATCCTTTGTATTATCTTGGATCATAGTATTGCTTAGAATAGCTAAGTCATTCACAATTGATCATAGTATAATATCGTTGTTACTGTGTATACTGCTCTTATTCTGCTTAGTTTACTTTCGATCAATTCATGAAAGTCTTTCCAGGTTTTTCTGAAAGCATTCTGTTCAACATTTCTTATAGCATAATAGTATTCCTTCATAATCATATACTAAAACTTGTTCAGCCTTTTCCCAATTGATGGACATCCCCTCCATTCCAATTCTTTGCTACCACAAAAAGAGCTGCTATAAATATTTTTGTACATATAGATCCTTTTCATTTTTCTTTTATCTCTTTGGGATATAGACCTAGTAGTGGTATTGCTAGATTAAAGGGTATGCACAGTTTTATAGCTTTGGGTATAGTTACAAATTGCTCTCCAGAATGGTTGAGTCAGTGTACAATTTCAACAACAGTGCATTAGTCTTTTAATTTTCCCATGTCCCCTCCAACATTTGTCATTTTCCTTTTCTGTCATATTAGCCAATCCTAATAGATGTGTAGTGGTAGTTCAGAGATGTTTTAGTTTGCATTTCTCTAACCAATAGTAATTTAGAGCATTTTTAATATGACTATAGATAGCTTTGATTTTCTTGTCTGAAACCTGCCTGTTCATATCCATTGAAGAATGGCTCTTATTTCTATAAATTTGCTGAGTCACTTTTAAAAAACAATAATTCAATTTGTTTTCCAGAATATTTTGACCAGATTTCAGCTCCATCAACAGTGCATCTATATTTCCTAGAACATTAAATATGTCCATCTTTTGCCAGTTTTCTACCTGTGAGGTAAAATATCAGTTATTTTACTTTTCATTTTGCTTATTATTGGTACATTTTTCTATGGATGTTAATAGATTATAGTTCTTTTGAAAATTATATTTAATTCAATCCAATTCTATAAACATCTATTAATATATTATATTATGTTATGCAGGACACTATTTGGTACTTTGCCAGGTTACTGCAAATCCCCAAAGCTTGGCAATTATTGTTCCAAATAAATATTTACAGAACTGTTCTAGAATTATTATGGTTACAGTATTTAGCCAGAGCACAGCCTTGGCCTTTCCCTCATCATATCTCACCTGGACTATTACAATAGCCTTCTGATTGGTGTCCCTACCATAATAGCATGCAAGCCAGTGTATTGAGATCATGCAATAAGTAGAGGGAAATAAAATATGAGAAGACTGTAAATGTAGGGAGGGATAAGATTTGAAGGGCTTTAAGTGACAGAAGATTTTATATTTGGTCCTAGAAGTAACATGAAGTCACTAATGTGACATAATTACACCTGTGCTTTAGGAAAATCACTTTGACAAGTGGGGTGGAGGATGCAGTCAATGGGTAGAGGTTTAAGCTTGTTGCTGTTGTTTAGTTGTGCAGCAGACTAGACTTAGAGTTAGAAAAGACCTCTGAGATCATCAAGTTCAACCTCCTGCATTTTACCTATGAAAGGTGACTTGCTCTAGATCAAGGCCATTAACAATTAAAACTATAAGAAATCTTAAAAAAACAGCAAAGCTAGGCTCTTGATTTTATAGATAAAGAAACTGAAACCTAGAGAATAAAGATCAAGCATCCTGTCTAAGATCATATAGCTAGTTAGGGAATGGTCAAGTTAGAACTCAAAACTATATTTTGTAAATCTGAGTACAGTATTTTTTTCACTGCAGCGTGTATTTTCACGTTATACTGTTAGTCTTCCTATCTGAGTACCAAAGCACTGTGTTTTTTATTGAGGGGAAAAGCTGATTATGGGAAAGGATGAATGAGAGAAATTTAAAACTTATTTAATTATTACCTTTATTTTTAACATGTCTTTATGTAGAATCATATTTATAATCAATTAGAATTATTAGATAATCAATTAGAATATAGTTAGAATCAATTTATAGTTATAAGGGACTTTAGAGATCACATCCAGAGGTTCCCAAAATAGGTGACACCACCTCTGGGGGCTTTGGAATGATCCAGGCAGGTGGCAGTAGTAACCTTGGGTGCAATTAGAGACTATTGAATAAAAATAAGGTGGGAGTGGAAGCATAAGGAAAGAAGAAAAGATAAGAAAATTTTGGAAAACCATTCATACATATTTCATCTCTTGTGTAACAGAGTTAAAGTCATAGTAATTACAGTATTTTCTAAATAAACACACAAAATACAAGTTATAACCAATCAGTGGTCAAGTCTGCTGATAGGTCTTAAAATCAAGTGTTGGCATGCAAGCAAGTTATGCATTGCCAGGAAGTCCAATATGCATATGCAGAAATGGGTGCATGTAATGACTTATTTATAATACAATATTATATGATTACATGACACAATATTATATCATCAAAATTTCAATGCAGGAAAAACCCCCACAAACATAATAAATTATTAAATTTAAGATACATCATTTAAAAATATTTTTTGAAATGATACAATTTTAAAAATCCACTAAAGGGCTAAAGAAAGTAGATATCCAATGGGGAGCTATAAAACTTTTCTAAAGGGAGTGATAGGCCACATAAGTTTGGGAACCTCTGATCTAAGCTAATTTCTTTTTAGGTATAGTGCAAAGGAATGACAAATTTAGAGTCTGAAGACTATGTGGCTCAAGTCTGAACTCTCCTACTTAGGGTTTATATTGTCTTGGGCTAATAACTTGCTCTCTTTGAGTTTGAGTTTCCTCATCTGTAATATGTGGATAATAATCCTCACCTTGTGTACCTCACAGAATTTTTTCAGATCAAATGAGATTGTGTGAGGGTATGTACACACACACATACATATACAATACATGTATCTATCTGTGTGTGTATGTGTCCTTGTGTATATATTTGTATATATAAATGTATATTTTCATTTGTAATTTTATATGCATGTATATGTATGTATTTATATAGACCTCTGATTTCATTAATGTAGAGAATTCCCCAATGAAGAAATGTCCTCTACCAAAACATATCTACAATTATTATTCTTCATAGACAGTTGTCAGGAGATTAAGTGATTTGTGAATGATCACAAAACCAGTATTTGGAGGTGCGAAATTTGAATCCAGATTCTTCTGACTCCATAAGCTGACTTTCTATCATGCTAAATTGCATCCTATTAGTATAATTATCATCATCAATAAAAATAATGTCAATTACTAAAAAAAAATGAGAAGGCCAATGACTCTTCAATTATGCATAACTGGCATGTTTATATACCTGATATAAAGCATTCGCAATTTGTATCACTAAATTATAATATTATGATCATAAGAAAACAATATATTGACCAAGGAATAAGAGACGATTTGTCGAAAAGCAGCAGGGGTATTTTATACTATGTAATATCAGTGTAGTAATTAAATAAGCTATCAGAAACTGCCATTTTTAACTATTAGAAAGCCTTTGACTCAGTTCCATACTCATGACTTGTTCATGTACTAATACATACATACATATATGTGTGTATGTAAAATTTAACTTAAAGTATCAAGAAAATACTAGAGGATTTTATGTCCACATGGAAAACTGTTCTCCATTTAAAACATTCCAGCAGCGTAAGACTGATTGATATAAAATATGGCATTTTCAGGGAGACAATTTAAGACCATTATGGTTCTATTAAGCTTTAAAACCATTATCATTTATCTTAAGTAGAATTAAGAATGGTTTCCAAATTAAGAAGAGTCAAACAAAAAGATCTTATAAATTTCTTGATATGCACAGTTGACATTAAGCTTCACAAATGTACCAAAAAGCAAACTAAACAGTTTCTTCATCTCATGTAATCATTCTTTAGTAATCATATCAAAATGTCATTTAGAGTCAATAAGAATAAAATTTATAATATATTTCAATAAAAGTAATAGAAGATTTGAGCTGAACTCAGAGGTCACATTAAATCAATGGATAAAGGTAATGTCTGCAAATACCTTTGTTTCCTCCAGGCAAGACACATGTAGCACAAAGATATCAAAGAAAAGACTGGCTGAATACATTAAGAAATTTACTGGCATGCTGACATCAACTTTTTTAGCTTTTCAAGGAACTTATTTAAAACAATCAACAAATATTTTTAAAAAAACATCTTAATGTGTACTATGGGGACTTTTAAATTAATTAAGATGGATTCAGAAATAACAACAAAGACTCCTGTTGTTTGTCCTTTATTTTCCAGAAGAGGACCAATGACATCACTGGTAAATATCTTGAATTGTGAGCAAATTAGATATGAGAGGCAGAGTTGTGTGAAGTTGTCAGCCTCACTTCTTTTTCTAGTAATTGGAGTTCATTGGCAGGACAAAAGTCAGGAAAACTGATGATAGCCAGGGCTGCAGTGGATGACCTTGGCATCTTTGATGCCTGACTATGCTCTCAGCACTCCACAGCACCTGCATCAACTGCCTTCATGATCATTGGAGCAAATGGTTCTCATATATCCATTCCACCAGGGGAAGTTTTCACATCCATGGGGTAGACATCTCCCCTAATTCAATGATGAGTTTAAGGTCTGTTGGGGCACCCCCAAATCTGCCCAGACATTTTTACCAGTTTGTGGCCATTGTGCATGCTACAGCTTTTTGGAGCCACAGGTGAGAGTTAGGAAACCAAAGGTGGATGCGCAGTCCTGAAAAGAACTTGGCAAGCCCTCAGACTAGAGGTGTCACAATATAAATGATGCATATGGCTTATCACTCTAAGGCATTTAGGGAAAAAAATGAAGACTTCCTTACCAAGAAGGAGGAAGAGGTAATTCTTCTTAGAGCACATGATGAATGTATCAAAATCTACAAAATTCCTTTTGGAACAAGCAGCCATCAGTTCACCAAGCAATAGTAATGGCTGACAACAGAAATATGATTGTAAATAAAAGTTGTTTAATAGATGGAACCTAGGAAAAGGGTAAGAATTCAGGAATGGAATCAAAAAGTCCTTCATGGGCAGCAATTCATGGCATAAAATCAGCTCATAATATATCAACAAATATATAGTGGAGAGAGGGGGAGAAAAGCCAAATCACAATGATTTGTTAATAATGATATATGAAATAATATAATAAATAATAAATGAAAATATATATGAAGGCAATTCAAGGCCAGCTAATTGCCATCAGAAATTATAACAAAATTATCTTTAAGGACCATAAGTTCAATAATCAATGCAAATTGTTCAAGGAAACATTAAAAACTAAAATAAATCTCTGCAGACTGTAAAAAATCTTATCAGTTAATGACTATCTAGCAAGATATAACCTGATGGCCAGAATTATACAACAGAAGCTCACTATCTTTCAAAATGTAACAGATAAGAAATCTTCATACTACAAAAACCTCAAAATATCCTTGATAATTCACTATATTTCTGTATTGGAATCAAAATATTGTCACAGACAAAACTGTTGCTAACAATCATCTGAATCCATGCAGGAGACATTATAGAAGGGAAAAATGGAAAACATTTGACAACTGATTGTAGATGTGGGGTGAGGGAGAGTGAGATATTAAACACTATAATGAAGTTTCAAACTTTATGCCCAAAAGAATTGTTGTGCCCTCAAAAGTGATTGGGAAGTTTGGAAGAGAAATGGTTTTGAATGGAAACATGTTTTTAACAAGTGGTGAATTGGAGATGCCTATGGAACATGCAGTCAGAGATGTTAAATAGGTATTTGGTGATGTGGATCTAGAGTTCAGGAGAGATACTAGTGCTCAATATATAGATTTCAGAGTCTGCAGTGTAGAGAAGATAATTAAATCCACGTGAATTGATGAGGTTAGCAAGAGAGAATGTCAACACAGAATAGAAGACTCAAAATAAAGCCTTGGTTAGAGTTCAGAATTAGGGTATCCTATGTAGATGAAGAACTTCTAAAGGAGACTGATCAATCATACAGGTAGGAGAAAAGTTGGATTATGAAAACCAAGGCAGGGTAGAGTATGTAAGAAGAGAAGTTGGTCGATAATTGTCAGTGCTGCAGAGATGCTAATAAGGAAGAGACTTGAAATAAAAGACTATTAGATTTGACAATTAAGAAATTGTCAGTGACTTTGGAGAAAGACCAGTTTCATTAGAGTGATGAGGACAGAAACCAAATTGCCAAGATTTCCAGAATAAATGACAAGAGAGAAAGTAGAGGCAATTGTTTTATATATATATATATATATATACACATATATATATATATTCAATATATACTTTGCTATGAATAATAGTAAGATAACAACTTAGAGCAAGATCAAATCTATCTAAACTCCACTGAATAATTTGAAAATACTAGGGCTACTTCTACCACCACCACCACCAACAACAACAACTTTTTCTCAGAATATTGCTTAGAAATGAGGTATGATATAGGGCCATAGCTTTAAAGGCTGAAGGAGCCAGCAGATAGTGAGAGGTTGAAGATAGAAAGGTGTTATTTTTGAGGGAAAAATCTGCTAATGAAAAGGGGAAGGGGTGGAGTTGAGGATATATGAAAGGGATTAGCCTTTTGAGGTAAAGGTCCAACTCTTCATTAAAAACTCATGAAAAAGGAGGGAAGAATGGAGAATAACTTCAGAGGATTAGAAAATAAAGAAAAGAAGAGAAAAGGAAGCTCCTAGTGAATGAATGAATATTTAGTAAGGTGGCTTGGAGGAGGTGGTGGTATAGGAGGCTTGGAGAAAGGTTTCTTTCTATCAGTCAGTGTGGTGAGTGGGATACAGAATAAATTTGTGAGTTTGAGAAGTATTATCCTGCCGCAGTGAGGGTTCATTTGAGATTAGATGACAAAAATTTTTAGTGGACTCAACAAAGTTGTATGATTTTGGAGCTTCATTTAACAGCAGGAAATGAGTAGGAATGAGGAGACGAATGATGGGTATAACCTAGGGTTTGGGTTTGGGAAAAGCATAATTTATGAAAAAACAACAGGGAAGGGATTCAAGAATGGAGGATAGCATAGAGATGAACTTTCCTGTTCCCCTTTAATGCTAGTGTCTTCCCTCTATTGATTATCTCTAATGTGTTACTGTATAGATTTCGCTTCTTGTATCTTGTTTCTGTATTTAACTTATCTCAATGTCATTTTTGTATAAATCTTGTATCTTCTTTTCATTTTGTTTCCCTCATTAGACTCTGAGCTCCTTGAGAGTAGGGGTTGTCTTTTGATTTCCTCTGTATTATAGAGCTCTGCCCACTGCCTGTAACATAATTAGTACTTAATAAATGCTAAATGACTGACTGAACAGATTAACTTAAACACCAGCCAATTAGAATCTGGCAATATCGCTATTTGAATCATTGTTTTTTAAAAACCAAAGTCAAAATAGTAACACAATACAAAGTCCAAGCTGCACAAAGAACAAAACAAGACATTTGACACCAATAAAACAGTTTACAACAGAGTCTGGAGAAACAAAGAAGTTGGAAAAGATAAATAACCCCTGAAGAAGGGGGATATGGAAATTATCTGGTCATCTCTATTGCTTTATACATACATACACATGTATATTGCACAATGAAAATACACAGTGGATTTAAAGAGAAATAAAAGCTTTGAAATATTAATATAATGGCATATAATAGCATAATATAATATTATATATGCTTTTTTCCTCAAATACTTTATAGTGGCACATGACATGCTAAGGTAACCTAGATTTTAGCCATATCTGAAGCATTGTGTATGAGATTCTTCTAATTGGCGAGGAGAATGCTAATGCAAGGGACTTAGTGCCTGAGAGGAAGGGTTAATTCAAGAGTTTTGGAGAAGATATTATTTTAGTTTGAGAGAGGACATGTGTGGTTTCAGAAACTCTCCAAGACCAACTTTAGACAGCCAGAAGAATGTCTCTTTCCCCCCAAACACTTGCAGCAACTCCTTTCATCCCTCCACTCCTGTAGCAATGCCACATTGTGTCAGGGAGTTTTCTTTCTATTTTTTTTGCTCTTTGGAGGGCAATTGGGGTTAAGTGACTTGCCCAAGGTCACATGGCTAGTTTTTATGTTAAGTGTCTGAGGCCAGAATTGAACTGGGATCCTCCTGACTCCAGGGCCGGTGCTTTATTCACTGTGCCACCAAGCCACCCCTAGTTTTCTTTCTGTTGATATGAAGAGGGTCTTGCAAAATGCCCAGGTTTGGCTGGATACTCATGAGGTACTTTATTACCAAAATCAATCTTGGCCCCATCTTTCTCAGTAGAAGGTATCACTTATTTGCAGGTAGTTAAGTGGCACAGTGATTAGAGTGCTGGGCCTGAAGTCAGGAAGACTCATGTTCTTAAGTTTAAATCTTAGACATTTGCTAGCTGTGTGACCCTGGGCAAGTCACTTAATCCTGTTGCCTCAGTTTTCTCATCTATAAAATGAGTTGGAGAAGGAAATGGCAAACCACTCCATTATCTCTGCCAAGAAAACCCCAAATGGAGTCATAAAGAGTTAGATGTAACCAAAATGACTGAACATCACTTATCTACTACCAAAGAAAAGGATACAAGTAACCTTTTCAGCTATGACACGATAATGTGTCTATTTTATATGAAGCATTCACAGTGTGTATGACTCAATCTATAAACACAACAAAATATCCTGGTTGAGGGGCAAACATAGTGTCAAAAAGTCCCATGTTATAAAAGGCATCATATTGATTTGGGAATTATTGAACAAGTTACCTGAAAGCCCCTTAACATTTGCACTACCTTTCCTAATTATCGTAAGCCTTGACTCAGTTCCACATTTATGATTTCTTCATATATTTCATACATAGCAAACAGTTCCAAGTACAGTGAGAACACGAGAATCTAATGTCCTCATGGAGTTATTTTCTTCAATATTATACATGCTACCAACACAATAGTGTAAAGAACAATTGTTATATATATCCAATATATACTTTGCTATGAATAATAGTAAGATAACAACTTAGAGCAAGATCAAATCTATCTGAACTCTACTGAATAACTTGAAAATACTAGTGCTACTGCTACCACCACCACCACCAACAGCAACAATGACAATAACAGCAACAAAACCCACATTTGTCATCAGACCATGTACTCAAAGTATCTGAACTATATAGAACAAAAGTCTCTCTAAATATAGAGACTAAATGGAAGATATCAAACCCATGAACTCTAAAATGCTGGAGAATTGGGTTCTGGTGACACATTTAATCAACTACAAAAGAATATGTTCTACTCTTCACTGATGGAATAGTTTGTAGAACATTAAATATAAATGAATACAGCAGAATAATGATTTCTTCCAAACCATTTCCATAAAACAATATGTGATGGGGATTGTCCATTCTCAGCTCTTATGAAACTATGCTATGTGAATGGCTGATGCATTTCCTGTTTGGACTTTGGAGCAAGCGTGTAAGCCAAGAGCTTTAGAGAAAGATACTTTCACAGCTTCTCAGGGATAACTACTAGAATAGCAATAAGTCACGTAACTAACCTCACTCCAAGAGTCATATTCCAACCCTGCCACTTACTTGTTTCACCTTTGGGAACACATTTAATGTTTCTTCATCCTCACTGCTTCATCTGCAAAATGAGAGGTTTGGACCAGATGACCTCCTGAGCTAAGGTCTCTTCCAATTCTAAATATATGTAGCCCTAATTTATGGCTGGCATGCCAAATGTTTATTATTATTATTTAAGTTCATTCATATGTCCTCAACAATGCCAAATCTTTCACCATTAAAACTGAGTTTGATAGGGAGGCTAGGTGGCACAGTGAATAGAGTACCAGCTCTGGAGTCAGGAGGACCTGAGCTCAAATCTGGCCTCAGACACTTAACACAAAAACTAGCTGTGTGACCTTGGGCAAGTCACTTAACACCAATTTCCCTACCTTCCCCCCTTCCAGAAATAAAAAAAAAATTGAGTTTGATTTGAGGAAACAGTCAGATGTCATTTGGAAGCAAATCTTGTGTATAAAGTGGGTGGTCAAGCTGGAAAATTATGCTTGGCATTAAAATTAAGTTGTAACTACTAAAAATGAGAATTTTTTGCATTCTTAAAGGAAGAATTCCAAAGGTTTTTTGAGCAATGGTGGTATCATTGCAATAAACACTCAATTTCCTAGGGATCATTTGATTCTTAGATAGATTTAGAGTTGGAAAAGATCTTAGAAATTATCCATTTAAAGGTCCTCATTTGATAGATAATAAAACTAAGTCAAAGGGAGGCCTAAGGATTGCCTAAGGTGATATAGGTAGTAAGTGGCAGAGCTGGAATTTGAACTCAGATCCTTTGACTCCAAAAACAACACTTTCCACATGATGGCAAAAGAATGCTTCTGTAAAGGAAAAATCATCTGGAAATGGAAGCTGAGTCAGTAACCAAAGTCAATATTCACTAATCATAAGCATTATTTGCCTTTGATGTATATGTTACTACATACCTTAATTATTTGTCTGAATACCTAGTGCTGAAAGTTCCTTGAATATATGTGTCAATATTTTTGTTCATGTTTCTGAAAAACAATTGTTTTGTGCAGGTGGGTTTTAAATTATTTTTACTCCTTGACTCTCCCTCAGGTAATATTTGAAGTTTATTTAAAAAACAAAATCAGTTACATAATTTGATGGCCATTCTGCCTGTTTATTTTGTAACAAGATACTCACACTATACCTTAACCAACTCAAAGGAGTGATTCAAATGGTGGATTCTCAGTGATTTCCATAGAACTCTGGCAGAAATTTGGCAGCATGTGGGCTTTTGATAGAATGTAAGCCTTTCGAGGCCAAGGATTTTCTTTGTTTTTGACCTTCAGTCTCCAAAAACAAACACAGTATATTAACTATAGCAGTCATTCAATATATGTTTGATGAATTGAATTTAAATTAATTGTATCCTCCTCAAATACCCCCCCTGGAGATAACCACCCACTCTGCCAACTCAAAGGGCTAGTCTGATTTGGCACTTGCTATAAATATTACATGGTATCTTTGCTTTCTTTATTCAAATTCTTTCTTATAGGCTCTGGAAGGTGATAGTGGATTTTTCATACACGTATAAATTGTCACACATGTATTACTTCATTTTCTATAATCTATTCATATTCTATGGCTTGGTGTTAAGCTTGGGCTGCTAACATTTTTATTCTTGACTTAATTGAATTTTTATTACTCATGATAAAGTTGGTGTTTTGCATTTTGCAAAATATTTCCTAGTCCTGTGTTTTCATAAAGTACAACCATACTGGAGACAAAGCCTAAGGCAATTAATTATTAATGACAAGAATAAAGAGATAGGTTTATCTGTAATAAATGAGTCTACATTTGCTTTCTTCCATAGGTACAATGTGCTACACTTTTCATGATTTGATCAGTGGGTGAGGAGGGAAGAAGAGATCCTCACTCACTGGTATCCCAAGGACATAGGACAACAGTGGATAGAGTGCCAGGCCTCAAGTCAGGAAAACTTGAGTTAAAATCTGGCTTCATATACTTACTAGCTGTATGACCATGGGAAAACCATTTAACCCTGTTTGCCTCAGTTTCCTGGGTATAAAAAGAGCCGGGGAAGGAAATGCCAAATCACTCCAGCATCTTCGCCAGGAAAACTCCAAAAGGGGTCATGAAGAGTCTGACACAATTGAAAAAAAAAAATTACTAAACACAACTTCCAAGAGCAGCTCCAGTTTCACTGACTAATAGAATTTCCAAGGATTAATCAATAAACATAAGTGCCTACTATGTGCCAAGTACTGTGCTAAGAGCTGGTGGGGAGTACTTCAGAAAAGTCATGCAAACCATCTCTGTACCCCAAGAGAGTAGATAAGCAAGGAAGGATTGCATTGTAATGGAAAATTTAGGCCCTGAAGTTCTAGTGCTCATAATTGTAGAAATCTTTATTGCAGAAGAGCAGGAAGGTGAAATGGAATGTGTCAACCTTACTCTCATTGAATTTGGCTTAAGGAGGGGAAAACATACACTCAATTGAGAATCACCCTACAGGAAAGTAGGGGAGAAGGGAATAAGAGGGGAGATGATAGAAGGGAGGGCAGATTGGGGGAGAGGGTAGTTAGAAGCAAACACTTTTGAAAAGGAGTGGGGTCAAGGTAGAAAATAGAATAAGTAGAGGGTGGGATAGGATGGAGGGAAATATAGTTAGTCTTTCACAGTATCACTACTACGGAAATATTTTGCATAACTACACATGTACCACCTATATTGAATTGCTTGTATTCCCAGCTGGGGTGGGTGAGGAAGGAAGAAGAGAAAGAATCTGGAAATCAAAGCTTTAAAAACAAATGTTAAAAAATAAAAAAAAATTTTTACATGCAACTGGGAAATAAGATATATAGGCACTGAGGTATAGA
>NW_027187335.1:8316368-8341547 GCF_028583685.1 Petaurus breviceps papuanus | reverse complement strand
TGGGGGAAGGGGTATTCAGTAGGCTTGCTATCTTGGGGTGGGGGAAGGGGAAAGAGGGGGAGAAAATTTGTGACTCAAAATCTTGCGGAAATGAAAGTTGAAAACTAAAAATAAATAAATAAAAGATTAATAAAAAAAAAAAAAGAATATTTATTGTACCACCACGTGTAACTATACTTAGCTGAACTTTTTATCAGCTGAAATAAAAGACTGTGAACCTAATCCTAAGGTTGCAACCTAGCACATTATTTAGGGATCTGTAACAAGAAAAGCTTTTTTCAGCATGTGTGTCATAGTCATATATCATCAACACAGTCAATAAATTAAAATGCTGTTTTCAGCTCACAAACATTTTCTTTTTGTCAGGCTCAATTGGCAAACTAGATGGAGTACAAAAGAAGGGAGCTGTATCACCACTGCTCCTAGTGGCAGAAAGTGTTTGGTACTGGTGATTACACAGAGCTGTTTGACAGTGTTACAAGCCTCTCAAGTCAAAAGATTAATCTAAAAAGTCAGTAAATGTTTGTTCAGTGGGAAAAAAGAAAGCATGATTATTGAATCACATATTACAGCTTCATTGATTGACAGCAGAAGAGCTTCAATATTTGGGCTGGTAAACTGAAACTCTGTTGTGTTTAAAAAAAAGTCACAAAACCTTGATTTTGTAATCAGAGTATGTTAACACACGGTTAACATTTCAAATATGTGTTTTCGACTTCTTGCCAAGAATCCGAAACAGTGTCCTGGTTTGTTTATACAAAACACCTAGTAGATGGGACTCATGAAATTGTAAATAGGGGAAAAAATGCAGGAGAAAAATATAGCATCAGTAGACATTGTGGAGTGAGTAGAACTAGGCACTATTTAAGTGCGCTTACTCAAAGAGAAAAAAAGAAAGAAGAACATCAAATTTAACTTTTCTCATTTTTGTAAAGGAAGGTGCCTGGAGCAACCCATTTTTGAAGTATGGTTTTCAATTTTGGGCATCACAATTTGGGAAGGGCATTGATTAGTTATAGAACCCTCAGAAGAGATCATGTAAAATGGTGAATGCTATTCAAATTAGGCCATGTGAAGATGTGTAGAAAGAATTTAGGATGTTAGGGGTGGCTAGGTGGTACAGTGAGTAGAGCACCAGCCCTGGAGTCAGGAGGACCGGAGTTCAAATCCCACCTCAGACACTTGACACACTTACTAGCCATGTGACTTTGGGCAAGTCACTTAATCCAGATTGCCTTCCAAACAAACAAACAAACAAAAAGAATTTAGGATGTTGATCCTGAAAAAGAGAAAGTTCAAGGGAGACATGATAGTTGTTTTTGTTTGGAATTGAAACTTGAATTGATCTATTTTGCTCTACTTGAAAGAATAGTGAACAGGGAATAGAAGTGTCAAGGAAGAAAATTTAGGTTTTATAGAAGGAAAAACTTCCTAGCAATTAGAGCTATTAAAAAATTGAATGGTAAGTGTTAAATTTATCAGTGGAGTTCTACAAACAAAGGCAGGTATGTAGTAGATGGGATTCTTTTGGGAGTAGGGGTTAAGTTAGATGGCTACTGAAGAGCCCTTCAACTTTGAAGTTCCATACTTTGATCAGGGTAGCTAGGTGGTACAACAGATAGAATGCTGGGCTTGTAGTCAGGAGGACCTGAGTTCAAATCTAGCCTCACATACTTACTAGCTGTGTGACTCTGGGCAAGTCTCTTAACCCTGTTTGCCTCAGTTCCTCATCTATAAAATGAGCTCCAGAAGGAAATAGCAAACCACTCCAGCATCTTTGCCAAGAAAACCCCAAATGGGGTCACAAAGAGGTAGACACAACTGAAATTCACTGAGCAATAAGATGCTTTAAACCATGAATAAAGAAAAATAAATTTCAACGATCATTGTAAATTTCCATTATGCATTGTTTAACTATTCTTGCTAGTGATAAATGAGCCATTCATGTAGTTCAGAAGTTACATTAAAATAGATGCAAACAAATGAGAAATGACAGGAAAGAAAGCTTGACTTCTTTATAGTTAACAATACTGACCAAAACATTACATTTGGATTTCTATCATCATGGATTTAGTTGGAAGGGATCCTGGAAATCATTTAGTCTGATGCCCACAAAGAAACCAACCTAGAGAAAGGAAGTGACTTACTGACGGTCACAAAGGTAGCAAGTAAGTGAGCTGAAGTTTAATTCAGATTGTTGGAATTAAGTCCAGTGTCCTGTGCATTTTAGATCACACTATCAGATGAACTGATCTTATGCCATGGTTTTGCTTTTGGTCTTGAACAAATGACTTCGAATGAGTCATCTAACCGTTCTGAGGCTCAGTTTTCCCAGCTATAAAATTTATAGGGTAGTTGAGAGGAACAAAAGAGATAATTCTTCTGAAGCACTTTGAAAATTATAAAACCTTATGTAAACATGAGTTAATGCTATATTACCAATTGAGTATAGTAGTGTATGTTACTGTAACTTTATCTTTCTTTATCTTGAAGACAAGCTGTAAAGAATATTTATTCCTGGGGATTGATGAGTTTATGATGCATATATTTCTGTCCTCAAAAATCTGTGTGCAATCCTTTACTTATGAAAGACAAATGTATGATCCTGGGCAAGTCACTTACTTTCCAAATGCCCTAACCAACTCTCTACACAAATATAAGTTGTAAGAAAAAACTATATGTGTGTATATATACACATGTATGTATGTATATATACACACAGACATACATATGTAATATGACACATATTTATATCAATAGGCATCCAGGTAGTGCAGTGAATAGAGTACCACACCTGGAGTTAGGAAGATTCATCTTCCTGAGTTCAAATCAGGTCTCAGATTCTTCCTAGCTGTGTGACCCTGGGCAAATCACTTAGCTCTGTTTGCCTCAGTTTCCTTATTGGTAAAATGAATTGGAGAAGGAAATGGTGAACTACTCCAGTATCTTTGCCAAGAGAACCCCAAATGGGGTCACTTAGGGTCAGACATGACTGAAAATGATTGAATGATAACAACTATTATAGTATATAGTACTATCCTATTATTTATATATTCACACCAGTATGCACACCAGTAACATACATATATATGTATACATATATAATGCACGCATACATACATACATATCAGAGGTGATATAAAGCATTTTCAGAGATTTCCTGCAGGAACCATATAATCCAGGAATGAACCTGGTTCACATGAGCACAAAGCTCCTTGTAGAAGGGTTACCCCTGGGCCATGGAATACAACTAAGTAAG
Organism: Petaurus breviceps papuanus; assembly: GCF_028583685.1. Lineage (NCBI taxonomy): Eukaryota > Metazoa > Chordata > Mammalia > Diprotodontia > Petauridae > Petaurus > Petaurus breviceps. The sequence continues at coordinate 8,338,288 of NW_027187335.1, read as the reverse complement.
TTGTGGTGGGATTGCAATGTTTATAAATGTTATCTTTTTTTCTCCTTGCAACAACCTTAGGTTTGTTTTGCTGTTTTTTTCAGTTGTGTTTGACTCTTTGTAATCTCTTTTTGGGGTTTTCTTTGCAGACACATTGGAGTGGTTCTCCACTTCCTTCTCTAGCTCATTTTACAGATGAGGAAACTGGGGCAAACAGAGTTAAGTGACTTGTCCTGGGCCATGTAGCTAGTAAGTGTCAGAGGCCAGATTTGAACTCAGGAAGATGATTCTTCCTGACTCCAGGCCAGGTAATCTAACCACTGTGCCACCTAGCTACTTCAACAACCCTAGGAGAGAACTGCTATTATTATCCTCTTTTTATAGATGAGGAAACTGAGGTTAAATAAAATTTAGTTATTTGCATTGGACCACACAGCTAGCAAAGGTCTGAGGCAAGTCTCCCTTACTCTACACAACACTCTATCCAGTATTCGCAACTGCCTCTTTGTATCCATATCTGTATCTGCATCATTCTGTATCTGTATCTCCATTTTTATCTCTATCATCTCTGACTAACTAGACCAGAGATCTCCTCTCAGATGAAAGACTTATGGTTATAACCCTTGGTTATAAACTCCTTTGATACCAAAGGATTTCTACCAACTCCATTGTTGATTCTTTCTAGCCTATTCATGACTGATGTATTCAAAGAAACTTGGAGTTTGCTTCTTTGTTTCTCTCTTGATAAAATTGAACTGATTCTACTCTCCTTTGGTCCTCTTGGAATTGGTCTACAATACCAGACAGGGTTGGTTTCCTGGATTGTGGTTACACCTGTTCTGCTTAATTTCATGGAATCTGAAAAAGAACAGGCCTCAAGACTGGTGGAAACACATATGCCATTTTCTCCTTTTTTTTCTTTCTGGTGAGTGAATGGCAACACATATTTATATAAATAGGCAGCTGGGTAGTGCAGTGGACATAGTACTGCTGTCTTATGACGAATTTGGGAGTTATGAATATGTCTCTGCTCCTAGAAACCGACAAATATAATAGTGCAATTATCTGTAAGTTATGAATGAGAAATGTATGTGTGTATTTGTGTCTAGGCATAGGTGTCTGTGTAAGCATGTGAATGTGTGTATGTGCATGGGCCAGTGTCAGCATCAGGAGAGAACATTTAAGATTTTCATTAATTATCCTGCTTGCAATTCAGTTCTTTAGGGTAACTGCTTACAAAATTAAGAGGTTCGTCTGTGCTGAAGAGGTTGGCTGTTCCTGCTGTGAAAAATGACTCACATGATTAAAATAAGATTTCATTTACTAATTGTCATTCCCATTCTGTAGCTTGATTATATTTCAATCAAGCAAGTCTTACATTTCATACCAGTTTCAAGCAGTAGTTTCATATGGCAACACTGCTGAGCAAGACATCAGGGTATCATTAAACAAGTCACCAAGATTTTTGGGAAGAGAAATGATAATGTAAACATAATTCATGACAAACATTTTCAAAAATCGCTAATTATTTCCCCTCATGTTTTTTAATGAACATAGACATAACTTGTACTGATAAGTAGAAGTTGCAGGAAGTAAAATCTATGAGAATATTTCCCTCTTCCTGGGGTGCAAGAATGGTAGGAGAGAACATCTTAGAGCTATTTTTTTTGAAAGAAAGGGCAAACTAGCTTAGCTTAGAGGCCCTTTCAAGCTGGCAAGTTCTATCCCACTGCCCAATTCCTTCCAGCAATCCACAAAGACACATAGAAAAATATAATCTTAATTTAAAATATGTAATCCCATGGTATAACAGAATAAGACACTGCTCCTGAGATATAGACCTATAGACATAGGTCTATAACTATATACATATAGATATAGACTGGGGGAAGTTCCATTGACAGTTTTGATATGAAAAATTATGATAAGATATATATGCATATATATATGTCTATTATATATATGTGTGTACAAACATGTATATGTGTGCATACACCCACAATCCCCTGGTCAAACAGTGGCACATTGCTCATGAAAGAGTGAACTGAATGGGAAACACTGTAATTCATGCAAAGATGCCAGGACTTCCAACACTGTGGGTGTTCTACCTTGAGGAACCAACCATGTCTCTCAGTAATAACTTGTTCTTTAAGAGTAGACACAAGTTGCTGGACCAGATTACCAGTCACCTAAACTTTACCTTCTTCCCTGAGTCTCTATCCCACTCTGCTTTCGTCAAGCCTTCTACTCAACTTCACATTCCCCAATCTTCATAGCTGAGGATCTCACCTTCTCTATGGAGAAAGATGCCTTTTAATAATTTAGGGATAATAATAACACAAGCAACAACAGGTAACATTTGTATAGTACCTTAAGGTTTGCAAAGCATTTTATACATATTATCTCCTTTGATATTCACAATAACCCCATGAGAGAGGTGCTATTATTAGTGCATTTTGCAGATGAGGAAAGTGAGCCTGAATGAGTGTAGGTGACTTGTCTTTATATGAATTAGTCGTATAGCTAGTAAGCGAGGCATTATTTAGAATTTAGCTCTTTCTGACTCCAAGACCAACACTCTACCCATTTCACTACTAAGCTGCCATTTGTCCTCTTCTCCCCTTCTCTTTACCTCAAACCTCTTGGCATTATCAACTATTTTCTTTTAGTCTGTCTCTGATGAAGACACAAGCCCTTCATCTTTCCAAGGCCAACTCATCTACATATGCCCTTCATCCATTTGGGAATATGAATATAAATGTAAACATATTAACCTTATAAAGTTCTTCATGGTTTTTCACCCATGTTTACCTTTTCATACCTCTTTTGAGTCTTCTATTTGCATATCATGAACAATGTCAACACAAGTCTTATGTCTGTATGTCAAATGTTCCAGATTATCATAATTCAAGCCATCTGCTTCTTTATAGGTGTAGCCTGCCACATTTTGTATGATCCTGACTGTAGTCTATGGTATTTGAATTATTTCTTACTGACTGCTTTCAGAATTTTCTCCTTGACCTTGGAGCTCTGGAATTTGTCTATAATATTCCTGGGAGATTTCTTTTTAGGATCACTTTTAGGAAGTATTCTTTTCATTTCTATTTTTTCCTCTCATTGTTAAGTTATCTAGGCAGTTTTCCTTTATGATTTATGAATTATGATGCCTAACCTCTTTTTTTAATCATAGCTGGCTTTCAGATAGCACAATAAATCTTAAATTATCTCTCTTTACTATTTTCCAGGTCAGTCATTTTTCCTATGAGATATTTCACATTTTCCTGTTTTTTCGTTCTTTGGATTTTGTTTTATTGCTTCTTGAGGTGTCATAGAATCATTAGTTTATACTTGCCCAGTTCTAATTTTTAAGGAATTATTTTCTTCAGTAACTTGTGTACTTCTTTTCCATTTGAACAAATCTGACTTTAAGTAGTTATATTCTTCAATATTTTTGTACTTTTTTTTTTTACCAAGCTGTTAATTATCTTTTCATATTTTTCTTGCATTCCTCTCATTTCTTTTCCCAATTTTCTCTCTGCTGCTCTTATTTGACTTTTAAAATCATTTATTGTTCCCTCTCATTTCTTTCTTTTTCTAAAGCTCTTCAAGGAATTCTTATTGAACTGGTGTCCAATTTGCATTTTCTTTTGGGTCTTTGCTTGTAAATGTTCTCATATTGTTATTTCTGAGTTTCTGTCTTACACTTCCCGGTCACCATAGTAAGTTGTTTTATGATCAGGTTCTATTTTTCATTGTTTTCTCTCTTTTTCTGTGTATTTCTTGACTTCAGTATTTGTGTTAGAGTTGGGCTCTGCTTACTTCTGGGATGGGGATGGGGGTCACTGCCTAGCGCTTCAGGTTTCTTTTTTTTTTTACCTTGTAGTTTTCATAGCTAGTTGTGGAATCCTGTAAGTGTTTGGCACTTCCAAGGTCATAGGATCTGGGCAGAGGAGTGGTCACTGATCTTCTAGTCTGCACTTTGGTCCTTACCAGAGCCACTGCTCTCTTGTGATCATGACTTTTTTCTTCTCTGGACTTGAAAGGAGTACCCAGGTAGGATTTATGCTCCCTTGCAACCACAAGTACCCCCTCTTTGCCCTGGAATTGTGACCTGGAATCCAGTCATTAGCAATAGAGTTTTAAAATGGCACCTGGTCTTGTGCCCACTACTAACAGAGGGGTCCCTAAGAATTTCTTTCTGATCAGGTGTTCAAACCTCTTATCATATTTTGGTGGTGAGAAATCCTGGTCCTACTTCTGCTGCTTCTGCTGCTGCCTACCTCCTATATCCACAGGTGGTATGCCATCACACTCTGCTACTAACCAGCCCTCATCCCAGTTCTACAGACCTTTCCTTATATCTTGCTAAGTTGTTCTGGGCTGAAAAAATATCTTACCTTGACTATTTATGGCTATGCTACTTTAAAATTCTATTTGACCCTTTATTTTAAAATTGTTTAGAGGGGAATGTTGGGAGAATTTAGCTAGAATTCTAACTTTACTCCACCATCCTAACTCCACCCTTCCTGTCTGTTATTTAAAGCCTTTCCCGATCTGGCCTCATTCTGTCTTTCCCTCCTTATTACAAAACCTTTGCTCTCCTTCATACATACTATGCTGTTGCTCAGTCATTCTGTCATGTCCAACTCTTTGTGACCCCATGGACTTTGGTTGTCTTTGGTGTTTTCTTGGCAAAGATACTGGGAGGAGTTTACTCCTTTCCTGGCCTGTGAGTGACCACAAGTACTCTTTTCTGCCTTGGAACTATGAGGAGAATTCCCTTTCTACTGCAGCCACAAGCTCAGCCACCAGAGTATTCATCCTCACCCTAGGACCACCACCCAGGGCTGTGACACAGATCCAAGCAGGGAAAAATAAGAGAATCCTGCCTCAGTGCCAATAAAGAGATCCCTGCAATCACCCTCTGATTAGCTGCTCAATCCCCACATTGTCTGTGGGCCTAGAGCTCCAGAAGCAACAGCAGCTGCTGCCACCTCTGCCACCTCCACCACCCTGGGTGAGGCACCAGACCACTCTCCTTTCTCACCCAGGTCCCAGAGAGTTTTGGTCACCTTCTATTCTGTCTTTGACATTTGAGGGTTGAGAAGTCTGGAAACCACTGCAGCTGCCAGTGATTCAGTCCCCTGAGGCCTGCTCCATCCCATCTATGCAGGTGTGGCCCATGTTGGACTGAGCTCTTCTCCTAGTCCATTGTGATAGACCCTTCCTGTCGACCTTCCAGGCTGTTATGGGCTGGAGATTTGCTTCACTCCATCATTTTGTGGGTTCTGTAGCTCTAGAATTTGTTTAGAGGCATTTTTTACAGGTATTTGGAGGGGTTTGGGGAGAATTCAAGCAAGTGCCTACTTTTACTATGCTTCTTGGCTCAGCTTCCCCCATCCCCACAAAGCAACTTTCTAAGAGTACAAGTTTCAGACATGTGACAAGCTTCATTGACAAAGTGAATTCTGTATGACAAAGAAATCACAGGACCAGTATATATGTACATGTGTACATACACACATTTATCTGTGTATATATGCATATTTGCGTACACATATACACCCATATTTGTTGTCATTGAGTTGTTTCAGCCTTATCTGACTTTTTAGGACCCCATTTGGGGTTTTCTTGACAAATATGCTAGAGTGGTTTGCCATTTTCTTCTTCAGCTTATTCTACATATGGGGAAACTGAGGCAAATAAGGGTAAATGATTTGCCCAGGGTCACACAGCTAGTAAATATCTGAGGTCAAATTTGAACTCACGTCTTCCTGACTCCAGGCCCAGTGTTCTCTCCATTGCACCACCTCACATAGACACAAACACACATACACACATGTTTACACACACATACACATATGGAACCTATATGTATATATACATGCATATATATGCATACATGCATACATGCATACATACACACATACACACACTAAATACACAATTGCCTGGAGGAGAGTCTAACAACTGGGGCAATCAGTAAAGGTATTTTTACTGGCAATTATACTTGAACTGAACCTTGAAAGGAGCCAGAGGCTACAAGGGGGGAAGTAAGAGGTGAGATGAAATGTCAGGTATGGGGCATCTCTATCATTTTTACACCTATTTTGTAGATGAGAAAGTAGGCTCAGAAAAGAGAAATGATTTGCTTATGGTTGCACAATTTAAACTTTTCTGAGGCATTTGTTGGACTGAGTCTTTCTGACTTCACATCTTACACTATATTTACTATACCAAAGCTGCCTCTCTTTTGTAGGCTACTGGCTCATTGCAGAGGAGGGAGTCACCATGTGTTTAGGATTCTTTTTCAGCCATTTGGTTCCTGCTGCTTCCTTTCCCTCCAGCTGTGCATGCACACTTAGGCTTTCCTCCTGACTTAGCATTTGACAACCAACTGTTATGCATCTTGCATGAGAGGCAGGGCTTTCCCTGTGCTCACGGAGGCTTGTTTTGACAGCTGACTCTCTTGTGTGTTATAGCATAAGGTTCACAATTTTCCTCCGTCAAACTAGTCACAGCTGCAGCATCAACATGAACTTTCTAACAGAGCTTTCCAGAGTTAGAAGAGGCTGCCTTTTGGCATAGCGAGCTCCTTATTATTTAAGACATTCAGGCAGATGATGGATGACCATCCATTAGGGATGTTGTAGAAAGAATTCTTGTATTAGTTGGAAAGTAGGATTAGATTATTGATAAAACCCATTCACACTCTAAGAATCTATGATTCCAGGATGTTTGGCTTCTGGATTACTGGCAGAGTATTACCTGGTCAGACTATTTTCAGTCTTGCTAATGTGACTGGCCAGAATATAGAAAAATATAAATTCTGGGCTTAGGCAGGCAAGACTATAGTCAGGGTTAGGCCAGAGAACAAATCAGTTCTACTGTTGGGTTGACATTTTAACCATTTCATTTAAGTAAAGACTTGAAAATCTGAGTGGCTAATTTGTCTATGTAAAGGTTAGGGAACTGATTGAGGATTGACAAAGATGACAGATGTGCCTTTATTCTGTTAAGAGTTTTAAAATGGGAGAGGGAAGGAAAAAATTACTCTGTCAAGGTAGTTGGAAGAGAGAGCTTTATACCTGGAGCTGGGATGCTGATGAGACTCCAGAAGAGTGACATCTGGTTCTTAAGAGCCTGGGAGTTCCCTAGCAAAGGGTTACATCTGGGCTAGATTCTAAGGGTTGTAAAAGCTACAACCATTAAGCAGAACCACATGCCAAGCCCAGCTGAGATGATGTGTCCAGTGAAGAGTAGTATTATAACAGGTATGAATCATAGATAATGATGAGGTAATCAGAATACTCCTTGCTTCCCCATTGCTACTTCCTGAGTTGTCCTTTAATTTCTCTCATCTTTCTGGGTTCTGACTCTGGGTCTTTTTTTCTTTTTGTTGACATAATAGCATCTTTGTTTATAGTTAGTAACAAATATGCCATCTGTCTATGAACAGGTAAATTACATTTGTTCTATAATCATAGAATAGTTTGGGTATCCATATTTCTCCAATTATTAAGCTAAATGTTCTCCATTTTTTTCAATTTTTCATGTGCAAATCACTCAGTCATTTTTCCCTTAAATGGAAACTCTAGTATTCCATATCTTGTCACATTCAAATGATCAACTCCTATTTTGGAGCTATGTCAGACAACCTCTGTAATCTCTTCTCTTAGAGCTCAGAGAAGACCGTGCTCCTGGCAAGTGAACTGTCAAGGCAGACTTAAGTCAGCAGATGTTTTTCTCAGAAGCAGATTTCAGAACTGTCTAGGGGTACTGGACCCAGTGATTCCCAGATTCCCAGCTCTTCCTTAGCTGGCCTTTGGTATGGTCATTACCACTCACTCTGCTTTAATTTGAGCTTTTTCTCTACCTCATACTTTCACTTCTACTTTGTTTACTCTGCTGTAGGTTGCAGGACTCATTTTTTTTTCTTTTGTATATCTGGCTGCCAATAATTTAGTCATTTCTGGAATTGAGGTAGATGCAGAAATTGAACCCCACAGAGGAAAAGGGATTTGTCCATTGCCCCATAGGTCCAACATAGAAGATCAAGGATTCTCACACAAATCTTCTGTCTCTAAGTCTAATATCATTTCTAGTATAGCACTCTTCTCCCTTATCCTGCAGAATACACTGACATCTGTCAGCTGGCACAGCAGGTCAGCAGTCAACATTATGAAAAAAAGTGCTGGATTTGGAGTCATAGATTGTTGTTGTACAGTGGTTTCAGGTTCTTTGTGACCCTATTTCAGGTTTTCTCGGCAAAGATACTGGAGTGGTTTGCTATTTCCTTCTCCAGTTCATTTTATAGGTGAGGAAACTGAGGCAAATGGGGTTTAATGGCTTGTCCAAAGTCACACATCTAGTAAGTGTCTGAGGTTGAATTTGAACTCAGAAAGATGACTCTTCTTGACTTCAGGCCCAATGCTATAAACGCTGTGCCACCAACCTGCACCTTGGAGTCATAGGACCCAGCTTAAATACTGGCTTTAATGTATAACCTTCAAAAAATCATATAAGCTTTCTGGGTCTCACTTTCCTTATCTGTAACATGAGGAGGTTGCATCAGATGACACACTCCCCTTTCCCACCAGGATCCCTTCTAACTTAAAATCTATCATCTTATCATCAACCCTTTATGCACCCTAACCAGTTGACTGGAAGTCACACTCTTAACTCCCTTCCCACATCCTGACTCCCTAGATAACTCCTTTCTTTTCATGCTAAGTGTTATCTTCCTCTCTGACTTGACTGGTTTTGTTGCAGTCACATTGTTCACAATACACATAGTACCTCTCAGCCTGCCACCTCTGTTAGGCTAAGGTTTTAAATATTCTTCTTATCTCCCTATTTCCTCCCATTTACTAGTCTCTTTCCCTTATATTTCTGCTTTTCATCTTTTCAGTGATCACAGTTGTTTACTCTTTTATTTTGATGTAACCAATCCCACCAGCGTAAACCCAATTTATTCTAAAAAGAGACTTAATGTGCCATAAAACTAACAGTGAGATTGCTCTCAGGTGCTCAATAAGCTGACACAGCACACAGGTAATATTTATATGGCAATATTGCTCCTAGAAATACCAGACCCTGCACTGCTTGCAAATCACAGGATAATTATCCGCTTTAGCTCCTTAATCACAGGAGCAAGTCCCCTTATAAATAAACAACTACAGTAAATATAAACTTGGAGAATAATTAAAAGATGAGACAATGCAAAGCTAACCAGTCTTTATGGCACCCTCCTTCTTCCTCTGTTCAATGTTGGAAATCTTAGTAACTTAATCCCAGTGTAAACTCTCAGAACTTACATCAGAACCCTTCTTAGTAAGAACACTTATTCTCCAAAGGAAATTCCCTGAAAGAGACAGAGGGTGACCTGATCATTAACTGATTGTGGCAGCTAATGTTTCAGACAGCAACCAGGTGTGAGAATCATCAAGTTTCAGAAAGGAACCTCAAAAAACATTAAGATCAACCTCATCATTTTACAGATGAACAAATTGAGACCCCCAAATGTGAAGTTATTTCTCCAAGGTCTTATAACTCATCAGTGGCACACTCAGAACACATACATGAACATGGAAAAGAGCACTAAATTTGTATACAAGTGAAAGGGGCAATATCTTACATGCTACGATCTTCAGGGTGTTAGAAATCATACCACCTCACTCTTAATTGACTGTTATATACCAGAAATCTCCAACATTAGAGTCAATCACTAGTCAGCATGATAAGACAATTCCTTCACGATTTTTCTCTGTATCCACCCATTGCTCCACTTGGAAACCCATTCATGTTTAAGGATAAGTGCTACTCAGTAGGAGCATTTTTTCACATTGGAGACTGAACACTTTTTATGAATATTTTCAGATTTTACCAGTAAAAGAACCAAACCCCAAACCCTTAACATTGTATTAAAATTACAGGAGAATGTCATGAGTGACATCTCTAGCTTAAATATGTGTTATAGAGGCTTGCAGAGATTTCTAGAGGCTACACATATGACATGAATTTCCCCAAAATTTCTCCAGGTCCCATTTTCATGGAAGATTTTTGGAATTACATAAGCCTAGAGTTGGAAGGGACCTCAGAGATCATTCTTCCCAACATTTATCTGAAACATGAACCTACTAAAAATTATAGAAAGCTATTTGAAAAACCTTCATTATGTGCTATGTGATGTGTAGAGAAAAGGGGCAGGTAGGTAGTACAGTGGATAAAGCACTTGGCCAGGAGTCAGGAAGACCTGAGTTCAAATCTAGCTTCAGACACTTACTAGATGTGACTCCAGGCAAATTACTTAACCCGCTTTGCCTGTTTCCTTACCTGTATAATGAACTGGAGAAGGAAACAGCAAACCACTTCAGTATTTTTGTCAAGAAAACCTCAAATGGTGTCACAAAAAGTTAGACATGACTGAAACCACTAAACAATAAGAATGGTTTAGTGAAACAATGGAGGGGACTTGGATTCATAAATTTATTTACTAGTTATATGACTATGGACAAGTCATTTAAACCCTATTCAGGTTTCTGTAGAAAGCTCTCAGTGGAATGATCATATTGGCAGCCAGGTGGCATAGTGGATAGAGACTTGGGCTTGGAAATAGGAAGACTCATCTTTATAAGTTCAAATCTAGTCTTCAAACTTATTAGATGTATGACCCTGAATAAGTCACTTAACCCAATTTGACTCAATTTCCTCATCTGTAAAATTAAATGGAGAAGAAATACCAAAGCACTCCAGAATTTTTGCCATGAAAGCCCCAAATGGAATAACAAAGTCAGACATGACTGAACAATATATTTTCAGTACCTATTTTACAAGGGTCATATGCGAAAAATGCTTTGTAAATATTTTTGCTATATAAATGAGTCAATAGCATTGATTTGTCAGATTATACCAATTTTATAATCATAGATCTAAAGCTGGAAAGAATTTCAGAGACCATTTCATCCCAGGGGCTCTTAACTTTTTTTATGTTTTATGAATACTTTTGGCAGGCTGGCAAAACCTATGCAGCCCTTGTCAGAATGTTTTTAAATGTGTAAAATAAAATAAAACAGATTATAAAGGGAACCAATTCTGTGGAAATATAGTTAAGAAAATATTTTAAAAAATAAACAAGTTCATAGATCACAGGTGAAGAATCCCTGATCTAATCCAATCCCTTCATTTTGTACATGAGGAAATTGAGACATAAGCAGTGTAAATGACTTGTCCAAAGTCATAGGTCATAGTGTCAGGCCTGGATTTGGACCTAAGACCTATGACTTCAGAGTCAATGTGCTTTGCACCTGAACTATGCTATCTTTTCAGACCATTTAGTAATGGAGTACTTTGATATTCATAGGAGCATAGATTTAGAACTAGAAGTACCTTCTGGGGCCATCATATCCAACTTCCTCATTTTATTGATAAGAAAAGTGAGGCTTAGTAATACTAAACAATTTTCCTAAGCTGACTCAGATAGTAAGTGTCATCAGAGTTGGTACTTCTCCCAATGGTGCATATAGCAACCCATCTTTGCCTTCTGCTCTTTTGTGACTGTTGTCAATGTCCTCTAGTAAAGTCTCCACAGTGGATCCACCAAAGACCCCACAGATGTGAATGGAGCACACAGGCTGTCAATTGTATATTCCCAACTCTCCTTGTGGGATTGGTTCATCTTTTTTTTTAATGACTATAGAGCTCTCTGATCGCCATCATTTATATCACCTCTTAAGAAAGTTGCATCTGATAATGTGTTGTAGTTCACCTTTGAGACTTACTGGTGTCTTGTAGGTCACTGTAGACTTTGAGGGGGTGGAGGAAACAAGATATAGCACCTAATATGGCAAAGTAATGTGTTAAGCACTTTTGCAAATATTATCTCTCTTAACCCTCACAACAAACCTGAGAGATAAGTATTATTAGACTTATTTGACAGTTGAGGAAACTGAAGCCAACACAAGTTAGGTGACTTGCCCATAGCCAGTAAATGTTCCAAGCTGGATTTGAAATTGAAATTATTCTTATTCCAGGACCAAAGCTCTGTCCACTGTGCCACCTAGCTGCCTCTGTATATCTGTAGCTGCTCTTAGTTATTTAGTGTCTATAGAGTCCTACAACTTACAGCCCTGTATGATGACCTAGAAAAGATTGTTGTTAACATATGGGTTTCTGTCATGCAGAGAAGGTCAGAGTCCCCCAAAACACTATAAAGGGTAACATTTTCCATTCTTCTGAAGTCATCATGGAACCAAATGATGGGGTGCTTGGTATCTCTGTTTGTAATATTAGTTTGTAACATCAGTTTGTAAAATCAATTTGTAATATCAGTCTGTAAAACCAATTTGTAAAACCAGTTTGTAAAATCACACTCCATTCCCCCAGCCTCAGAGCATTAACTCTGCCCCTTCTCCCTACCTGCATGCTGCCTAGCTTCAGAGCATTAACTCTGCCCAGCAACAACTCATGAATTGTTTATCTCAGCTTGGAACAATAACAAGCTATTCCTATGAATCCTTCACAAAAGTATCTATAAACATTCCAGCTTAGGCAACTATTATCTCCCCCTTATATAGTGTCCCGCTGCCCCCATGAATCCTTCAATACCCTATGTCTAGGTTAACTCCTTAGTAATTATCTGAGTCTCTGTTAGCCATGGTTCCCAGACATCAATCTTGTCAAACATGACACTGATAGGTGGCAGACTGGGCACTTCTCTGTCAGCCCTTGACTGCTACCGTGTTTCCCTGATAATAAGACCTATCCCGAAAATAAGCCCTCCCCTTACTGTGTAAGATTCCTCTAAAATAAGCCCTCCCCCGAAAATAAGCCCTATTTAGATTGCTACTGTAGTGAAGGTGATCCCCTGCGCTACACGCTACATTACGGTACCCTCTGTATGCACCATCCCCCCCACCCCGTGAAACGCATGCTGCGCTCCCGAGCTGCATCCAATCAGAGCTGCAGCAGTGAGCGCATCATCCTGTTCTTCCCCAGTGATTTGCATATTGAATAAAGGTACATTTTTTTGTTCACATTTACCTGTTTATTAAAATTGCTGTCAATGTTCATTAAAATAAGCCCTCCCCTGAAAATAAGCCCTCTGGTGTTTTTCTGTCCAAAAAAAATTAATAAGACAGTGTCTTATTATTGGGGAAACATGGTAGCTGACTTAGTGACTTTTCAAGAGTAAACCACACCTCCAGGTAGCAACCCCCCCCCCCCCGGCTATTTCTCAGTGTATTATGGGCAATACGCCTGCGCAGTTGACATTAAAGTACATGTTCCTTTAAACACTGGCCCCACCTTAACTCCTCCCTAATTTCACCCTCTTCTCACCTGGTCAGCATAATTGACATCCAATTAATAGCCTTAACTCCTTAAAAGCTATGCCTGTGTCTTCCTTAAGCTTGCAGGTCCCCTAAGGACCCTTGCCCTCTGTAAAGCCTACAACAAACTTTTACAACTCTGAATCCAAGTTGGCTTGGGCTGAATTCTTTCCAGACTGAATCGCAGGCTTTCTAGTCTTAGATAAAGATTAGAGTTTCTGCTGAACCTATTGTCATCCCTCATCACAATGACCATATAAATGGACAGATAGAGATGTCAGACATACTAAGCAGTGGAAATGAAAGAGACTTTTCTTTAGTTAGGGTGAAATAATAATGTAGGAGGGCAAGTTTCCCTTCATCAATTTGATAACTTATCTAAAGTGAAGACAGTAATTGTGATAATAGTAGCAACAGATAAATTAATCTTGTTAGGTTGGAAGCTGTATTTAATAATTATAACCTTACCTATAACCAGTAACCTCAGCTTCCTAGTCAATTACTCATTTACTGACAGTGCAGGTAGCTTATTACTTTCTCTAAAGGGTACACAGCTTTATAAAGGAATAAGGAGGCACAGTCATAGGATTATATAGAACAGAATAATTCCTGTGATAACAGTTTCCCTCATCGCTTCCTTACCTTCTTACTGGAAAAGAACTAAGTTGTTTTTATTTTTCAAAATAAAGTTTTAGTTTCCCTCTTTCTCCTTTTTCAGTGAAAATCATAAGGAGATTATAAAAATCAAGATACTACATTCCCTTTATGTCCAATTTAGCAATTCTAGTTGTGCTCTGGGCTAGGTCCTTGGTATTTTCCCCATGATTGGTACTTAATATTTGCTTGCTTGCTTACTGAAAGAATGAATGAATTTTCCCTTATACATTTTAATTAGATGCATAGTTGTATTTATGTTGAATTTGGAGTTAGAAAACCTGGGATAAAATCATGGTTGCCATGCAAGTACTTTGCATTGAACAAATCATTTCACCTCTGTGAGACTTAGTTTCTTTAGCTATAAAAGGAGTGAATTGGACTAAATGACCTTCCACCTGAAAACAGAGGCTAAGTGACTTGCCCAAAGTCATACAGCTATTAAGTATCTAAGGCTGGATTTGAACAGGTCTTTTTGACTTCAAATCCAGTACATTATTCGTTGTACTGCCTAGATGCCTTGTGTTACTTGGTTACATAAATGAATTATTGAACTGACTCTACCCAGAGTGAAACTATATTGTATTCCCCAAGTCTACTGTGATGCCAGACCTCTAGACAGCTCCCAGTGGTATGGACTGGTGTTGCATTCTTCCTTTTTGGAAAAGTTTCTACCAAAAATTCAAGCACTTAAATATCAACCCCCAGTTGCTACTCAGGGAGAAATCTGTCATGATGGGAGCCCTTGAAAGATGCATTTTTTTTTTTTGCCACTGTGACATTTCTGACATTCCAGCTGGAAAGGACAGTCGTTGCCTTTGCAAAACTCCCTAGATTTCATGACCTAAATGGTAATTAATCTTTATAGCAAGATGTGAAGAAAAGGGGATGTCAGTCCTATTGCTTAAGTCTAAGGTTACTTTCCTGTCTCCAATCCACACTTAGGTTAGCATGGGTTTCTTTAGTTAATTACTTGTTTTCTAATCTGATAACATGTTATGCAACATTATGGGAATGAAAATCTGCAATAAGACATTTGAGGAAAAGAAGTCCTTGAAATACTGCAACATATATCTTGCTTTAGGAAATGAGAATTTACCTGCTAAAGAAATGCTACCCTAATTCTGATAATGTGAGAAACACCAGTAGGGGAGAGGCAGTGTGATTATAGTGTAAGGAATGCTGATTTTGGCATCAGAGGTCATGGGTTTGAATCCTGATTGTCACTTTGTAACCTTTAATAAATCATTTAATGTATCTTGGTCTTGGTTTCCTCATCTATGAAATGAGGCGGGTGGGGCTTAATAAGATCTCTCAGAATTCTAAATTTCAGATTATGTGAATGTAAATCTACACTCAGTTGAAAAAAAATTTTTAATTCAGGACCTTATTCTTTGTGTCTGGTATTATTCTATGCTGTTTTGTATGTATAAAGCTTGATTCCACAATAGGGTTAATGGTGCAGTAATGGACTAGAAGTTGTAGAACTGGGCATGATCAATCATTCAATAATCAATAAGCATTTATTAAGTGCCTACTATGTGCCAGGTACTTTGCTAAACACTGGGCGACACCCAGCTTCGACATTTATCCATTGGCTGTGTGATAGTGGGCAAATGAGAGCTTGATTTTTCTCATCTGTAAAATGCGCACAATATTGACAGCGCCTATTTTATTGGGCTGTTGTGAGAAGAGAAGTATAAAGAGTAGAAGCTCTAGGTCAGGAGTGGGTAACCTGTGGCCTTGAGGTTATATGCCCTCTAGGTCCTCAAGTGCAGCCCCTCATTAAGAGGATTTGTTCTGTAAAACTTGGAGTCAGGTAAAAAGTTGCACCTGAGGACCTAAAAGGCCACATGTGGTCTCGAGGCCTTAGATTCCCCATCCCTGCTCTAGGAAAAAGTGAGCTATTAATATTAATCACAGAGATATTTAGATTCAAGGATTATTAAATAGGTGGTTTTATAATATCCCATAAACTTTCTATAAGAGCTAGATAAATCTACCTAGGCTTCTGACACATAAATTTCTCACTTCTTACAGTAAGTTCTGCAAAAAAAGAAAACTTCCTTACTTTGTGTTTTTGTCATAGCTGCTGCCCACATTTGAAACCTTGCTGTGACCTTGGAATTCTTTTTTTCCTTTACGTTTCATATCCAGGATATCACTAATTCCAGTTGATTACAACATCTATCTTGTCCCTTACCTCTATCCCCTCCTCTCTGCTCATGCTGCCACCACTGTAGCATTGACCTTCATCACCAATGACCTGGACTACCCCAAGTCAAATGATGTAGTAAAGAGACCACTGACTTTGGATCCAGATGACATGGGTTTGGACTCTTACTCTGGAATTTATTACCACTTGGACCGTGGACAAATTACTTAACCTCTCTGGGTCTTACTTGCCCTCTCTTTAAATGGAGTTAGAGATCTCCAAGGTCCATTGTAACTTTAACTTTTGTGATCCTATGAATAACCCCCTCAGATTCCTTTTTACCTCTGTCTTTCTCCTTCAATCCATCCCATCTACAGTTACTAGATAAGTTTTTCTTATGCATAGATCTAGTCCTATGTTTTGCTAACAACAATAAACCTTCAGTACCCCCAAATTGCCTAACCAATTAAATTAAAATTTCTTGATGTGGCATTCAAGTCCCTCCACATTCAGATGGCAACTTATATAAGCTAGCAAAATTGGACTATTATTTATGCCCTTTGAATATGATCTGTTCACTGCTCATGCCATGCTCTATTCATGGAATTTCTTCTTTCCCCTTCCTCACACTGATGAATTTTTACCTACTCCACTTTCACTTCTGCTGTCATCTCCATCTCCTCCCTACAGGAATCTTGAACTCAATTCCTGAAACCACCCTGGCTGAGCTTTCACCTAACCTTTCCCACAAACAGTTTTCCACCTCACTTTCTGATCACTAGCCATAAACCATGCCATGCCCTTCCTTCCTTTACAATTCTCCTTTATGCATTTTCTTCTCCCATTAGAATATAAACTATTTGAGGACAGAGAATAGATTTCTTGCTTAAATTTGTATACCTAACATTTAGCACACTATCTGTCACATAAAATGTCCTTGATATATTATGTCTATCTGTCTGTCTGTCTATCTATCTATCTATCTATCTATCTATCTATCTATCTATCTATCTATCTATCATCTATCTATTTATAATAAAAAAATCAACAAAACCTCTGGTCTGCCAGGTCTGTTATATCTGTCCCTGAGGTTTCTAGGGTTACCCTCAGGTGTTTGTGGCTGATTATTTTCTCTGCCATCAGCTTCAGTACCAACTGATTGTGTTCCTCTCATTTAATGACAACATTGAATGACTTTTTCAAAAGGATATTTTCTTCAAATATATAGAAACAAGAAACATATAAATATCTGGGTGGAGGGATAATTAGGTTTAAAATTTAGCTCAGTTGCTATATAACATAGGTACTACCAAGTTCATGTTCAGGTGCAGAATAACTGCTGGATTGTCTCAGCTACCATTAGGTTTGGTTCCTGAAGTTCACTCTCAAAAGTTACTACTTTCTGGATAGTAATGGCCTAATGGCTATGAAACATTTCTTGAACAATTGGATGTGGAGGAAGGCTCCACTTTCTTCATTCTTTAGGACATCTATTCTGAAAACCCAAACTCTGGAAATGATAGAACACTAGGGAACCCTTTGGACCTTTCAAAATCACAAGATCATAGACTCCACCCCCTCCCTAGTCCTTGAGCTTCCCCATGGATGCTGAGACAAAGAGAGAGCCCAGATTCAGAGCTTTGCCAACTACAATCCAATGATTTTTCATCTTTTTTGTGTCATGGACCCCTTTGACACCTTGGTCAAATCTATGGATCCCTTTGCAGAATAATGTTCTAAAATTTATAAAATAATTGTTTTTACATGTAAATAGGGAAAAACTTAAATACCAAATAAACATTTAAAAATACACAAAATAAAATGTATTGGATTGCAAAAATAACCAATGATAAATTGAAATAGTTACCTGAATATTGTCTATCTCAAAGTTCTCTCTGTCTCACTCTCTCTCCCCATTTACCCATCTATTTATCTGTCTATCTATCTATCTATCTATCTATCTATCTATCTATCTATCTATCTATCTATCTGTCTGTCTGTCTGTCTGTCTGTCTGTCTGTCTGTCTGTCCGTCCGTCCATCTGTCTGTCTGTCCGTCCATCCGTCCGTCTATCCATCTATCTATCTATCTATCTATCTATCTATCTATCTATCTATCTATCCATCCATCCATCTATCAACTATCTATCTCTCTATCTGTCTGTCTGTCTGTCCGTCCATCCATCCATCCATCCATCCATCCATCCATCCATCCATCCATCCATCCATCCATCCATCCATCCATCCATCTATCTATCTATCTATCTATCTATCTATCTATCTATCTATCTATCTATCTATCTATCTATCTATCTATCTATCTGCCGATCTGTCTATCCATCTTTCTAATCTATCTGAAAAATTCCCAGCCCCAGGTTAAAAATCCCTGCTAGTGTTGGAGAATGTCAGCCTATATTAAGAGAATCTCAGTGAGTTTACTAGGTTGGAAGTCAGATAAAGTAAGTAGTCAAAGTGAAAGGAAAAGAAATATATTATTGTAGTAAAGGAGACTGCCTGTTGTTGGCAGCAATGGTGTCCTTCCCTCTATCTCTGTTCTTCCCCTCCTCACTATACTGATTTAGTTTCTATAGTTTTTCAGTGCCTCTTACAGTATGAACCAAATCACCAACATTCTGTGTCATTTAACTGAGACAATGGGGGATTGTTCTGCCATAAAGAGAAAGCTGAACACTGGACTTCTAGTAATGGGAGGTTCAACATTTTGTTGGTAACCTGCTTACTCAACCATGCTGTTAGTGTATCTGGAAAGCTGCCCCTCCCAGGGAAAACAAGGTTGTTATTTTAGTGACATAATCTTTTCCTAAAATGGCATGTCTTCTCTCTTTCTACACTGAGTGCACACTACATGCTATGTTGAATGTTCATTTGGCACTTTGCATATAGACTGCCTTTTATTATAGTAATTTGGGTATGTTGAGGAGGAGTTCCTTAAACACATGAAATCATAGGTCCAGCTTTAAAAATATGCATATGTTTCACATATTTACTCCACTATCTTACATTTCTTGAGGGTAAGTTGGACGTCTAGCACATTTTTGTATTCCCTAAGAGCCTAAACGATAGTTTCTGCATAGTGGCTGCTCTGTACATATTTGTTGCCTAAATGGATAGATGGATGGTATTCAGCTGTCTTCGTCTTACTCTCTCTGCATTGGATGATAAGTTGCAACCTAGTGTACCTTTTTACACAGGATGCTCAGACGTTATTTTTCCCCCATTCCATCTCCCACATGCATATGGCTCAAGTACTGGAGACACTCCTTATTTAAGCCAAACAACTAGTACCAGCTGCTGCCAAGAAAACCCCATGGAGACACCACTGTCAGGAGAGTCCAGAAGTGGGCACTAAAATAGAGCAGATTATTCTTCTCAGGGAGCCTGGGAAGCCTGTATGCCAATGAGGCAGTTTTGTCTTTTCTTCAGTTACTCTCCTAGCGTTTGTCAGGACAAGATTTGGGGAAGCAAAGGTTTGAATGGAAAGGCAGATTCTTCCTCGCCAGCTTGTGTTTTTATTGAATTGGCGGTCTCGGCAGGTAACTGTGGAACACACTCTGCGTGGGCAGCACCCAGCTATGTGATTACCCTGTCATGTAGCATATACATAACCTCATTGTGCTGTGAGGCGGAAGGCTGATTAGCAGGAGTGCCATCAGGACCAGAGATGCTGTGCTGCATCTGGGCCCAGACCTGCCCTGGGGGCTGCTTTCCTCTTCCCCAACCTGTGGACAGAATCAACTGCACACACTCCCCATTACCAGTAATCTCCCCATGAAGTATTATGACTTCTTAGCTATTATTATATGGTGAGTTATATCTAAGGGGAAATAAATCCTCCAAGTGGGGGTCATTTGTCAGGGCAATATTAAAACAAAGTGCAGGGGAATGAGCACTTCAGCAAAAGCTGGAATCGCTAACCTTTTAAAAGTAAGTATATTTAATTTGGGCTGAATCAGTAAGGAGGTTTGGATGGCTTGTGTATTTATGAGTGCTACATTCAGCCTTCATTTTAGCCTGAAGGCTGCTCGAAGCCTGGTCCCTTCCTGAAATTGTTTCTCCCTGAGTTTTAATTTGAATCCTGAATCTTCATTATAGCTTTACAAACTTGGCTGACATGAAGAAGCAGGAAGTCCTGATTGGTAACAGTCCATACTGTGGGGCATAGGATGGATATCCTTTCCATTCCTACCCCTACCCATCCATACACTTTTTTCTTTCCCACAAAAAATAGGGGGAGGGAGAGACTGAAGGGGTAAAGGGAAAAGAGGGAGAAGGGAGAGAGAGGGAGGGGGTTTCTTAGACTGTTTAATAATAATGATTGATTAGTGATGGTCAGCACTATGCCTGAAATTTTACAGAGAATGTTTAAAAAAATATATAGATGGAGAGAAAGAATAGGACTTGAGAAGGCAGCAGGGAATGAAAAAAGAATTCCAGTATAGCTCTTTTCTGGAGGTTTTTCATGTCCTCAGAGGAGGGAGAAATGGAGCTACTCTGATCTCCACTAGCAAGCAGAGATTTCCTTGCAATGGGTCAACATTAGGCTTTGTCTTGACAGCTTAATCTAGGCTTATAAACAATTATTCTGCATTCAGATGTCCCTGGTTCTCACATGCCCTTCAATGAGCACTATTCTATATATACTATGTGTTAACACTTTGATTGGGGTTATCCCTTGGTGTGTTTCAGGATAAAATATCATACATCCAAATCCATGGCAGTGATTTTTAACTAGGGACTTTAGCTCCCCAAATCTAGATAATATTGCAAAGTAGGAAGCTTGTCTTTGTCTTCCTCTCACTTTTTTTCTTTCTTTTACCCCTAGCTTCTTATATCCCCCTACCAAATAAGGGGAGATTAATAAATATAATTGACTAATTTATTTCTCCACTAAGGTATCCTGGGTTCTCATGTGGCCCTCATGATGACCAGAGTCCCTCTATGGCACTCAACTTAATGCTACCCTACCCTATAGTGCTCTATTATATAGAATCATTCTTTTTCCCCTTTAGCAGTCAAGTTGACCCTCCTTTCCTCACCCTAATCTAAATCTTCTTATAGGGAATTTGAGCTAGCTTTCAGAGTATTATCTTATTAAGGTAATTTATTCTATGTGGTTAGTGATTGACATGTAAGGAGGGGGGCCCATGGATAATGAGATTCCCACTTGTGGTGTGGGCTATTCTTCCCATCTCTAGCATGAAGGTATCACTGTCTTGTTAGAAGGGAGGCATACTAGACATCTCTCTAGCCTCTTCTCCAAGGGAGACTTTCCTTTCTTCCATGAAAGAAGGAGGAAGTTGGGGTCAGAAGCTACGCTTCTCTCTCCTTAGAGAGAGGGGTTATTGAGCTAGAATTATATCTATCTTCTTCCTTAAATATTGTCAGTCTAGGGTATATGACCAGGTTCAATCTAGCTTCTGATAACTTTTTCATTTTGGGGAGAAAGTACAAACTTAATGTTCTATATCCAAAGCTTTAAGCCCTTCCCCACCAAATACCAATTCCACAATGAACACACATAGCAAAAAACAAAGAAACCCATTTATCCAAATTGGTAGCAAAACAGAAATTAGAGAAGGTATATATAGGAGAAACACTACCAGACAACACAGAGTGAAGCAATTTTTTCTTTGGGAACACAATAACTCAACAGACAGAGAGGGAGAGGGAGATGGGGGAGAGAGAATGAGGGGAATGTACAATGAGAGAAGGGCAGTGAGACGGACGGATGTAGATCACAAAGAACGAGAGACAGAACGAACGGACGAAAGACAGACAGAACGA
>NW_027187335.1:8313347-8316268 GCF_028583685.1 Petaurus breviceps papuanus | reverse complement strand
AGAGAGAGAGAGAGAGAGAGAGAGAGAGAGAGATTTCTAGATCTCATCCAAGCTGAGATAAGGACATTACAGAGGTTACCACCTCCTGTCATGTTGTACCAGAGTCTTTTCCTTCAGGACCCTGAAGTGGGGTTGGCATCTTCCACCTTCTCTTTCAAAGCTGGAAGCCAGAAGTGCCTGAAGCAAATCTGCATTTGAAGAAGACTTGAGGCTTGAAGAAATCTGAAGGGGACTTAAGAAGGCAGACTCTTTCCTCTCATTAATACTACCCTACCCTTCACACAGGGTGGGGCATTCATCTCCATCAATAAGGAGAAAGTCCCATAGGGCGGCCAGGTAGCACAGCAAGTAAGAGCACCGGCTCCAGTCAGCATGACCTGGAGATCGAATCCCAGGCTCAGACACTTAGCATCCACCCAGAAACACCTGGCCGTGTAACCTTGAGATAGTTACTTAACCCTGATTGCTTAAAAATAAAATAAGGAGAAAGTCCCATATCAAAGAACTTTGGAACAGGGGTTACAATCAGGCTTACATTTGCCTTGTGAATTGATTATCCATTTCTTTCTTTTACAAACAATTATTAAGCGTCTATTTTGTTTTGTTAGGTGCAAGGCACTGGTGAATAACAGAAATATGAAAAAAATCAATCCCTGTCCTCGATAAGTTTACAACTTTACTGTAGTTTAAAAAGAAAGAGACAATGATATAGACATGAGAAGTGAAACAAATTCCATTAGAGGTACAAGGAGAGGAAGAAATTACATGGAGAAGCTGGGATTAGCTTGCATATGGAAGAAGAGAGGAGATTTTATTTTCCCCATAACAAAATACATTAAACAAAAAAAGACAAATATTAATGGTTTGAATCTAGTAGGAAACATTGTCTACAACCCTATAAAATAGTTGCCACCTACTGTATCTCCATCAATTTTCCCAATGAATTTCTCTTTCTCTCCAATACAGCAAGGGAGGGACAGAGTCAGACTACTCCCATAGCACCAATGTTGAAGATTAAAACTGAAGCTTCTCAGTTTTCAATTTGGTGGAAGCAGTCTAGTGAATGTTGATTTATCAGTAAGTTGTGGTGAGGGCTCTGATTTCTCTCAAACCAAATAGAACAACATCTTGGCACAGTTCCTGTGCCCATCAACAGGGTCTGGATATGATGGCCATTTATTGCAGTCTTTTATCCTTAGCTCCCTGTGCTTTATCACCCTGAGTAAAGCTCCCAAAGCCTTTTTATCCATTCCCTTATACAGAGTATCCTACCTATTTAGAATTCATACTAGGTGACATTCCTAAGCAGTAGGCCTACACATGGCCTTCTGGGAAATATAGTCCACATAATTTCTCCCAGTAAGCACAATGGTAAATGGATTGTCCATAGGCAACATGTACATTGTACATATTTATTGTACAATATGACATTTTGGAGTCCTTCAAATATTCTTTAAATGTTCTGTAACACTGACATTTTGGAACCCAGGTCTGAACTTCTTTCTCAAAAAAGATCTGATTACTGTTAAGTAAACGCTGTACTCCAGCTTAGACATTCAAATATCATAAACGTTTTAAAAAAAGCATGGCTAAATTGCTATTTTCTGTTCTATCTTTTGGCTACTTGGATAGACACTTATATCCCCTACCTCCATACTCAGCATCTGGAGTATGGAGTTAAAAAGGAGGAAAACAATGGACATGTCTATATACAGCATTAAATAGCTACTGCTCACCATATTTGCCTGGTGTTTGCTATAAATTTATTTTATTCTTTATTTAAATATGTTTTATTAGTGCTTTTATCTTTATATCATAGTCATTTTGGGGGGAGACTCTCCCCACTCATGATTGAATCCTTTACAGAAAAGAAAATAATCAAGAGCACTTGATTAAGTGACGACATCTGACAATTAATACAACCTTCTGCCTTATTCATCTTCCACCTCTCTACCATGAGGAAGAAGTTTGTTTCATTATTTATTACTTGGGACATCACTGGTCTTTCAGTTTCTCAGAGTTTGACATTTTTCCAGTGATTCGAAAAGATACTGCATTGTTGTAGTCATTGTATATATTATTCTTTTGGTTCTTTCTATTTCATTCTCTATCAATTCACAAAAATCTTCCCCAGTTTCTCTGAATTCCTCATATTTTTCATTTCATTTCTTATAGCACAACAATTTTCCATGACTTTCATTACCAGTTTTTTCATCCACTTTTCTTCCATTTAGTGGACAACCATTGATTTTCAGCTCTTTTCTACCATAATGAGTATTGTCATGAATGTTTTGGTATATATATATATATTGAACCTATTTTTCTTTCTTTGGGTTATATACCAGTGGTAGGATTTCTGGGTCAAAGGATATAGAAAGGTCATTTTTTCCTTGAATATTTCTAATTTGATATCTATAGCTATTGGACAAATTCATAGCTCAAAGTGTACCTGTCTTCCAATAGCTGTTCAAACATTAACCACTCCCATTTTTTGGGTTATATTTCCTGAATGGAGCTGGTGGAAATCATAAAACCATGCTGAAAGGTCACTATCAATTTATTTTATCTAGTCTCAACCGAATCCTCACTACAACAAAGCCATCTTGTTACTCTTTTCTAATCAATTCTCTATTTTTCTCACTATAGCAACTTTTTAAAGTCTTCTTTCCTCAGGCTTTATACAGCAGTTAGTCAATGAAGATTTTTTTATTCACCTACTGTGTGCCAGGTACTGTGCTAAGCTCCAGTGATACACATATGAAACAGAAAGATAGTCCTTGTACTTATGGAGCTTAAAAATCAAAAGGGGAAGTTCACACAGAAAAGGAAGATAAGGGGAAAGATAGGGAAGATACCTGGGGGGAGAATAATATATGTGTGTGTGTGTGTGTGTGTGTGTGTGTGTGTGTGTGTGTGTGTGT
>NW_027187335.1:8305274-8313337 GCF_028583685.1 Petaurus breviceps papuanus | reverse complement strand
TGTGTGTGTGTGTGTGTGTGTGTGTGTGTGTGTGTGTGTGTGTGTGTGTATTCTGGGGAAGTCTAGTCCAAATGAATGTAGCCAGTGGGAAATGAAGACACAGCTAGCCTGGAAGCCCCCTTGAAACAGAGGCATTGGGAAGAGTTCTTTGCTCTGCCTTCCAGACTTTCAGTTATCTAGGCAGAGGACACTGAGGGTACTGATGAGGTTTGAGTACAAGGCTGATGCAATCACTCAGAATGATTAATTTCTTGATTATTATACTTTTTGGAGACATGATGGAGTCCAGTGCAAAGGAGTGCATCCAGGGGGGAAGAAGCACCCCTCCCCCATCCTTTCAACTGAGGATTTTATCTCATACCTAACAACAACAGCAACAAAGTAACTGAGACCCTTCTGCTCATTTCACATTTCTGATTTCATCCTCAACTGACTACCTCATCCTTAACTTGTGCCTAATAAGACTCAGCCTTCCTCCTTCGCAATGAAAACCCTTCAATGAGTACCCTTAATCCTATTTCCTCTCATTTCCCCCTCCTCTCAACTCCCACTACCTGTCACCTCACTCTGCTCCTACTTACAAGTTAGTGAACAGAGTTGAAAAAAGTGATGTAGAACTATGCTAACTGGATATGCTATATACATGCACATTATCCAACAGTTTCCTCAACTACAAAATGAGGATCATAATATCACCTACCTTTCAGGGTTGTTGTGAACATTAAATGAGATAATATTTATAAATTGCTTAGCACAGTGCCTGGCACATAGTAGGTGCTTAATGAATGCTTGTTTTCTCCTTTCCTTTCTCCTTCTCTCTCCTTTCCCTTCCTACTTCCCTCCCTCTCTCCCTTTTTCCTTCCTTCCTTCCTTCCTTCCTCCTTCCTTCCTTCCTTCCTTCCTTCCTTCCTTCCTTCCTTCCTTCCTTCCTTCCTTCTTCTCCCACTTAATTTTTAGATAACTAGACAGAGAAGCTTTGGCCCTGACTCCATAATAATCCAACTCTCAGACTGTGGAGGCCACATGAATACTTTGTGACACAGATCCTTCATGTCTTTAACTGAATTAAGTGCTACCCATAATTCAGTATTCTTTAATTTACAAATGACATATGTAGGACTCTTCTGCTGATATTATATGATTGTAAACCTTAGAAAATTATAATATGTGAAGAATTAAAGTTACAGGTGACCCAAGGGGAAGAATCATTTCATAATCCTGACTGAAGTAATAAAAAAAACCAAGCTGCTTTTAGTTTTAAGGTGGTACTACTTGATCCATTTTATGATTTTAATCCCATGGAAAGATATCAGGGAGTTGAGCACACCAACCTCTCTACACCTCTCCTTTTCAAGCCAGAACTAAATGGCATTGAAATTAATTTATTATTTAAAATGATAGGAATAGAATATGTAATGCCTGCACCATAATGTGTGAATTAATTCCAGCTATAAATCTAAGGCCAGACTTAAAAACCACTATGAACTATTAGAGCTGTCTATTCTCACCATCATGTTAAAAAAAAGACATATCCATAGAAGTTATTACATATTCTGTTCCATTCCATCTTCCCCTCACCCCCACCCTACTTACTCTTTCTAACTATTGGCTACATAGTTAAAAACAGGGAACAGCAAAGATGGATGATTAAGTGATTCTATAACCATTGTTTCTCTTCAATGTTCCACATCTTTCTTATTTTCAGGTCTGCTAATAATTTAATCTTTAGAACTGTCCACTAATGATAGTACTGCCAAGTCTCTTGTAGAGAGGAGGATTAAAACTTAAGTCACTTTTTTCTCATTCAAGCAGCCTGATGACTTCTTGGTAAGGGTTTTTCAGTATTTCAGAGGAGGTATAGTGAAAATCCATTTCTAGGGGACTTCCAGGTAAGATAGTGATGGGAATGGTTATAGAAGAATCCTGCTTTCCTCACATACACTCTAGCAAAGATCTAAAAATGGCACTGGATCTAAGAATGATTAAGGAATTCAAGTAGAGACATTAGTAAGTGCCTCCATCATGTCAAAATTACAAAAAATGATAGCTAGAAGCCTGTGTAAATTGGAAGAAATATCCTGTGAGGAAAGCTAACACAAGCCCAGGCTGGAACCCTTCAAGCACTTTTACCAGGCATGCTCCAGGGACACCTGAAGCCTGTTCAGCTCTTCCAAGAAATGCTCTAGGGCACTGTAGTTCCTGAGAAACACTAGGAGTGTCAGAATCCAGCAGGGAGCTTATTGGAAGCCCTCTAGAGAGTTATTTGGCACAGTGTAGAGGAGAGCAGTTATGTAGGACAGTGGATTCAGTTCTGTACCCATAGTCAGGAAGACCTGAGTTTAGATGTGGGCTCACACACTTCCTAGCTGTGTGATCCTGGCCAAATCACTTCACTTCTGTTTGGTTCAGTTTCCTCAACTATAAAATGAGGATAACTTACCAGGGTTATTGGGAGGCTCAGATGAGATAATATTTGTAAATTGTTGAGCATAGTATCTGGCACATAGTACATGCTATATAAATACTAGTTATTATTGTTGTTGCTAAGTTAGCTGTACTCTCATACAAATTCTGGGGGACATAGGAAGTAGGTAGAAGACCACATTGTTCTGATGGGAAGATATAGGATGTGAAACTTAAAGGTTGTCTAAATGTAGACATGAGGGAGATGGAAGCCAGAATCAGGAGCCTAGGAAATTTATGACAGGATTCAATAAACCCTGACAACACTATTCAAGATAGGTGTAGTCAAGCTCTGTTGTAAAGTCCTAACCAGGAATTGAGGCTGGAGATATGAGAAAACTGAGGAAGAAATATTATGTGTCATAAGACACCCAAGAGATAAACCCAAAAGAAGATAACAACTTCATAACAATTACAGAGCCTACAAAGGAGAAAAGGTGTAGCCACAAAGACACAAAGAGTGCCTAGAACAAATGAAGTAAATATTAAAAAATGAAATTCCCCTTCTTTTTGTTTTGAAGTGCTCTGAAGGAAAGAACTGAAAAGATAAAAGTTTAAAAGAGAAAGTGGCAAATTTTATCCATCTTAGATACTCCTGAAAATTAGAATGGAGAAAATAGCTTCACAACACAAGAGATATTATGGCAACAGAAAAAAAAGTGGTGGACACTAAGTTGATCCTAAAGAATACGTAGGTCAAAAAACATGACAGAAACTTTTTTTTTCATTAAAGAAGACAGAAAGGAGACAACATTTATGTAATGAGAATCAAAGTAGTCCTTGGGGGAAAATTTCTATTACTAAACACTTTCATTTCACAAATAAGGGAAAAGAATGGATTGATGAACTAGGACTATAAAAACAATTTGACCAGCGAAATAAAATCATTCTTTCCAACTAAACACTAAAACAGAAATTCTGAAAATCAAAGAAGAGATAAACCAAAACAATCTAGACAAATAAAACCAGGAGCTGGTGTGTGTGTGTGTGTGTGTGTGTGTGTGTGTGTGTGTGAGAGAGAGAGAGAGAGAGAGAGAAAAGAAGAAGAAGAAGAAGAAGAAGAAGAAGAAGAAGAAGAAGAGAGAACCAATAAAATGTAATGAACATTTAACAATATGATTTTTCAAAAGAAAGGAAAACCAAATCATTAATATAAAGAAATAGAATTTATAAGATGAGGAACAAAGGAAATTATTAGATTATATTTTGCTCAATTTATAAGCCAACAAAGTTAGTAACAAATGAGATAGGCAAAAAGTTAAAAGCAATATAAAATAATCTCCAATCAATAAAATGTGATATAAGGAATTTAAATCATCTCATCTCAAAAAAAAAATAAAAAGAAAACTAGCAAGAAATAAAAAAAAAAACCTTTGAAAAGGAAAAAATCTCCAGCATTTACAAGAATTTCCATTTACAACAATTTCCAGAATTTACAAGTGAATTCTATCAAACATTCAAGGAATTATTAATTCCAATATTACTTAAATTCTTTGTAAAAATAGGGAAACAATGGATCCCGCAAATTCCTCATAGGATGCAAATGTTATGTTGAGAATGGCTCTAGATAAAAACAAAGAAACTACAAATTTATATCGCTAATGAATCTTAGTTCAAACATTTTATAAAATTAGCAATGAATGTATAGCAAAATAATAAAATGTTTACATATTATGATTAGGTTGTAATCTTTACCAGGAATATAGTGTTGGTTCAATATTAGTATAAATTGCATGTATAGCTGAGGAGCTCAAGGAGTTTGTGCTCTCCTCAGTTAAAAAAAAACTTGAACTATTATTATGATATAGATGAAAAAGAAATATAAACATAGTAATAAATAAGATTCACCAGCAAACATTGGCTTTTTAAAATAATATTTCATTTTAAACAATTACATGTAAAGGCAATTTTCAACATTTATTTTTTGAAAGATTTTGGGTTCCAAATTTTTCTCTCTCCCTCCCTCCCTCCTGGAACATCCCCCTCTCCAAGATGGCAAGCAATGTGATATAGATTATACATGTACAATGATATTTATACATGTACAATATATCTTCATATTAATCATGTTGTGAAAGAAAAAAAAAACAGAACAAACGGGAAAAATTTTTAAAAAGTGAAAATAGTACTCTTTGATCTGCATTCAGACTCTATCAGTTCCTAATATTGAGAAGGAAAAATATGTAATAAGTAGTATAGTGTTTAATAAATCCAAGACCTCAACTACTAGAATAAGGATTTACTGTTTAACAAAAACTGCTGGTAAAACTGGAATGCAGTCTGGCAGAAAACAGATCTCATATAACATCTCATACCACATACCATGGCAATCACCAAAGGGTGACATAATCTAGATATGGATTTTGTTTATGAAATAAAATCATCCTGTTTATTTGCCTGTTTGAAATTCTGTAAGAAACTCATAACTCTCTTTAAAAAAATAAACAAACAAAAAAAAGAAAACATTTGATATGCATACTAAGGCCTGCAAACTGAAACATAAAATCTAAGTATATTGTTATAATAATTATTTGCTTATATCTATATCTATCTTATTGCTCCTACTTACCCTTTAATTGACTTATTTTTTTCATCTGTAAAAAGGGAATTTTACACCTACCTCCCAGGATTGTCGTGAAAATCAAATGAGATAATACACATACATCATTTTGCAAAACTTAAATGCTATATAAATTGTAGCTATAGTTACTACTACTACTACTACTACTACTACTACTACTACTACTACTACTACTACTACTACTGCCACTACTACTACCACTACTACCAGACAACTTTCTTTGAGGTCAGTAATCATTTCTTAGTCTTCATTTATACTTTATTCAATAAGCACTAAAAATAAAAATCATTTCCTCAATTGAATTACTAATGAATTTTCCAATCCTAGAAACATTCTCAAAAACACACAGAAACAGACTACCTAGAAAAACAAATAATTTTATGTATAGATAATTGTATGTGTACATAGAATTATGTTTGTGTGAAAGGTTTATATTAAAGATACTGAGAGTAAACTGTTTTTCAGCTCCTGGAAGTGGTTATTGAAATAGGATAGGGCAGTGGCTACATATTTTGGATGTGACAAACTTAGCCTTTAGGTTCCCAAAGCACAGACAATCTAATCAGAAACTGTCTATATTGTACCATAGGTTGCTTTTGGATTGAAGTTAATGGTTGCATCATTTCCTTTTTCTAGCTGGCAGTACAGGATTGTTAGGGTTTCACTGAAGGGTTCGGAATCTAAGCTCTTTCCATTTAATTTCCTAATAGTTAGGAGTTCAGTTGGACAGTCACTGAAAAGCTATGAACAAACTAATGGGTTTCAGTTGCATTTTTTAGGTCAACACTGGCCTTTTCCTGGCCCACAATTACCAACATTAGCATAGCCATCTGTCCTCCCTACTGCAGATCCCATATATTTAAAAAAACTCCAACTGAGAAAAGCTTGAATATTTTGTTTCCAACAAAAGACAATGACCCTCAGTTATTTACAAATTCAAGTGGAATACTTTTTCCCCCTTTTAAAACAGAATAATGCATATCCCTGTATTTTGTATGGGAGTTATTCAATGCCAGAATGCCTTGGCAAAGGCAACTGTTTAAAATGAGACTTTAGTTATTAAAAATAAAAAAATGAATAAACCACACAAGAAATCAGGAAAGGAGCATGATGATGAGTTCATTTTGGAGTACAATTAAGACATCATGGACCAGAACATGTATGTACACATGCAGAGCCAAGTCTTACACAGATTGTTATTCTCTTTTGTGTCATGGACTCCTTTGGCAGTCTGGTAAAACCTATGGAACCCTTCTCAGAATAATTATTTTAAATAAAACACATAGGATTATGAAGAAAACTTATTATATTGAAATAGTTATTGATGCAAGTATATGTTTTTTAAGTTCACTGGCCAAAGATTAAGAAACGTGCTCTAATAGAATGAACCCTAGCTAGCGAGTCAAGACTATCATTTTAAACTCTATTCCATTATGATTGTTTCTCTCCTCAGTCTTTTTATTTTTATTTTTTTAAGAAGAGTGAATCTCTGAAAATCTCTTTGCCTTAGAGAGTGTGGAAATAGAAATATCATAGATCCAGAGTAGAAAGGAAAGTGGGGGGGGGGGCTTCAGAGGTTATATAGTTTATCCTGTCATTTACACGTGAAAAAACTGACATCTAGGGAGGTTGTGACTTGCCCAAGTTCATATAGATAGTCATTGTCTGAGGCAAGATTTGAGCCCAGATCCTTCCATTTAAGAGTCAATGTTTGTATATGACTAGTTGACCTGAAAGATATTGTGTGAGACACACAGATGGAGAAATTAGTTATATGTGAAAATGGTCATTCAGTCAATAAAAATTTATTAAGTGCCCACTCTCTGCCACATACTGTGCCAAAGGAAAGGCTAAAGACAGTTGTTGCCCTTAAGGAGCAGACAATCTAACAGGGAGATGATATACAAACATATACATGTACATGTATGTGTACACACAAAAGCAATCAGAGAAATAGGAAAAAAAATCAACAAAGGGTAGGCACTAGAATTAAGAGGTTCAGGATAGGCTGTCTGTGAAGGTGAGATTTTACCTTAGACTTGAAGGAAACTGTGGAAACCAGGAGGTAAAGATGCAGAGAGGGAACTTTCTAAGCATGGAGAACAGCCAGTGAAAATTCCAGGAGCAGGAAGATGGGACATATGGGAAGGAAGATCTTGTCCCAAAACCAGCAGGTGGAGAGGATTCTGGAAAGATGGTGGAGTAGGTCAGAAAATTCCAAGTTTTCAAAATTTTCCCCCCACAAAAGAGATAAAATAGCACCTTAGGGCAAACAAAGTGTGGGTTGAGATAAATAAAAACAGGGGCACAACTGGGGTCTTCCTGGCACAATTTGAGAAGATTGGAAGAAAAATCCCAGGATGAGGTTTGGTTCCTGTGAAGAGTAGACACCTCCAGGCTAGGTTCCCTTTTAGCTACAAGCAGCAAGCCCTGGGGTTTGTTGGTTTGAGAGGCTGCCTTAGCCCCAACTACCCAACTTTTACCCCGAGATAGTGAGGGTAGTTGGCCACTGGAGCCTGGGAAAATTGAGGGAACCTCTGCTGATAAGGAATGTCGGAGCCGGTTGTTCTGGGAAGAGCAGCAGGGGCAAGAAGGAACCAGCACATGCTTGGTGAGTTCAGAAACAGGGGGTGGAAAGCACCTTACTGTGGGCACATATGGGAAGTTGGAGGTTTGACTTTGTTTCCAGGTTATAGGGCAGAACTGAAGATCTGGGACAAGAGGCACTATTTCCCTCACCCCAGGGCTAGAGGTGACTACAAAAATTAAGCTATTGCCATAA
Organism: Petaurus breviceps papuanus; assembly: GCF_028583685.1. NCBI lineage: Eukaryota > Metazoa > Chordata > Mammalia > Diprotodontia > Petauridae > Petaurus > Petaurus breviceps. The sequence continues at coordinate 8,305,511 of NW_027187335.1, read as the reverse complement.
AAAATGCACAGGCAAAGGAGAAAGAATCCAATCATATAAAGCTATTATGGGAATAGAGAAGACCAGGGTTCATCTTCAGAGGAGGATATTGAAGTAAAGAAACCCTCAAAGAGTAACATCAGATGGTCACTTGCCCAAAAAGAATTCATAGCAGATCTTTAAAAAAGACTTTAAAAATCAAATGACAGAGATGGAGGAAAAAAAATAATTCAAGAAAAAATAAGAACATTATGAAAG
>NW_027187335.1:8235977-8305264 GCF_028583685.1 Petaurus breviceps papuanus | reverse complement strand
TTATAAGAAAAACAACAGATTTGGAGAATAGATCAAGAAGAGAAAATATAAAAATAATCAGACTAACTGGAAGTTATGATAAAAAATTAATTTTGATACAATAATACAAGAAATAATTAAAGACAATTGTCCTGAAGCATTAGAACAAGGGGGAAAATAGAAATAGAAAAAAATCCATCCATCACCACTTAAAAAGAGATCCTATGAGGAAAACTCATAGGAATATCATAGTCAAATTCAGAAATCCCCAGCCCAAAGATAAAATGCTAAAAGCATCAAGATTAAAACAATTTAAATATGGTGGTGCCACAGTTGGACTCACACAAGACATAGCAGCAGAGACATTAAAGGACTGCAGGTCTTGGAACACAACATACCAAAGAGCAACAGAATTGGGGATCTGATTAAAAATATCGTACCCTGCAAAGTTAAGTATTATCCTGAATGAAAAAAAAATTGACATTTGATAAACTCTCTGATTTTCAAGACTTTGTTTAAAAAATATCTTGAACTTAATAGAAGATTTGACATACAAGAACCAAGAGAAATATAAGGTACATATGAAAGACTGATTATAAGGGATTTATAAGGACAGAAAGTTTAATATATACATATATAATGTGAAATGTATGTTTAAGATTCTTATTAATAATTGCGTAGCTTATAAGGAAGATTGAGGTAAATCTGAGTATGGTGTGACTTTAAAAAGTAAAACAATTTAGGAACAGCTAGAAAAAGAAATCATTTTATACAAATGCAGTTCAAGAGGAGGAATCAATACTGAAGAATTAGAAGCGGGAGGAGGACTGGTAGTTCTGGTAGCCTACTTTCATTGGGAATGGGTTTAAGAGGGAACTATACATCTATATTTAGATGAATATAAAATGGTAGGGGCAAAGGGAAGGGGGAAGAGGACAAGGGAGGAATCTTTAGAGGGGAGGGGAAGGAAATAGGTAAAAGGGGGGTATAGAAGGGAGTTTAAGATTAATGGGAATGGTAGGATAGGGAGGGATCCTTGGAGGGGGTAGGCAAGCAATAGGAGGGCAAAGTAGTGGGTAGAAGTATAGTAGAGGAGGCAGGAGGAATAGGAAGCAAGAGATATGACCAAACATAAAAACAAAGATCAGGAGTAGAATATGTTTAGGAAAGTATATATCTATATATCTATGTGTATATATGTATATGTATATATATGTATATACCTACAGCTATACAGAAACATCTAAACTTTATTTTTGGTCTTCTGTATTTGGGTTTTGTCATTTGAGTATAAAATAAAATTTAAAAACAAACAAACAAAAACAAAGACCAACAGGTAAGCCAGTATCCCTGGATCAAAGTTTATTTAGGTGGTTGTAGGTGCAGGGGTGGGGAACCTGTGGTCTTGAGGCCACATGTGGCCTTCTAGGTCCTTGGGTGTGGCCTTTTGACTGAGTCCAAGTTTTACAGAACAAATACTTCTATTAAGGGGATTTGTTCTGTGAAGTTTGAATTCAGTCAAAGGGCCACACTTGAGGACCTAGAGGCCCCCATGTGGCATTGAGAATGCAGGTTCCCTACCTCTGGTTAGGGTATAAAATGTAACAAAGCCTGGAAAGGCAGAGGAGGGAGAGGTTATAAGGGTTTTGAATGCTAAACAGAGAATTTTATATTTCCTTCTGAAGTTGATTGGGAGCCACTCGAATTCATTGAGTAGAGGGAGTGACATGGCCAGATCCCTTTCTCAAAATGACCTGAGTAACAAATGAATGTCTATATTGTTGGGTACAAAATACACCTTTTATATTTGGCTGATATAACATAGCAGGATGGACGCCTCAGGTTGCATGCCCCAGCACATAGAGAATAGAGATAATTGAATCAACCTCATCATCTGCTGGTTAATATCTCTGGTACTTATCCATGATTTGTGGAACTCCTTACAATATGAAGAATACTGAAGATAATGTTTTTGGCAGTGACATTTTTGGAGAAGTATATATATTTTTGGAAGTTTATGTTGTCCTGTTATGCCCTGGCTTGTTTTCTAGCTTGTGGATTATTCCCTTACCCAGACTGGACTGTCCAGAATTGCCCTAGAATAGTGGTGTTAAAGTCAAATAGAAATAGGGGCCTCTAATCTGTACATAAGGATTCCTGCAGGTCATGTATCGACTTAGTTTTAAAATGTAATGCAATGTATTTTTATTTATTTTGTTAGATGTTATCTAATTACATTTTAATCTTGTTCAGACCATTTTCTGGATTGTTGTGGGCCCTACACTGCCTATAGACAACTTGTTTGACACCTCTGTTCTAGGGGGACCGTGAATCTCTTGGTGGTTATCACTTGGAAATCAGCCTTCTTTGTTAGGATTGTAAAGGCAAGTAAATTGAGAGCCATACCATATGAATGAAAGTTAAGGAGAATATGGAGTCTGTGGTGATGTTAATATAACTGTCCAGATGTCATAGTTTCTGAGGCATTATCTGGCCACTACTGTGGCCAGATATGTGGCCAGAATGTGTTGAGGACTCTTTGTGGGGAGAAACGAGGATAAATTTATAATCACAATATTTTTTAGTATGTGAGAGTAAGGCAGAATCTAGTTGCAACCTGAAAGTTAGCACTTTGAGAGAGAAATTAATTCTCACTCTCTGGAATGGAGAATATTTAGTACTGACCTTAGACATTCTATGAATCTTTACTGGCATTTTAGGGTTTTGTTAGCAGTCTCTTTGATTTGGGAGGCAGATTTATGATTTCTCTAGAGTTGGGAACTGCCAATAAGGAATCTCCTTCTACCAATGCAGATTGACATCATGTAAGTTACTGTTTTAGAGCATTGACTAGACACTTGGAGAGGTTTAATGACTTGCACATTGTGACGCTCTAATATGTGTTAGAATTAGGACTCTAATCAAGTCATACTGACTCCAAGGTCAGTTCTTTTAATATATTTATAAAACGGACAGTTTTGAAGACTTGTGTAAGCTGATGAATGTTGAAAAGAGCAGAACCAGATGAAAAATGTATACAATAACCACACCACAGTAAAAACAATTTTCAAGTCATAAGAAGTCTGGTCTATGTCAATGATTCTAGAGCACTAATGAAGAATGTTATCTATGTTTTGACAGAGAGGTAATGTAAAATGAGATACAAGTGTCTTGGATACAGGCAAAAGAGAAGTTGTTTTGCTTGACTATGCATACTTGTTAACAGGAATTTGTTTTTCTTCATTCTTTTCTTCATTTGCTTTTCATTTTCTTCATTTTGTTAATTAAAAATACATAAAATTTGTCTCTTAAGACCTATATTCTTCTACTGAGAGGAAGTATGAAGTAATGGTTTTCATTATCAATCAATAAGCAATTAACTGTTTATTATATAACCCAGGCACTGAGTCAGGTACTAGGAAAGACAGCAACACAGAGGGACAACAGTCTGCCCTCAAGAAGCTTGCCTTCTTTGGGGAAGGACAGTATGAACATGTACAATTATTTACAGAATAAATGGTACAGAACAAACCCCAAATAAGTACATAGTACTTAAATATACATACTTGATAAGAAGATATTTAGGGAGAGAGCACTAGCAATTGGGAGATCAGGAAAATCTTCACATAGGAAATGGTGATTGAGCAACATTTTGAAGGGATTCTGAGAAACAGAGGGGAGGAGGGAGTGCATTTCAGGTATGAGGTATGGTTACTGCAAAGGCACAGATAGTGGAAATGTAATACTGCTTGTGAAGATCAAAGATAATGCTAATCTGGATGGCCAATAAGATGTTTGAAGGGAAGTAATATATGAGTATGGAAAGATAGGTTAGTGCTAGATGATGAAAGGCTTTAAAAGCTAAACAGTGAAACTCATATTATTCTAGATGCAATACTGAACCACTGGAGTTTGTAGAGTAGGAAGTTAAAGGGGTAAAGAGAATTACTTTGTTAGCAGGGTGGAGAATGAATTAGAGAAGGGAGCCATGAGGTAGAGATATCAATTAGGAGGCTATTGCAATATTCCAAGTGAAAGGCCTAAGATCATCAACCTCATAATTTCTTATATCACAGTAGTATACCACAACTTGTTTAGTCATTCCCCAATTGATGGGCATCTCCTTAATTTCCAATTTTTTGCCACTATAAAGAGAGCTGTTATAAATAGTTTAGAACATATAGGTTCTTTTCTTTTTTCCCTAATCATCTTTTGGAAGGAGACCTAGGGGGGTAGAACTTAAGGAGAATTACTTTGTTAGAAGGGTGGAGAATGGATTAGAGAAGGGAACCATGAGGTAGAGAGATCAATTAGGAGGTTATTGTAATAGTGGCATTGCTGTAACAAAGAGTATAGGCAGTTTAATAACTGGGTGTAATTCCAGATCACCCTTAAAAATGGTTGGATCAGTTCATAGATGGGTACAGATGAGCACCTTCTTTCCAATTTATGTTTAAGAACAAATCTTCCAGTGTTTATGGGAAGCAGCATGCCAGCACCAACAGGGGACTGGACTTGAAGAAGAAGCACCTATATTCAAACCCTGCCTCAGATACTTACTATGTGATACTGGGTTATTTAAATTTATTTAAACTCTCAGTGCCACAGTTTCCTGAACTGTAAAATGAGAGCATTGAATCTGATGGATTCTAATATCTCTTTCAAATCTAAGTTTGTGATGCTATTAACCATAGACCACTGTGATCTCCTGAGAATCCAAATTGTAGTTGATCCATAGGGTAATGGAGCAATGTATAGCGTATGTTAAATTGGCTTTAACATGTTGTCAACAAAGATTTGTATATAAGAAGTGACATTAAAGACACCATTGGAGAAATGTACAGTTAGCAAAGAAGGTTGTCTGGTCCTTGTTGTAATATAGAGACCTAAAAGATAGTTTGAACACTGCAATGGCACCCACAAAATGTGAAAAGACTTGTAGTTAGACTTCCAGTGTTTTGGGAAGACCCTTTTTTGGAGTAGATAAGCAAGATGTACACAATGGGAAAGGTGATTAAGTGTTATGAGCTGAAGGAGAGGAGAGATTACTCACATTAATGAAATCATATATGCATTCAAATATTAAAGTAATGAATCTATTCATATGTAATATTCTGAATTCAATAACTTATTTCAACAAACATTAAGTACCTACAATGTTTAGATAACTGGGATAGGGACAAAAATGTACAATTTGTCAGGAGAATGGGATGCTGTGAGAAGGGCAAAGGCAGAAATGTATACCCTATTCCAGAAGATTGTCTCATTTCCCAACATATGTGAATAGATGGAAGAGGGAAACAGGCACCCATATTTCCAAGATGTGTATCTGGAAATGTCAGTAAGTTTCTTTGCGACTAGTTGGTTGATGGTTCAGGAGACTGGCTTCCAATGTGGGTGCAAAGTAAGGTGGAAAAAATCAGAGATTACCCTGAGAATGCATTCCAGATTGAGTTCATGTGAGACTGAGAAGTAGTGGAGCCTGGGAATACAGCTGTACCAACTTGGAAACTCATGGCGAAAGAAAGAAAGAAAGAAAGAAAGAAAGAAAGAAAGAAAGAAAGAAAGAAAGAAAGAAAGAAAGAAAGAAAGAAAGAAAGAAAGAAAGAAAGAAAGAAAGAAAGAAAGAAAGAAAGGAAGAAAGAAAGGAAGAAAGATGAATGAATGAATAAATAAATAAATGAATAAATAAGAGGGATTGTGAGTGTGTCTCAGAATTTAAGCAACTGAAGAATATTTTGAGAAAAGAAGGGTAGAGCATGAATGGTTGCTGGTGTTAGGATGAAAAGCTAAAAGATTGGATTCTATCTTGTAGAATGTATTAATTGAATCATGAGCTTCTGAGAGAGGTAGCACCATATAATGTAGTTAGAACAGAAAACGCAAGTTCAATTCACAGAACCAATTCATACCAGCTGAGTCATCTCAGACTTCACCTGTTAGTGCTCCGAGTCACTGTCTAAAGCTATCTGTTTCAGAGAAGGTACAAATCTGTCTCAGTAGAGCGAGTTTCCCCATTTGTGAGTCCTCATGCCAGTGAAACGAGAGAGCCAGCTCCTATTGCTGTGGATTTCTAAGCCTCCTTCTGGGTTCTGTTTTGAATAGAAAGGCTGCAGATGGTGTAGGTGAAAGCTTGTACAGGTGACCTAGGCCATTGGGTGATGTGACAAAATCAGATGCATATTGCCTATCCTTGAGTAGCTTAGAAACTTTTGGATGGAGAAGACACTGTACACAAACATTATATTCTAATTTTTATTTTTTTAAGGGCACAGGGGTCATCCAGACAAAGCACTATGCTGCTCCAGGAGGAACGAACTGTTTCTAACTAAAGCTATTAGAAAGGCTTCATTAGAAGGTGTCACCTGAGCTGAGCCTTAAAAGAAGCTCAGTGTTTAAATGGGCAGATTGGGTGATGATGAGTGCATTCCAGGCATAAGGAGTACAGATGGTAATATAAGTCAATTCAAACAGTTAATAAATGGCTACCACGAGACAAAAACAATAGACCCCTGTAGTCAAGAAGACCTATGTTAAAGTTAACTTTTGGCATTTCCTGGCTGTCTGACCCTAGACATATCATTTAATCTCTCAATACCCAGTCGAGACAGGGGAATAAGGAAATCACAGATTTATCTTTATGGATAAATCACAAGAGATGAAGCATGGCACAATTCTGGTCATGAAAGTTCTTACAATCCACATAGGACACATGCATATTGTTTCCCCATTAGACCAGGAATTCCTTATAAGCAAGGACTTTTTGTTTGTTTTGTTTTATTTTAATTTTGCCCTTCTTTGTATCTCTAGTGTTTAGCACAATGCCTGACACATAGTAAGGACTAAGAAATGCTTGTTGACTGACTGACTAATATACACAGACAAGTACAATTCAAGGCAGGGGTAGAAGATGCAAAGGACATATTCAGATTAAGTATTCTATAAAAAATTGTGAATGATACATAGGTAAATTTTGGAAAGGGATGGGATGAAACATGGAATGTATGAGAGTGAACAGAGTAATGTAAAGCAAGAAAGGGGCCAATTAATTAATTTGGGGCCAGATTGACAATTTATTGTGCTTCCCCACTAAAGTTCCTAATATATATCTATATCTATATCTATCTATATCTATATCTATATCTATATCTATATCTATATCCCCATAGTAGCTTCTCATTTATGTAGATTTGACCTAATATCTTTTGGAAGACACCCTAGCCTATTGGATATCCACAAAATGCCTATGCTTCCTTCTTTCAGTTTCCTTACAGTTATCGTGAAGGAATATTTCTTTAATGACTCAGAATAGCCCAATACAGATAAGACACATCAGTGCTATGGGACCATTCAAACATTGCTTTCATCTCTTTATTTGTTTACAAAAGAATCAAGCCAGGGAAATAATCCAGTCTTTTATTCCTAATACATTATTGGAGTAATTGGCTTCCCTTCTCCAAAATCAATTAAAAAGCAAAATATAGTAGTCCATCCAACTACTGTAAATGCATTAGCCTGTCTCTTTTCTTTGGGGTCATATTATCTATCTATTAGACCTACAAGTTTCTTGAAGGAAGACTATCCAGGGAACTAAAATCTTACCTTTTGCATACATAAATTCCATTCTGGAATAACTGATTAAAGTGAATTTTCTGCTTGATGGGGAGCTAGGAAACTTATAGGTCAATGGGACTCACATCTTATTAATGCCACCAGAAGTCTCCTAGCTCAATCCCAGCATGCCACTTGGAAAATGCACTCAGCCACCCTCCACTCTAGTCCTGGAGCCTCTGCCCCAGGCATGCTGTAATTGTCCAGAAAAGCTTGCAATCAATTGGACAGATATAGATGGAGTGCTGAGTGCTTCCATCACCTGGAAACTAAGCTGCTCTTTCTGACCATGTGAGCTTAAAGTAGGGCTATTGATCAGGCACAATACCATCTACGTCTTTAATGACCTCCTCATTTGGCAAGACGCTGTTTTAAGATTGTTCTGATGCTTGTATAAGTGCCTATATCAGGTAGGAAAAAAAATCCAACTGTGCAGAGGGGAATTACAGTGACAAAACCCCTAGTTTCTTGGTGAAATAGGGAGTTTCCTTATTTCATGCTTCAAACCAAACAATCCTCAATGCTTTTCAGTGAACAGGGTGTTCACCTTTTTAAGGTATCCCAACTTTCTCAATCTAACATACTGCTTTCACATAACAACAACTCATATTTGTACAGCACTTAACATTTTGTACAAACACCCTGTGAGGAAGATATTATGTGAGTTATTATCTATACTTTACAGAGGAGGAGACTGGAGTCCCAGATAAGTGAAGTGACTCATACAGCTATATATCAGAGCCAGGATTCAAACCCAGGTATCTTGACTCCAAGACTATCTAGCCCTTTTAACATTACACCATGTTGTCTCTGGCACCATAAGGAGAGGCATCCCTGCCTAGGAGCAGAGTAAGAAGTTATTCATTGTTATACTTGGGAGATCATTAAAAATACTGCCCGGGGGGGAGGCTAGGTGCTACAGTGAATAGAGCACTGGCCCTGGAGTCAGGAGGAACTGGGTTCGGATCTGGCCTCAGATAGTTAACACACACACACACACACACACACACACAAAACTAGCCGTGTGACCCTGGGCAAGTCACTTAACCCCAATTTCCCTCCAAAAAGCAAAAAAAAAACCAAACAAACAAAAACTGCCCACTTCCTAAAAATGAGCCCCACCCCCATCCCAATCACCAATGGACTTCTGGACTCCTGCATGCTGTCTCTGGGGGAGGGTTAGTGGGGGAGGGGAGTGTGATTTACTAGCCAATATCTTAGCATCAATTAGTTTTACAGATAAGTAAATTAATATTGTGGGAGTGGACACAGGGCAGATAAGTTTTTGTTGAGAGAAGAGGAGAGGATACTCCTACAACATGAGTCACTGCCTGAGGTCCCATATAGTTTCTACAATGGAAGACCATGTTTATTTGATGACCCATGGTTTATTTTTTGGCACACAGTGGTCTGTAGTCAAAAGTAGCTGTTGAAAACAAATTTAAGTTACTCCTCATGACTTTATTTGGGGATAGACCTAGGAAAGGTTATTTTATAAGCTTCTCCCTAAAAGAATATGACAAGGAAAGGATCCTGCAAATTTGCTATGTCTGGGTCACTTGGAATTCAGGATCAAGAATGCCAGATGGAGGGAATGATCCCAAATCATAATGAAATTATTAGACTGACCTGATAAATACTGAAATTAAGGATCTCAGTATCAAGGGATCCCTTCTTGAGGGAAGATTATTCAGTAAAAATAAAGGAGACCCAAAACATAGGACAGAGGTGTTAAGCAGGAGACATTTTTAGGAGTAAGAAGAATGAACATTGAGGTAGGAGACCAAGTGCCATGGTGAGCTCTCCCACTTGCTAGGCATATGACCATGGGCAAATTATTCAATCTTGGTAGACTCAGTTTTCACATTTATAAAATGTGTACAATAATGTTTCATTATTTAACTTGGCGATAAAATTTTAAAATATACATATATTAAAATTGCTTTGTCCATCTTGAAACCCTAGAAAAAATATCAGCTGATGGTTATTTGTATTTTCCTTTACTACCCCAATGACATAAAGGTGATCTGAGCTTTTGAAGGCAATGCCAATAGAATGTAACCCATGACAAAGTATATACCCTCACTATCTTATCACTGATCTTGCCATGTCAAGCCTCAGCCTTAGATTATTACCACTATTCACTTCCTTGACTCCTACTCATGTGCTACTTTACAAAACTGGACAAAAATCAAGAAGTGGTACTGAGTTCATTAAGAATGTATTTTCCATAATCTCAATCAGGCCCTCATTTCATCAAGGTAATCCTTTTGTACTTTTCTAATTGACTCACTATACCACTCACCATGGAAATTTTGACAAACCTTTTCATCCCTTCTCAAATGTCCCCTAGCTCCCCTTTCTCCACCTGTTCAGCTGAGAACCTTGCCTCAATATTTCACTGAAAAAAATGGGGGCCGAACACCATGAACTCCCTTTGATCCTCTACTCCTTATCTCACATTGCTTAGATAGATATCTTCTTCTGCTATCTCTTCCTTTATCCATAACTTCCTTTATCGCTGTCTTCAACAAAAAGGTGACCATTTTCCTTGCCAAGATAAAACCCTTCATTTTCACAAATTATCCCATTCTACATATTGCTTCTTCTATGATTCTGCTTTCTCACTTATATTAAGTTTCTCCCTGTCCACTGGCTGCTTCCCTAGTGCTTAAAAATATTCTCATCTTCCTCCCATCCTTGAAAATACCCTCCCTGGATCTTTGCATCTCCATTTGGTATTGTCACAACTCTCTCCTCCTTCTTGTAGCTAAATTCCTTGAGAAGGTTATCTATAAATGATACCTCCAATTCCTTTTCTTTTTCTATCTTCTTAATTTTCTACTGTCTAGTTTCCAATCTTCAATTCAAACTACTTTCTCTCAAGTTAACGATTTCTATTATTTGACAAATCTAGTGGTCTCTGCTCAGTCCTCATTTTTCTTGATGTTTCTGTGGTCTTTGGCACTCTAGATTATTTTCTTTTGTCTCAATACTGTCTTCTCTCTCATTTTCTGTGACACTACTCCCCCCTGGTTTTCCTCTTATGTGTTTGACTTCTCCTTCACAGTCTCCTTTACTATGTCTTCATCCAGGTCATGCCCACTAATGGTGAGTGTCCTTCAAAGCTCTGTCTTAGAACTCCTTATTTTCTCCCTTCAAATTATTTCATTTAGTGATCTCATCAGCTTCCATGGATTCAGTTATTATCTCTATGCACATCATTTTCATATCTACTTGTCCAGCTCTGCCTTTTCTCTTTACTTCTAGTCTCACATCTCCCTATGTACTATTGGACACTGAAACTTGATGACTTGAAGAAATATTAAACTCAACATGTCCAAAATTTTATTTTATTATTTTATTAAGTAATATTGTCAACTATTTTATTTTATTAATCAATATGATTAATTAATATAATTTTATTATTTATATATTTTGTTATCTTTCCTCCTCTTTTAAATTTCCCTATGACTGTCAAGGGAACCATTCTCTTCCTAGTCATCCAGTCTGAAAACTCAAGTGTCATCCTTCACTTTTCATTTTCTCTCACTTTTCATATCGAATCTTTTGTCAAATCCAATCATTTTACCTTCATGACATCTTTTGTATGTGTCCTATTATTTCCTCTCACACTGCCACCACCCTGATGCAGCCCTTTATCACCTCACGTCTATGTTATTGCAAAAATCATTTTCTTGGTCTCCTTGCCTTGACTCTTTCCCTGTACCAATCCATTCTCTACTCAGTTGTCAAATTGATCTTCCTAAAGTACACATGTGACCATGTTAAACCCACCCCATGCCCTCTGTTCGATAAACTCTAATGGCTCTCTATCATCTACAGGATCAAATATAAAATCATGTTTGGCATCAAAAGCCTTCCATAACCTATCCTCTCCCACTTTTCCAGTCTTCCTACTCCTTATCCCCTACCCTCACTTTAATCAGTGACCATGACCAAGTTTTTCCTCACACATGACACCCAGAGTCTCCATTTTCACTGGCTGCCCCTTGTTTATGGATGATCTCTCTCTTTATACTTCTCTCTTCTCATCTCAGTCTCCTGACTCTTCTTACTTCCTACAGGTGGGGCTTCCCTGAAGCAAGGTAATTTTTCTTTCTCAATTGATTCTTTATCTCACTCCATGCGTATCCAAAAGCAGAATGGACTGCTTCTGAGGATGAAATCTCACTTCCTAAAAGTAGTCTTCCCATTTCCCCTTAATACCAGTGTTTTCCTCTTAGTTATCTCCAATTTATCATAAATATATATATATATATATGTTTATATGTAATAAATTGGAGATAATTAAGAGGAATATGCACACACAGAGATTGTACATAGTTATTTTCATATTGTTTTCCCCATTGGCCTGTGGGCTCCTTGAGAGAAGGGACAGTTTTTTGCCTTTCTCTTATCCTCTGTACTTAGTACAATGCCTGACGTATAGTAGATGCTCAAAAATGCATGGCTGACTGTACACTTATAGTGTAGATGTCATGTGAAGAGGATAGTCAATCAGTCACTCAATTAACAAGTATTTACAAAATGCCTAGGTGCTCTGCTAGGCATTAGGGATACAAAGATGATGACTGAAACAATGCCTAATCTCAATGAGTTTGCATTCTAGTAAGGGAGAAAACAAGGAAATACAGGGTGTCCAAAAAGTCTTCGTGAAGTTTTAAGCTATTCTAACTCTGAGACTTCTTGGACACCCAGCATTCAGCATATACAGAATAAATATGAAGACAGCAAATACAAAATATTTAAATTCAAGTTGGTTTTACTAGCAATTCCTAGTCTAGGTCTTCTAGGTCCTTATGTGTGATCTATTGACTAAGTCCAAGTTTTACAGAATAAATCCTTTTATTAAGGAGATTTGTGAGAAGGATTCTACGAGAACAGAGTGAAGGGCAAGTGCATTCTAGGCACAAGGGACAAGACAATGCAAAAGCATGGAGATAAGAGGTGGAGTGTTACATATCAAGAGCAGAGAGAAGCCCAACCTGCCTACACTAGAGAGAGCCTGGAAAGATAGGTCAGGTCAGGTTGTAATGGGCTTTCCAAACTAAATAGGATTTTTACATTTTATCTAAGAGGCATTAGGAAGTCACAGGCATTTATTGATCAGGGAGTGGCATGTTGGTTCTTCATTTGAGAAAAATCACTTTGGAAGATTTGTGGGAATCTTCAGAAGTAGAGAGAAGTTTGAGGCAGAGGGACCACTGACGAGGGCATTTCAATAATCTAGATGAGAAATGATGAAGGCTTGGATTAAGGTGGTTGCTATGGGAATAGAGAAAAGGGGCTTATTTACAAGAGATCTTGTAGAGGCAGAAATGAGAAGATCTGGAAAGTGAGTAGATGTGTGGCATGAGGGAGAGTGAGGAATAGAGGATAATTCTGAGATTATGAATATAGGAGACTCCTAAGAGAGTGGAGCCTTCAACAGAAAAGCAGAAGTTTTGAAGAGGGTGTTTTTTTTAAAATTCATTTATTTTGTTCTGAACTTAAGAAATAAAACAAGCATTTCCATAACATAGTAGAATAGAAAAAAAAGATGGTTCCACATGAAGTTGCAAATTTATTTGCATAACTTGCTATTCCTTTTAAATATACAATAAAGTTATCATGTAACTTTCTTTTCCCCCTTCTTTCTTCTCTTCCCACCTCTCCCCCACACCTCCCCCACCAGAAAGACTGCTACCATTAGACACAAATATGTGTGTATAATCATTCTATACATATTTCTACTTATCAGTTCTTTCCCTACATGCAAATAGCATCTTTGTTTTGAGGGAAAGATGAGTTCAGTTTTGAACATGTTGAACTAGAGATATCACCTGGATATATAGGTTTCAATGTCCCAAAGACAAGTGGTGATACAGGATTGAAGCTCAGGAGAGAGACTGGGGCTGGCTATATAGATTGGGGAGTCATTGACATAGACTTAATAATTAAACCCTTGGAAGTCGATGAGAGTGTGAAGAGAGAGGAGTAGGAGGCCTAGGAGAGAACCTTGGGAGAATATTCAGTTAAAGGGCATGACCTGGATGTTGAACTAGCAAAGGAAACTGAAGAGATATTTGAGATAGGTTGGAGGAAAACCAGGATAGAGCAGTATCATCAAAACCCAGAGAGGAGAGAGTGTCAAAAGAAAAGAGCCTGGTCAATAGCATCAAGGGTAGCCGATATTTTGAGAAAAAATGATGTCTGAAAAAAAAATCCTTAAAATTCGTAAAATAATGGGTGCCTTTGGAGGGAAATATTTCAGTCAAGAAGGGCAGCTAGGTTATGCAGTAGATAGAGCACTGAGCCTGGAGTCTGGAAGGCATGTATTCAGATCTGACCTCAGACACACATACTAGATGTGTCACTTAACCCTGTTTCCTTCAGTTTTCTCATCTGTAAAATGAGCTGGAGCAGGAAGTGGCAAACCACTTCAGTATCTTTGCCAAGAAAGCCCCAAATGGGGTCATGAAGAGTTGGACACAACTGAAAGGACAGCAAAAAACATTTCAGTAAAGAGAGAAAGTCAGAAATCAGATTGCAAAGGATTGAGAAATGAATGAAAGGAAAGTGGAAGCAATGAGAACAGACAGCTTTGTCAAGGAGTTTGGCTGAGAAAGGAAGGAGATATAGGGCAAGAGAGGTGATGATAGGGTCTAGTGAACTTTTTTTTAAGAATGGGGAAAAGTTGGACATGTTTGAAGGCACTGAGGGAAAGAACTAGGAGTTAGAGAGGTGGAAGATTCAAGAGAGAGAGGTTGATTGAAGTTGCAATCTGCTAAAGAAGTGCATTTGTAAGGGGGCTGGCCTTGATAAAGAGAAGGACCTATTTGTCACAGCAAAGAAGAAAGAAGGTGTGAGGAGATGTTATGAAGAGATTTTGAGCTGAAAAAAGAAGGGAAGAAGAAGGTGTTCACATTAAATGGTCTCATTTTTTTTTTTTCAGTAAAACAATAATTTAGGCCTCAATTAAGGGTGGTGGGGGTGTGGGAAACTGGAGGAGAAAAGACAGGGTTGGGAAAAACTTTTATGGGGAGTGAGATAGGGAATCAATTAGGGAAGAACAAAAAGATTATCTTGCTGCAGGGAAGGCTCAGTTGAAGTGATAATGCTTGTTTTATGAGAACCAGTTTATTCAGAAATGTTCGTTCCTAGATCAGCCACAAGATGGTGTATTTTGAAGACAGTTTACCACAGAGGTATCAAATACATGGTCCAGGGGCAACTTGTGATCCACGGTACTCCTGAGTGTGACCCAGAGCATATTAAAATGTAGGTGAGAAAAGTTGAACAAAATGAATAAGAATACAATAAAACATAGATGACATTAATGTGTGGATTTCAAAGAAAATATGTGTTTTCAGGGATCCTTCCACATGGATTAGTAACTCCTGTTTCTATTTGAATCTGATACAATTGGTCTACTACATTATAAAGGGGTCCCAGGCAGGATCAGTGGAAGGAAGGACCATACTGAAGAAATCATAGACTCTTTAAGTATGATTATCATAATTATCATTATTTGGTTGTCAAGTTAAAGTCAGTACCACCAGAGTTTGGAGTTAATAAGAGTTGGGGAAACATGACAGATATATCTGCTAGAACAGGGCAGGGTCTGCCAATCAGCTCACCAATCAAGAAGTGAGAAGCTAGGGGCCTTAATAACCTGGTGGTGTGCTTGCTTTAAGAACGATTTCACCTGAGCCTCATTCATAGGCAAATCCTGCCTGCTTGCCTTCCAGTTTCTAACATCATTTGATACTACTTTTTGAACTGGAAGGGGCCTTAGAGGTCATTGAGTCCAAACCTCCTATTACAGCAAGGATGTCTGAGGTAGGATTTGAATTTAGGAAGATGAGTCTTCCTGATTCCATGTGGCACTCTACCTACTGTATCACCTAGCTTCACTCCCATTCCTATGTTGACTTAACCATATATTAACATTATCTATGTTTTATTATGTTTTTATTTATTAAAACATTTCCCAATTACATCTCATTTTGGTTTGGGAAGAACTCAGCAGTATTGTGGACCACGATGTGGTCCACGGGGCATACACTTGACCCCTTTGCCCTATAGACCACACAGACACAATGATCTGTGCAATTATGAGTGAGATGTTGATTATTGGACACAAAATGGTTCTTCTGTTCCATTATTTCAAATCTTGTTTCCATTTTATTCTCTATGAGACTGAATCAATGCACCCTAGATATAAGGAAAAGTCCATAAGGACAGATCCCATGATAAGATGCAATGGAAAGGAAGAAATAGGAGTTTCTTTTGAGATTATTTTTCACCCAATGCCTCCAACTGACATTTATAACCCTACTGAGGGCACTTGGTAGACAGAACATCCTAAGGAATATTTTGTTGAACAGTAAATTTGACCACCTAGACTATTGTGTACAAGTTACTTAAGTTCTCCAAGTCTCAGTTTCCTCATATTTTTTAAATGAGGGATTATGCAAGGGACTACATTTTAGAAAAGATATACAAAATATTTTTGTATTTGTCTGCTCACATGTCAACATAAGATTTTGAATTAAAAGGGACTTTAGAGGTCACCTAGTTCAATCTCTTTTTACCGTAGGCAACTGTGGCCCAGGGAGGTTGATTTGCCCAAGGTCACATAGAACATTGCTGTTGTTCAGTCATTTTTCAGTTGTGTCCCACTCTTCATGACCCTATTTGAGGTTTTCTTGGCAAAGATACTAAATTGCTTTGCCATTTCCTTCTCCAGCTCATTTTACAGATGAGGAAACGGAGGCAAACAGGATGAATTAACTTGCCCAGGGTCACACAGCTAGTAAGTGTCTGAGGTCAAATTTGAATTCAGGAAGTTGAGTCTTTCTTAATCTAGCTCCAGTGCTCTACCCACTTTGCCACCTAGCTGCCTCAACAGCTGTGACATAGACATGAAGCAGCAAAGCCAAGATTTGAACCCAAGTTTTCTGAATCCCAGTCCAATATTCTTATGATAATACCATGCAAGATCATAATATTAAGAGCTTGAAGGGCCCTTCAATGGCCTTTACTTTAAATTCTTCAATGAAGAAACTGAGTGATAGGATATTTAAGTGTTACACAAAATTGTGAGTGTTAAGTGGAAGAGCTGGGATTTAAAAGCGGTTCCTCTAATGCCAAAGGCAGTGTTGTTTCAACTGTACACTGTTGGATAATAGGATTTAGAATGACAAGGTATGCTAGAGAATATCTAATCACAGAATTACACAAAATTGAAGAGTTGAAAAGAAACTCAGTCTCCATCTAGCCCTGGAAAAAAAATTCCCTCTACAAATAAAGGGGATTTCCCCTTTGTCCCCTGATAAGTAATTCCCAGATAAGTAGGCATCACCCTTTGCTTGAAGATTTCCACTGAAGGGTAACCCATGATCCTCTGGGCAGTCCATTTTACTCTTGGATAGTTCTGTTAGGAAATTTTTTCTTTTTTCTTTTTTCCCCTGATACTAAGTAGAACTGTTCCCTTTTTCAGTTTCTACCCATAACTCTTATGTATATACACTCTGGATACAAACATAGTGAATCTATTACCTTTTCCATAGGACAACCTTTCAAATACTTGAAGAAAGTTATGGGAACCTCTGAGTGTTTTCTTCAAGCAACACATCCTCAGTTCATTCAGCTGGCCCTTATATGACATGTACTCAAGGCCATAATCTTGGTTGCCTTTTTCTAACTCATCAATATATCTTTTTAAAAATGTAGTCCCTTGCATAATCCCTCATTTTTTTTAAACAAATGAGGAAAATGAGACTTGAAGAACTTAAGTAACTTATACATAATGGTCTAGGTGGTCAAATTTACTGTTCAACAAAATATCCCTTAAAATGTTCTGTCTACCAAGTGCCCTCAGTAGAGGCATAAATGTCAGTTGGCTGCATTGGGTGAAAAATAATCTCAAAAGAAACTTCACCCCATTATCATTCATTTACATAATTATAAAAACAGAACACAGGATTTTGTCATCATTATTGTTGTTGGGGGGCTAGGAATATAAATGAGAATGACATTTAAGTCTTTACTTCAGGTGTTTAAACTGCAATTAAAAAGATTTAGCATTCCAACTGAGGAGTATAGATGCATGATAAAAACCAAGACCCTTCACAACTTGAAATGAGTCAGGTTCTTGTCATATTTTATGAGTCCAGAGTGAGATGCCCACTTCCCAGCTTCCCCCTCTGTCCAAAGTATGCAAGTTAGCCCAAATTGGAATCATAGCAGATGGTTATATGCATAATTTTTAAAAATGCCAATGTACATGTCATAGTTGACCCAGTGTTCCCCCAGGGGTCCTGTGATTCTTGAGATGGAATAAGTGAGATGATTGAGTGGTTCTTAACCTAAAGTGTGATTGAAAGTGTCAGACATAATCAAAGGTAAAGAATAAAGGTAAAAGCACAGGTGAGGGTATTTCTTCCTGTTTTCCCTAGAGCAGGTGACTTATATCAAGTGGATAAAAGAAGTCTGTAAGATAGTAGTGAAAAATCAGTTCAAATGAACTAACCCACTTGAATTATTTTTTTAAATACAATCTCTGAATATTGTATTCTCTCCATAGTTCAAGCTGGTCCCAGAAAGCGATGAGATGATGGGTGAGAAGTTGCCTCAAACTCACCAGAACAGTTTCATGGGAATAATTTCCCATCTCCAGGGCACACAGGCCTAGAACTAAGTTTTAAGAAGAAGAGTGTTGAATTTAGAATTCAAAGAGAGAGATTCAAATCCTCACTCTGTCATTTACTACCTGGTTGACCTTGAACAAGTCACTTAATTCCATGGCCCTCCGTTTCCTCACCTGAAAAATGAGGAAATTGGCCTAAATTTACCTTCAAGTCTCCTTCCAGTTCTAGATTTCTGATTTTATGGAAATATATTTTGATTTCTGTTGATAGAAAAAAATGGAAGGGGGAGGGGAAGGGGTGTCCAGAGAAACAGCAGATACACTTTGTGATCTAATGATGAAGGAAGCTAGAATAGGGAGGGGGGATGAGAATGAGGGGGAGGAAAAGGAAGAGAAGGAAAGTGATATAGAATTTAAACACTCCTATCCCTAGGAGCTTGGAATCTTCACTTTTATTTCAGGAAATCTAAAACCGTCCAGTGAGAAACATTGCTAAAAAAAAAAATTCAATCTTTGCCCTGTGAAAAACAGGGATATGGGTAAGAACAAATCTATTTTTTTCCTTAAAGGAAGAAAGCAGTTGGGGTGATTTAATTAACTTTGCTTGGTAGCTATGAAGTTAAAACAAAGCAACATAGGTGGGGATTCTCCCTGGTACTAGTAGAGGTTGAGGGTGGTGGGTCCCTCGAGCTCAGGAGCTCTGACCTGCAGTGGGCCAAAGCTTATCAAGTGTCTTCACTAAGTCTAGCATTAATATGATAAGTAGGGGAGGGGGGCAAGGGGAAGGAAGAGGGGATGCCAGGTTGTTTAATTAGGTACAAACCAGTCAAAGTTCCTAAACTCTGGGATTGGATCCCTAAGTGTCTACCAAATTCCTAGCCTTGGTTAGATTGAGAGATCCAGTCTCCAAAACAATAAAAACAAATAATAAAATAAACCAAAAACAGTCACCATCCCCCCCCCCCAAGAAAAAAACAATTACTTAAATGAGTTGTAAAACTCATCAGAGCTATACTAGCAAAATCCTCCTCCTGTAGGGAGATGAGAATGGTTGATGATGAATAAAATACCCTGGATACAGACCTTTGCTAAGGAAAGAGCCAGAGAAGCATCAGAAAAGATGAAAAGATTTAGGCCTAAAACACAGAGGGCCTGATTCCCCTGTTGCTCACACAGTATGAGACTTGAATTTCCAATTTCTCTCTCCTCCTGCCACTCCCTCCCTCCCTGAGTCCCCATATTTTATTGAAAAGGAATTATTACACACACTGAGTAGCGTCTAGGGCAAAAGATATAATATACAAAGCACTTGAGAGCTTAGAAAAATGCCCTGACAGATCTTATAGATAAAATGCAGCCGTATTAAGTTAACCCTGCTAAAAATAAACAAAATGTAAAACTAGATTTAACAGCTCACTCAAAATTTAAAAGACTAGGGGAAAAAAGATAGTCTAGAGTTTGTGTTTGGAGATTTTTTAAAGCATCACTTCTTGGTTCTTTAAAAAATGGATTAAATAAGGGGCTGTTAATATTTCCCTCCCCCCAAAATAAATCATTGTGAAGGGAGAGAGGGTAATTTCCTGTAATTTTTAAAAATGAGAGCCACTGGGTTAGTTTCTGTTTATTTCTATTCATGTTTGGAGATTTTAGTCTTTGATATTAGCTATTTTCCTGGTAGCTGCGTCCCAGGTCCACAAGGAGTAGAAAACTTCCTTAGAGAATAATTTTTTCTAACCCTGCTCATTTTATTGATGAAAAAGGGGAGCCCCAGCAAGGTTTAGAGACTTGTACAAAAATCTCAGGATCATAGATCTAGGTCTGGAAGGGAACTTAGAAGTCACCTAGTTTAAGAGGCCTAGAGGGTTTATATGACCTTGTCCATGTTCACCCAGGTAGCAGAGGCAAGATCTGGAGTCTGGCTCCATGACTTCAAAGTGTTCTTTGCACTGTAGCAAGGCCAAACAGGAAGGGAGGGAGGAAGGGAGGGAGGAAGGAAGGAAGGAAAGAAAAACAAAGGAAAGAAGGAAGGGATGGAGGGAGTGAGGAACGAAGGAAAGAAGGAAGTAGGGAAATAAACATTTATTAAGTGCAGACTATGTATGGGTTCCATGCTAAGAACTTTATGAATAATATCTCATCGAATAAAATAAAAACAACCCCATGAGGTAGGTGTTCTTTTTATCTCCATTTTATAATTGAGGAAACTGAGGCAGACAGAGGTGAAGTGACTTACCTGGACATACAGTAGGTATCTGAGGCTAGATTTGAACTCAGGTCTTCTTGGCTCCAGGCCCAACATTTAATTCACTTGTCACCTAGCTGCCTTTACATTGTTTCATTCTGATCACTGTTAAGATTTGAACCCAGGTCCTCAAATTCTAAAGCTAACACTCTTTCTCCTGAATCATACGTTATCATAAATTATTAAAGTTAGAAGAGATCAAAAAGATCATCTTTGCCTTTTAATCTTTGCTGTGCAATGACCCTCTTTGGCAGGCTGGTGAAATCTTTGGACCTTTGCTCAGAATAAACTTTGTAAATACATAAAATAAAATATGTAGGATTATAAAGAAAACTCAATTCTATTGCAATATAGAAATCAAAATATTTTCAAAAATCAGTGTCCAGGCCCAGGTTAATCCAACCCTCTCATTTTATAGAAAAGGAATCAAATGAAGAAATGAAGTAAAGATTAGTTCAATGACTTGCCCAAGTTTATAAAGGTGGGGCAGCAAAGTGGTGTAGTCAGTAGAGTATCAGTCCTGGTATCAGGAAGACCTCAGACACTTCCTAGCTGTGTGACTTGGGAAAGTCACTTCACCTCTGTTTGCCTCAGTTTCTTCATCTAAAAAGGAGATAATAATATAACCTACCTCCCCTAGTTGTTGTGAGGTCCCTGGCATGAGGTAAACACTATAGAAACATTACCCATTTATTTGTTTGTCTGTTTATTCATTCAATTATTTATTTATTTTTCTTTAGCCACAGACCTTGGACTATACTCTAAGGACACCTGTCTTCTGGAAAAATGTCCTTTGCATGTTGCTTTATGCTGCCTCTTCTTGTTCTCTGTATATACTGTTTATAACCATTATTGCCAATAGTCTTTGCCTCCTTATTTTAGAATGTCAATTTTCTTCCCTAAGATACAGACTTTGTTTTGTGCTACACCTGGATCTGGAGATAACGACAATGCCAGTTTGTCTGAGTCTCAAGGTCTAATGAGCAGCATGTTGAGTGATCTTTTTAATCTGGAATTTGGGAGATATTGGTTCTGGGATTTTTTTTTGAGTCAGGATTGACTTTTTCTCCCTTTAATGACCCTTCCTAATTATTGGAGCAATAACCTACTCAACCCACCATTTTTGACTTGCAAAGAATGAAGGTCTAGACACAAGTACTGAGTTTTACAAGTATTCCTGACACTTCAGAGACAAGTTATAGTTGCAAAGGTATGAGTCAGTCTTGTGGGCATTTTGCCTTTTTTTGAGGGGTAGGTCTTACAACTGTTCTTTTCAAAGTTTTAGGAGAATATAATCTTGCTGCTCTGAATGGAAGATATATAGGCAGCTCAAAAATTTATATGTTTTGAACCACAGGGCTAGAATGGGGCTTTGGGTATAATAGACGTTCCCTCAAGGTTATAAGCATCAGGCAAGGGCAGAGAAAATTCCAGACTTAGGAAAGTGAAAAAAAAGGGAGAGAAATTAGTAATCCTTTCAAGATTTTTTCTCTCTCACTTTCTTTTTCACACACACTCAGACAGACACACACAGACATGCAAAAGATGATGATGAATTATGCATCACTTTTTTTTCCTCCACACTCCGCCTTTGGCTTCTAACTTCTAAGGTTATTGCTGAAACTCATACAAATTATCCTAGCCCATTGTAAAAAGTGGCAAAGTGGTGTTCTAAGTTACATTGTTCTCACTATCAGCATGCAGCTTAATGAAATTCCTTCTCCTAGCTTTGGCAAAATGCATTAAAACAACAACAACAACAACAATGAAAATAATTGACCAGTGTTACCTCATTGCTCGCTGTCTAATGATTGCTTTCTTGACTAAAGAAAGGGCTGGACTCCGAATGAATTGAATATACTTTAAAAAAGCATAATTTTTTGTGTTACTATAAGGTGGCTAGAATGTGGGCCTGAAGTCAGGAAGAGTCATCTTCCTCAGTGCAAATCTGGTCTCCAGCTGTGTGACCCTGGGCAAGTCAATTTGACCCTTTTTGACTCAGTTTCTTCATTTTTTTTTTAAGCAATCGGGGTTAAGTAACTTGTTCAAGATTACACTGCCAGTTATTTCTGGATGTGGTGCTGAGTATCTGAGCCCGGATTTGATCCAGGTCATCCCGACACTGGAGCCAGTGCTCTTACTCGCTGAGCCACCTGGCCGCCCCTAAGCAATTGGGATTAAGTAACTTGCTCAAGGTTACACGGCCAGGTGTTTCTGGGTGGGTGCTAAGTGTCTGAGCCCGGGATTTGATCTCCAGGTCTTCTCAACACTGGAGCCGGTGCTCTTACTCGCTGTGCTACCTGGCCGCCCCCAGTTTCTTCATTTGTGAAATGAGCTGGAACAAAATGGCAAACCACTGCAGTATTTTTGCTAAAAACATCCCAAATGGGCTCATGAAGAGTTGGACATGACTGAAAACAACTGAACAACACCAGCATCATATAGTCACTCAGTCATTGCCCAAAGTCCTCCCCTTCTCCCCTCTCTCTGCTGTGTCTTCTCTGACTCTTCTCCCTCTCTTCTCCTCTTTTTGATCAGATGACTTAGGATCGTAGAATTTAGATTTGAAAAAGACCTTAGAGATCATCTAATTGTCATCCTCTCTTTTTACAGCTGAGGAAACAAGAGGTGAAGTAACTTGTTCAAGTTAATGTAGTAACAGAAGCAAGGTCTTCGGTCTTAGGACTCTGAAGTAGGTGTTTATGTATGTCATACATGGTACTACCTGATTTGTCAAGGTGCCTAAATGGTTGGGTCTACTAAGATATTAGTAGGTTGGGTCTACAGTTGGGTCCTACTAAGAAAGATTGAGCAGGGTAGCATGGGAGAGTGGTACAAACACTCTCTGGAGTTTCAGTCTTCTTTGCCACAGTACTGGAAAGGTCCTGAGTTCAAATCCCATCTTGAATGGTTACAACCTATGTATTTTTCCAATGTGATACCCACAGCAGCTGCTATGAATATGCAGGAATATTCCCAGGTTTGACTTACAAGACATAACAGACTCTTTTCCTTGAAGATAAAACCAAGATATTTATCCAAACACAGTAAGCCAAATCCATCATAGTAACAAAGAAGCCTATACACATTGCCTATGCAGGAAGCACTGACACTCCAAGTGTTCTTTTTACTTTTTTAAAATTTTTATTAATTTTCTTTTTTTTGGAGGACAATTGGGGTTAAGTAACTTGCCCAAGGTCACATAGCTAGTGTGTGTGTGTTAAGTGTCTGAGGCCAGATCTGAACTCAGGTCCTCCTGACTCCAAGGCCAGCACTCTACTCACTGTGCCACCTAGCCACCCCCCAAGTGTTCTTTTTAACAATGCATGGAAGACAAACATCCCCTAGCCTTCCCTTCCTTAGGCCTCCCCACAAAACAAGTTCCCTCAGGCAAAAATCCTCTCTCTCTCACTCAACCTAGCAGCTCTGCCTACTCCCTCTCTCTCCCAGCTCTGTCTCACTCTAACTGCCTGCTCCACCCTTCCTGATCTACCCCTTTGTCACCATGGGCTCCATGTGATCACACAGGCCTATTAAGGAGCAGGGAAGATCTTCAAATTCCCTTGCCATTACATTTCGCCCCAAGATCTTTCGTGTCCATTAATAGGACAATGGGAGTTTAGGGGTAATTGGTATAGACATAACTTCACAACAACATAACAGGGATAACACAAAATAAACACATAAAACAATATTTTACGGTGCAGACTTGGGCACAAGCACCCTATTATTCCCCCTTCTAAAGAACGGGACCCCAAAATCCCTTTGGGTAAAAGGGCTTAAGTCTCTTCTTCTATAGCTACTTCCTGCTGAGATTGAACGTAGCGCTGTCCCTGCCTCAAGAGTTCCCATTTGAGGTGTCACTTCTTTAGCCCATATCCAGAGCTTGGTCAATGCCAGGTGCAGGGGGGTGACATCTCTTGATATTAGACAGAGGGTGATATCCAGCTTAAGCAGTCAGTTATCCACAAGTAGAGGACACTAAAATTCCCTTACCATTATACTCTGTGACTTTGGATAAGTCATTTAAGCTTCCTGAGCTTCATTTTCTTCATCTGCAAAATGAAGTGGGAGAAACTTGGATTGTAAAGTTCTTTCCATTTGTAAGCCTATGATGGAGCAGAAACTTGGGTGGGCAAGGGGGAAGAGAGAGACTGTGCAGCATAATAAGTGCCTTCAGAAACCAAACCTATAATTGTGGTTTGTTTACCCTTTTAATGCTTTCAAGATGTGTGTGTGTGTGTGTGTGTGTGTGTGTGTGTGTGTTTGGGGTGTGTGGTTATTTGCAGAAGAATTATTGATGCTTCTGCTCTTCAATGCATTTATTTATGTTTTTGTTCTTTATGTGAAAGAGTATACCTTGGTAGATGTGCTGATAAGAATTTAGACAATGTTCCCTGAAACCACAAGCTATATCCCAACTGTACAATTCTGTGGAATCAGGGAAGTGCTATGTATGGGAAAAGCCCACAGTGAAAAACCTTTATTCCCAGGACTCTCCCCTCACCCTTGTAGGGCTGCTTCTATTTGCAGAAGAAGCAGAGAATTTGGTATTTAGGGTATAAATTGAGAGACCCTTCTATCCCAAAGCACTGCATCCCCATCTTCAAAGCAATCACAGAGTCTGCAATTTCCACCCTGGTTGTGTAGTAGTGGTGATCCAGGAGCCCTCTGATCAGTTGGACTAAGGCATTTTCCATAGACTGAGTATTAGTGCTTTGGCCTCATAGAGAAGTTTTCTTGTTCTGGCCCCTTACTAAAGGATATATCTCACTACCAGTTTCTGGTTGATGCTCACATGTCACTGTAATTGGTGTCTTTGCCAGAGAAGTTTGGTGACTGAGCCAGGAAGAACTACCTACTCTGAGGGTAATAAGGAGAGATGACATCTGATCTCTTTCAAAATGTCATTTTCTTTGGAAAAATCCAGAGACATTTCTCCTTTGGATTTCCAGCGAGGGGGTAGGTTTCTCTTGCTACCCTTCTTCCCCCCTTTCTTTCCAGGCAATAATGACTGCATGTACTTGGAGGGGAGAGCACATGATCACTTAGAGAAACATGAACCTCAAGTTTCCCCTTGCCTTTCCTGTTCTATGTTTCTTTCCCTGAGCATGGATGACTGGAATGCAATTCTTAGATGGATGTTTCTATCCCTTGTGGCTAGAAATTTAAGATAGTCTGGTGTTCAAGCAGTCAGGTATTCCTTGAATAAAATGATTGTTACCTAAGAGTAGGTGATGGGGTGTTTTCTGTGAGAACTTTTGGGTGGAGAAGATGCCCACAGCCAGAAGGATGCTGCAGCTAAAAGGACAAAGGAGTCTAACAGATCTGTGCTAACAGATCTAGAAGAGATGAGTTACTCAGAAAATATATGTCCAAGAAGAATGTGAAATATCTGTTGATACTTCATGCAAAATTGTCTTTACTTTCAAGGTGAATATAATGGGAGTGATGGGTTATTGTGTCTTATTTTAAGTGTTTGTTAATGTGTACTTCTGAGGTTTTTGCCTTGTAGGCATTTCTTTTCTGGTGGGATAAATAGCCACCCTATGCCTAATCCTGATATTTGTACATTGAGTACCCTGGCTTTTCTCATACAGGGTGTCCCAAAAGTATTAGTAATTTTTTTTAAAGCTTTATTGACTTAAAACTTCACCAAGATTTTGTAACACACTGTATATTGCCTACATTTCTAAATGACTACAATAATATACCATATTTTAAAGAACATTTCTGTCATACACGTACATGCATTGTTTTCCTAGGTAATAAGGCTGTCTTAATTTTCTAGAAGAGCTTTGCCTTGTGTTAATTTTAGTCAATCTTCTAAGTAAAGAATCCCCAGGTATATTTAATTGCAAAGCATTTGGGAACGCATAATCAATGTATCTATTCCTCCACCTATATACTTAGAGACTGAAACCCACAAAAGAGGGTAGCCTTTTTTGGTCTTTTTAAATTATCAATGTTGTGTAATCTAAGCAGACTGACACATTGTCATATTTATTTTAACTTGAATGCAAAGGAAACAAATATGAAATATGTTTTTGGGGTGTAACCTTAAAATTCCATCCCCAAATGTTGGTGCTATTTGAGGACAGTTGGTACATACTGAACAAGTTGTGGGAGTGTAGAGAGAACTTCTGGTCATACCAAATGACTTGCAAATTACAGAGGTAGGCATTTCAGACAAATGAATGGGAATTAGGCAGTTTATACTGCTAAGCAGCCTGCTGAGTAAGGCTAATTATGATGTCTAAGAATTCCCCCTCTCCTGATTTTTTAAAAGGTAAAATTTTTTTTTAAATTTTGTTTAATTAAATTTTGTCAGTTTTTTTAATGCCTTGTTTTCATACTGCAGGCATCCCTGGATATACTTTCCTATGCACTCCTATGGCTATCACTTGTGTTATCTCTTGTCCATGTAATGTCCATGTAACACAGGACCAGGAGATCCACTTGTGGGCTGCTAGGTGGTGCAGTGAATACGTCACAAGGCTTGGGATCAGGAAGACTCATGTTTATGAGTTCAAATCCAGCCTCAGACTCTTGTTTTCTGTGTGACCTTGGTCACTTAACCCTGTTTGTCTTAGTTCCTCCTCTGTAAAATGAGCCAGAGAAGGAAATGGCAAACCAGTATGTTTGCCAAGAAAACCCCCAAATGGGGTCATGAAAAGTAAGACATGACTGAAAAATGACCAAAGTAATGACATGTCTCAGGAAGACTAGAGATCCATCTTCGTAGAGACCAGGAGGATTAATTACATTGGGTAAGTGGTTACTTCCTCATTCTTTTATCTTCAAGATGGACACTGGGTTTGTAATTATGACTATTACATAACATTTTTGCAGTCTAGAAGAATAGTAATTTTTCTGAAGGTAAGTACAAAAGCCCCTTTCCTTTGTTGCTGAGATGGTGATAGTGGGTCTACTCCATTAGCTGGAGCACTTTAGCTTAATATTAGTGACTTCACTCCCCTCCCAGCAAATGCTTGTTACACAAATGACAATCATGGATAGCAATATTAATCAAAGCAAGCAAGTAAACTAGGTTAAGCTTGTCCTTCTAGTCACCCAAGTTTGCAATCCTGGCATTATACTTGTCTCCTCACTGTCTTACCACAAGGATCATGAATTGCTGAACCTTGTCACTTCTACTTCTCACATCTTTTGCTTTCATTCTCTGTACATAGATATTGTTGTTTAGTCATTTTTCAGTTGTTTCTAGCCCCATTTGGGGTTTTCTTGGCAAAAAAATAAAACAACAACAACAAAAAAAACTAGAGTTATTTGCAGTTTCCTTCTCCAGCTCATTTTACAGATGAAGAAACTGAGACAAATAGGGTTAAGTGATTTGCCCATGGTCACATAGCTAGTAAATGTCTGAGGCCATATTTGAATTTAGGAAGATGTTTTCCTGACTTCAGGGCCCTTATGTACTATAGCGCCATCTAGCTGCCCTCATATAAATATCACCCTAATAAATAATAAATATTACTAGTCACCTCTCCTCTGTGAAGTATTACAAGTCTCTAAATTCCTCTACCTGATTTAAGTTTCTTCCCTTTTCCATCCATCCTTCACATAGCTTTTAAAGTGATTCTGTGATTATCTTTCTCTCCCTCCCTCCTTCTTTCTCTCTCTCTTGCCTTATCCCCTCTCCTTTCTTCTTACCCTTCCCCTTTTCTTCCTTTCTCTCTTTTTCTCCTTCTTTCCTTTTGATTTCTTTTATGTAAGAAGCTCCCAGTGAATGACTCCATTTACCAATGTGGAATACCACGTTTTCTGCAATTTGTGGTCCTAGTGAATTGGTTGGGTAATTGACAAGTTGTCACTTTCCAGGGTCACATAGCCAGTATATATAGGTTGATGTTGAACCCAGGTCTTTCTTAATTTGGAGGCCAATTCATTCACTATCCACTCTATCTACTTGTATAATATATATATGTGTGTGCATGCATGTAGAAACATACACATTTATACATATGTGTATCTATACATTTATAGTGAATTGTAGGTATTTGTATGCATGCACATATGTATATATACATATAAGCACACACACATACATACATGCCTATATACACACATATATGAATTTTTCAGGGAAAGGGTACTAGCAGCTGAAGGATCAGAAAAATTTAATGAGGAAGTTTTCTCAAGCACAGTTTTGAAGGAAAGAAGGGGTTCTAAGAGGCAGAGGTTAGTCAATAGTAGAATCCAGGAATAGGAAACAGTGCAAGGCATAGAGATGGGGGATGGAAGGTCATGATGCAAAGGATTCAGGTGAGTACAAACAAATGCAAGAAACAGAGCACACTTAAACTTCCCATTATGCCCATTCTATTCCTCTTACAATAGAAAAAGTATTTGTGGAGCTGCAAAACTGATATTTCCTCTCTTCTTCAGACCTGTACTATTTGAAAAACTCAGGGTAGTTAAAATGGAGGGTTGCCAGGGTCCAGATCTTCTACGCCCTCATCATGTGATTTCAGTCTGACATAGCGTCGTTATCCTCTTCTCTTCTGAGAAGTGATGCTGATGAAATCTTCTTCTCTGGCTCCTGACTCAAGAAATCAAGCTCTCTCTCAAACTCAGGATTGCTTATGACACTACTCCCAAAACTGGCAACATTTCTAAGGATTACTATTCACTAGTCAGGTAAGAAAATTAAAACACAGAAGTAAACATCTAGAAATAGCTGGACAAAGAAACTGCAATTTCAGGTTCACCTGATCAAGCATATCTCCTAAACCTAATGTCTTGTATTTCTGCTATATAGTACCATTGCTTATCTTGGTGGGGAATGGGCAGAGAAATCCAATCTTCTGTCTTTGATGGAAGTTCAAAGGAAAAAAGCTCAGGAAATTGTCCAAATATGACTAAATCAATTCTACAAATTGCTTGCATAGATCACAGAAGGATGAGGCTGCTTCAACAAGTGCCCATCTACCCTGACTCAGTGGGCACTCATCTTCAGCCAAGGTGCAATCCCCAATGGGGACCAACATCTAGAAGTTCCCTGTGACATCCAGAAAAGGAATAGTATGTATTCCAGGTAGCTAGATGACACAGTAGATACAGAACTGGTCTGCATGGAGTCAGGAGGACATGAGTTCAAATCTGGTCTCAGACACTAAGTAGCTGGGTGACCCTGGGCAATTCACTTAACCCCTTTTGCCTCAGTTCCTCACCTGTAATAAGCTGGTGAAAGAAATGGCAAACCACTGTGGTATCTTTGCCAAGAAAATCTCAAATGAAGTTCTTGTGTATACACACATACACACACAGATTAAAACAACTCAACAACAATATATAGTTAGCTCCATGAAGGCTTCCCCTTCCTGAAAAAGGCTCAAATTTTACATAATTCTATCAAGTTGATTAGCAGACTCATCAAACTGGGCAGGGGTTCTCTTGATCAGTCTTCCTATATAGTTTCTATGCCTTCCCATCACTTTTATTACTGTAAAGTTGTGGTTTGCTCTAGGAAACATTGTAAAGGTGTGCCTTCTCATATTTTCATCAAGATTAGCCTCAATATGTGTGTGGGTAGTTCTGATATTTTGTTGAAATAAAGTAGATGTGTAATAGTATGGTATGGCAGTAATCCATATCTTTTTTTTGTAGGGGGGAAGGCAGGTCAATTGGAGTTAAGTGACTTACCCAAGGTCACACAGCTAGTAAGTGTTAAGTGTCTGAGGCTGGATTTGAACTCAGGTCCTCCTGACTCCAGGTCCAGTGCTCTATTCACTGTACTACCTAGCCACCCCTAGTAATCAGTATCTTTTAGATAATTTTTGAGGGTAAAATTCAAAATAATATTTTTTTTTACAATTTTCCCTTAATCATTTCACATCTGCCTCTCATTTGTATATATTGAATATCTATCCCATAATTTCCTCAACATTTTTGCCTTTTGCGCGGATTTCTTTGGTGTGTATTTGATCTGGTATGATTGTTCTCATTTTCTCTGTTAATCCATTGCTGCTTTTCCATAAAGGACATTAATAATTGAACTATTATTGTGTTTTCACTATGACTGATGAAAAGAGATTTTATATAAACAACCACAAATCTGTGCTTTTTTTCATCTCTTTGTTGTCCTCCCAAGTTCATCTCTAAATGCACCTGGGTTGACTTTGCTTATTGGGTCTCATGACATGTTTTCTATATACTCACTTTCTCCTACTCTGTTCTCCATGCATTTATGATATAGTAGTCTCATATTTTACCACTTCCTATAGTGTTTTGCAAATGAGTTTATGTTTTCTGGTGTCACTGAATGGTATACTAGGTAGACTTGAGTTGGGTGACCTTAGGCAAATCATTTAATATCTTTGTACCTCAGTTTGCTTATTTCTAAAATGAGAACAATAATAGCTCAAATCTCCTATGGTAATGAGATGATGAGAAAATATTTGAAGGAGCTGTGCAAACCTTTAAGCACTATATAAAAACGAGCTAATATTATTGCTTTTGGACACCATGTATTTCTGCATGGCAAAGTTATTCTTTAATGCTCTTTCTAGTTCCTTTTGCTCTCCTTGTTGAGGGAATTGCTGATAGCTTTTTTCCCCTTTATCCATATAATAATACCAAGGTTAAATAACAACAATATAGAACAACAAATGATGTTACAATCTATGTAAGGTAAAATAATAATGCATTTCTATAGCATTTAAATGTTTAAAAAACACTTTCTTCAGAACAACACTGTGAGATAGATAGTTTGATTTTTGTTACTCCCATTTTATAGATGAGAAAACTGAATATCAGAGAGATTAAGACATTTCCCTATGGTCTCATGGTTTATAGTAACTGAACTTAATCCTGTACTATTTGTACTACAAGACCTCTAATACTGAATAGTAATTAATTGCCTGACTGATGGACTGAGAGGGGCAGGACTCTAGAAATTTCTCCTCTGAACCTACTTTGTCAATTTTTGGACTTCAGAATCTCTTCCTTCTTCTGTGTGGAGTTAGTTGCTGGAATTTTATTTCAAATATTATTATGATGCAATTTTAAGAGGATTTTTTTAAAGTGAGGAACTAATTTATAATTTCATTGCTATAGGTAATTATTATAGAGGAAATTACCTGTATTAATGCAGATGATAAGATGCTCTGCAACTTCTCATCTTAAAGCAGGGATTCTTTTTTAATTAATCAATTCTTTTAGTTTTCAACATTCACTTTTATAAGATTTTAAGTTCCAATTTTTTTCTCCCTCCCTATCTTTCCAACCTCTTCCCTAACATGGCAAGCTATTTGATATAGCTTATACACGTACAATAATATTAAACATATTTCCACATTAGTTACATTGTGAAAGAATCTGAACAAAAGAGAAAAATCACAAGAAAGAAAAAAATGATAGAATGCTTTGATCTGCCTTCAGACTCCATACCATATTTCATCACATAATCCTTGCACCCTTGTTTTTTTTAGTCCAAAAATTGATTTATAACCTTGCATCATGTCATCGTCTCATGGTATAATTCTGTTGATCACACCACTTAAAAGGTAAAAACAGAGCAGTAATGTGTTCAGCAGCGGCATGTAGACATGCACCAATCTCTTATACATTGTGAGCCATCAGCCTAGAATTCTCAGTGCACACACATTGTCAGGATTCAACTTTAATGTATGTTCACGAGTATTCTGTGCATCCTACTCTTGCACTAAAGACAGTTTAGTAATAAATGATTTTTAATTAACAGTGGCATATTTTTAAAAAAAGTTTCATATAACAGTTGCACCCTGCTTTTTTGCAAAAAAAAAAAAAATGATTGGCATAACATCTGCAATGATTAGGCAGTGACAGTTTTATGGATGTAGATAGCATTTTCCTTCATGAGACTTTTGGAATCATCTTACATTATTGTATTGCTGAGAAGAGTCTAGTCTGTCAAATTTAATCATAGCACAATGTTGGTGTTATTGTGTACAATGTTCTCCTGTTCTGCTTACTTTACTCAGCATCAGTTCATGTAGGTCTTTCCAGATTTTTCTGAGATCTGCCTGCTTATCATTTCTTATAGCACCATAGTATTCCATTACATTCATATACAACATATCCAGTCATTCCCTATTGATGTACATACCCTCAATTTCTAATTCTTTGCCACCAGAAAAGAGCTGTTATAAATATTTTTGTACATGTGAATCCTTGTCCCTTTTCTATGAGGTCTCTTTGGGATATAGACCCAGTAGTGATATTGCTAGATCAAAGGGTGTGCCCAATCTTATGGCCCTTTGGTCATAGTTCCAAATTGTTCTCCAGAAGGGTTGGGTCAGTTCACAACTCCACTGACAATGCATTAGTGTTCCAATTTTCATACATCTTCTCCAACATTTATCATTTCCACTTTCTGTCATATTAGCCAGTCTGATTAGGTGTGAAGTGGTACCTGAAAGTTGTTTTAATTTCCATTTCTCCAAATCAATAGTGATTTAGAGCATTTTTTCATATGATTATAAATAGCTGTAATGTCTTAATCTGAAAACTGTCTATTCATATCCTTTGACCATTTTTCAATTGAGAAATTATTTGTATTATTATAAATTAGACTCAGTTCTCTATATATTTGAGAAATGAGGCCTTTATCAGAATATTGACTCTAAAAATTGTTTACCAGCTTTCAGCTTTCCTTCTAATCTTGGTTGCATTGGCTTTGTTTGTGCAAACCCTTTTTAATTTAATCTAATCAAAGTTACCTATTTTTCATTTCATAGTGTTTTCTATCTCTTGGTTGGTCATAGACTCCTACTTTCTCCATAGTTCTAACAGGTAAATTATTCATTGGTCTCCTAAATTGCTGATGGTATACCCTTTATGTCTAAATCATGTACCCATTTTGACCTTATCTTGGTACACAGTATAATATGTTGGTCTTTACCTTGTTTCTGATATATCATTTTCCAGTTTTCCTAACAGTTTTTGTCAAATAATGAGTTGTTATTCCAGAAGCTGGAATCTTTGAGTTTATCAAATAGCAGATTACTATAGTCATTGATTATTGTGTCTTGTGTACCTAACCTATTCCATTGATCCACCACTCTATTTCTCAACCAGTACCAAAGAGTTTAGATGATTGACACTATAGTTTTAGATGTGATATGGCTTAGAGTACCTTTCCTTGCATTTTTCTCATTAATTCCTTTGATATTCTTGACTGTTCTTCAACATGGATTTCGTTATGAATTTTCCTAGATCTGTAAAATACTTTTTGATAGTTTGATTGGTATGGCACTGAATAAGTAAATTACGTTAGGCAAAATTATAATTTTTATTATATTAGTCTGATCTACCCATGAGCAACTGATGTTTTTCCAATTATTTAGATCTGACTTTATTTGTGTGAAAAGTGTTTTGTAATTGTGATCATATGGTTCTAGGTTTGCCTTGATAGGTAGACTCCCAAATATTTTATACTGTCCATAGTAATTTTAAATGGAATTTCTCTTTTTCTTGCTGCTGGGTTTTGTTAGTAATTTATAGAAATGCTGATGATTTATGTGGGTTTATTTTATATCTTACAACTTTGCTGAAGTTGTTAATTATTTTGAGTAGTTTTTTAGTTGTTTCTCTAGGATGCTTTAAGTATACAATCATCTGTAAAGAGTGATAGTTTTCTTTCTTCACTGCCTATTCTAATTCCATAAATTTATTTTTCTTCTTATTGCTAGAGCTAACATTTTTAGTACAATATTAAGTAATAGAGGTGATAATAGGCATCCCCTGCCTCACCCTTGATTTTGTTGGGAAGGCTTCTAGCTTATCCCATTATAGATAATGCTTGCTGATGGTTTTAGATAGATACTACTTGTCATTTTAAGGAAAACTCTATTCCAGTGCTCTCTAGTGCTTTTAATAGGAATGGGTACTATATTTTGTCAAAAAAACTTTCTCTGCATCTATTGATAAAATAATATGATTTCTCTTAGTTTTGTTATTTATATGGTTAGTTATACTGACAGCTTTCCTAATATTAAACCAATCCTGTTTTCTTGGTATAAATCCTACCTGGTCATAGAGTCTTGATGATGAATTGCTGTAATTGCTTTGCTAATATTTTATTAAAATTTTTTTCATCAACACTCAGGGAAATTGGTGTATAATTTTCTGTTGTGGCTCGTCCTGGTTTAGGTATCAGCACCATGTTTGTGTCATAAAATGTATTTGGTAGGACTTTGTCTATTTTTCCAAATAGTTTGCAAAGTATTGGAATTAAATTTTTTTTGGAGGCAATTGGGGTTAAGTGACTTGCCCAAGGTCACACGACTAGTTTTTGTGGCAAGTGTCTGAGGCTGGATTTGAACTCAGGTCCTCCTGACTCCAGGGCCAGCTCTCTATTCACTGTGCCACCTAGCTGCTCCCAAGGAATTAATTGTTTTTTAAATAATTGGTAGAATTCACTTGTAAATCCTTCTAGACTTGGAAATTTTCTTAGAGAGTTCATTGATGGCTTGTTCAATTTTTTTTTCTAAATGGAGTTATTTAAGTATTTTATTTCCTCTTCTGTTAATCTGCCCACTTCACATTTTTGTAAATCCATTTCATCTAGATTGTCAGATTTATTTGCATACAGTTGGGCAAAAGAGGTCCTAATTATTTTTTTATTTTCCTTTTCATTGATGGTGAATTCACCCTTTTCATTTTTTTAAGCAATTGGGGTTAAGTAACTTGCTCAAGGTTACAAAGCCAGTTATTATTTCTGGGTGTGGTGCTGAGTATCTGAGCCCGGATTTGATCCAGGTCATCCCAACACTGGAGCCAGTGCTTTTACTCACTGAGCCACCTGGCTGCCCCTAAGCAATTGGGGTTAAGTAACTTGCTCAAGGTTACACGGCCAGGTGTTTCTGGGTGGGTGCTAAGTGTCTGAGCCCGGGATTCGATCTCCAGGTGTTCTCAACACTGGAGCCAGTGCTCTTACTCGCTGTGCTACCTGGACGCCCCTTACCCTTTTCATTTTTGATATTGGTTATTTGGTTTTCTTCTTTTTTATAAAATAAAATTAAATAAAGGTTTATCTGTTTTTTCATAAAAACAGTTCTTAGTTTTATTTAGTTAAATAGTTTTCTTACTTTCTTACTTTCAATACTATTAGTCTCTCCTTTGAGTTTCAGAATTTCTAATTTTGTATTTTTGGGGGGATTTTTAATTCTTTCCTTTTCTAGCTTTTTTAGTTGCATACCGAATTAATTGATCTCCTTTTTCTCTATTTTATTCATGTAAGCACATAGAAATATAAAATTTTCTTTAAGAACTGCTTTGGCTTTATCCCATACATTTTGATATGTTGTCTCGTTGTAATTTCATTTCACAAAATTATTTATTTTTTTTCGATGATTTGTTGTTTGACCCACTCATTGTTTAGGATTAGATTATCAGTTTCCAATTAATTTTTAGTCTCTCTTTTTATGGTCCTTTACTACACATAATTTTTATTGCATCAAGGTCTGAAAAGTTTGTATTTAATATTTCTGCATTTGATTGTGAGGTTTTTATGCCCTAATACGTGATCAATTTTGTGTAGATGCCAGGTACCACTGAGAAAAATGTATATTCCTTTCTATCCCCATAAAGCAGGGATTCTTAACCTATGTTCACTTGTCCTCACACTTCAAGGAGTTTATTAATAGATTTCTGGGGATTCATGAAGTTTTAGCATTTTTTGATAACTATATTTCAATATGATTAGTTTCTTTTGTAATCATATATATATTTGCTATATGCATTTAAAAGGATCATTTTGATAAGAACTCCAGGACAGAAAAAGGGCTAAGAACCTTTGATCATAAAGAATTGCCTGGAGTCAGTAAGAGGAAATGTGATTTGAGCAGATTTACCCTACCAGTACATGTTAGAGGTAAAACCTGAACCCATATCTTCTTGACTCTGAACCTGTCTCTCTACCTACTATATAACACACTCCCTCTATGCATAAGACATTCAGTTAGGCCAAGGAATCTGAGAAAAAGATTAGAATGTGAGAGAGCTAGCTTCTAGCATTCCTGCAAACCCCATTTCTTTATCCATGGGAGCCAAAAAGCAATGTTCTTTTTGCCCTCTCACCTGCCATTAAACTGCTATTTGTGTCCAGGGGTCACTGATTCTAAGTGGGTAGTCTTATCAGCACTGACACAGACTCCTCCCAGGAGGCATTCCTTTGTCACCTACAGTAAGTAGAAATAGCCTGAGATTCTTCCTCCTAGTGGTGATAGGTGTGCAAAGTTAGAATGCTATTTTAGCCTATCTGGAAATAAGAAACTATAATCATTAATGAGATTTGTAAAATTATGGCCCAAACCAACTTTGACTTTTGTAATAAAACATATCTTCCCATTGCCTGCTAACATCTATTGTCATAATGAAACCCTCAGGAGACTAAGGCTCGTCCTATTTGATATATGGATTGATTAAAAGGAGTACAATGTGTTATTTGAAGGTTGTGTGAAGGCTAAATATTCCCATCTGTGTAGGACAGGATACAATATTTTATGCTGTCTGTGGAGATTTGTCCAATTATATTTTATGGTCTAGGCTGAAGAAAGATCCTAGCTTCTTTTATTTCACTCTACAGGAGAATATTCATCAGGGAATTTGCTCCCTCTAAAGTAGAGAATAAGAGAACGGGGAGTCTTAGGGTTGCATTTTTTCCTTATGTCAGCCTGTGAGATTCTTCCTATGAATTCTTGTCCTGAGCACAAAAAGTTAGTCACTTCCTAAGCCAAAAGGATGACCCCAAGTCTCCTGACTCTGAAAGAAAACCAGACAAAAGACATTCTGTTTTATTTTTACAAAAGCAGTGGCACTATGAAGAATTTGTATATAACTTGACTTTGGGGAAATAAAAGAGTATTTAAATATGCTAGGAAGGATCCTGTCAGGAGCTGCCCTTCTTCTTGCCCCATTCATTCCTCATAGCCAGGTATTTCCACTTAACTGTCACTTATTTACAGGTCCCTAATGAGTTATTTTTGGTCATTGGTTATTTTATTAATGGCCATTACATATGACTTCCTATTCTTGTTATCTATGTTCTTCTTTATTGTTACAAGACCACTGTATCTCTTCAGTAACATGTTTTTTACCTATTTCTTCAGTTACTGTGGATCTCCTGTTTTCTGACTCTCTATACTTTGTGCCATTTATCTTGTTCTTCCCTCTGATGTTTTTATCCTCTTGGTTCTTTTTTTTTCTTTTTGGAGAGGGGAGGGTAGGGCAATTGGGGTTAAGTGACTTGTCCAAGGTCACTTGGCTAGTTTTGTGTTAAGTGTCTGAGGTCGAATTTCAACTCAGGTCCTCCTGACTCCAGGGCCAGTGCTCTATTCACTGAGCCACCAGCCACTACTATCCTCTTGGTTCTTATCTGTTGGTCTGACTGCCATCTGCCTGAAACTTACTTATTGGATGAGGCTACAAATATGACTTCAGTCTGGCCATTTTGATTCTTATTCATGGTCACTCTGTTACCTATGTGAAACCATCCATTGTGTAGTTTACCTACTGCCAAACAGCTTGCTTTGAATCAATCAAGCAGTTAGTCAGTTAAAAACATTAATTATATGCTTACTATGTGCTCAGCACTAAGCATATGAAGAAAGGCAAAAAACTCAGTCTCTGCCATTAAGGAGCTTACATTCTAGTGAGGGCAACAACAGAGGAACAATTAAGTACAAACAAGATATATTCTGTATAAATAGGAAATATTCTCAATATAAATAGGAAGGCACTAGCAGCCTTTGCTGGGGGGGGGGGGGGGAGAGAAAGGGGAAGAGAGGAACCGGGAAAGGTCATTTTTTAGCAGTTTCACCTGGCCATTTCATTAGAATGTGAACTTGTAGAGGACAGGGATTCCATTTTACTTTCTTTATATTTTAAGGTCTTTCATATTGAAAAGTAATTGAACTTTTTTTGATCAACCTCAGAGGGTATCTCTGAAGACAATAGGAGAAAATTTAAAAAAATAGAGAGAGAGAATAGGCTTGAAGTAAGGAAAACTTCATAGCAAATAGACTTATCCTATAGTAGAATGGGTCACTTTAGGGCCATAGATTTGAATCTGGAAGTGGCCTGAAAGGATAATTCTTCCAAACTTCTCATTATATAGGTCTCAGGGAGGTTAAATGACTTGTTGCAGATCACAGCAGAGGCAGGTCTTGAACACAGGTCTGAGTCCAAGGATGGCACTACAGGGATGACACTCTTTCTACTTGCCCCTCCTGCTTCCAGAAGTACTTGGTATCCCATCACCAAAATTCTTCAGGATAACCAGTTGAATATGGTATTGTGTTCAGGTAAAGACCGGGCTCCATGATTTGAAGTTTCTTCTAACTTCAAAATTAAGCAATTCTATAATTTAGTGGCATGTTTATCCAAATTCATGGAGGACAATTAAAACAATTGCATCTGAAATAGACTTGGAAGGCAATGAAGACTTCTGGAAATTTTTGAATAAAAGTGAATTTTGAATAGATGATACATGTATAAAATTATTTTATAATCTGTATTGTGGATGAGGTATAAATTAGAGATGGAAAAATATTTAGTAGTTCAGTTTGATGGTAATTTGCTCTCCTACGAGAATTGAGGCAGTAGGCACAGAGAAGAAAGGATATGGGTGCATTAGGTTTTGGGGTTTTAGAAATGACAAGACTTCACTAGTAACTAGATATGGAAGTGATGAATCAAAGGTAACTATGAGACTATGAATAGGGGGGGACAAGGTGAATGGTGTTGTAACTGGCAGAAAATATAAAGTCAGAAAGAGGATCAGGCTTAGGGAAAAATACTAATGTATTGCCATGAGGCATGCATTCATGGGAAAATGATGGAGCGTAGTGACTAGATCACTGTTTTCAGAGTCAGGAAGACCTGGGTTCATGTTCTTCCTCTACTACCTGCTACCTGTGTGAGTACAAGAATATTAGCCTTGCAGTGCTTGAAACAGTTCTCTAAGAGTATAAATTGTACAACAACCAATGAGTTGATACACTGAAGTATAGTGAGGATTGCTTCCCCACATGTTAGCATGGAGGTTCCTTGTACGGCTCAAAGAAAGATAGAATAGACTTCTTTAGCCTCTTCTTACCCTACCCTTCTCCCAGGGAAACTTTCTTTCTTGTGAGGAGGAGAAGCAGGGAGGTGGAGTCAGAATCTCGGTCATTTTCCTGTCTTCAGTGTAAGGGGGTATCAGGATAGAATTATATCTATTTATTCTCTTAAATACTGTTAGTCTGGGGAATGTGATTTTTAGCTTCAAGCTAAACCTCTGGTTGCTGTACATTATTGGGAAAAACAAGACCCCAAGCTTTATATCCAAGGCTTGACTTCCTTCCCACCAAATACCAGTTCCATAATGAACACTCATAGTAAGTAGCCAAAAAACCACACCATTTATCTAAATCTATAGCACAACAGAAATCAAAGGAAATACATGTAGGAGAATATACACTAGACCATATAGAGTGAAGGAAATCTCCCAATGGGAGAGAGGTAATTCAGTTCAACTAAGAGTACTGGATCTCATCCAAAGAGAAGTTTCTGGAAGTTGTTAGTCTAGCAATCTGGGGATGTGGACATGATGCATACTGCCAACTCCTCTCATGTTGACTTCTTCCCAAAATACCCTCAGCAACCTGAAGTGAGGTTGGCATCTTCTATCTTTTCTTTTAAAGGTGAAAATCAGAATCATCCAAAGCTACTCAAAGAAACTCAAGATCCCCAAAGATCCTAGTGTTCTTCTCTTTCCTGCTAACTCCTCCCCATCCCTCACACAAGGCTTTGATCTCTAGCAATGAGGGAAAAGTCCTATCAAATGGATTTTGAGACTTGGATTACAGAAGGATATACTGGAGTAAGTGAATTATACCATAAGATTCCAGGGATACATATATACATACACACATATATACATGCATACATATATGCACACATACATAATATGTATCTATCTATCTATCTATCTATCTACATATGCATATGTTTATAATTGAAAAACAATTTAAAGATTGTCAAATCTAAAACTTCTATTATCAGATGAGTAAAATCAGGCATAGAGAAGTATGTTAGTACTGGTATTCTTACTATAAATGAAACTGTATCACATATTAGGCTGAAGGTTAAGGGAAGTATGTCTCTCATAGGTTCTCCTTGGAGAAATAAGTAAAAGATTTGGCATAATTGGTTTTATCATGTCTCCAAAGGCAATAGAAAACTTCATTTCATGGTACAAACTGGTCATTATCTTGCAGTGCTCATGATTAAGTATAAATAAAAGTGTCAATACTAATATAATTATAACTTATATGCAAATAGGTTTTGTGTAGAAAAAATGGTATAGTTCTATGAAGAACTTGACAGTATCCTCAGAAACATATTTATCTATGTGTATGTATTGCATAGTACATTGCATAATATGTATACATGTACATGCATATAGCATGTATTTATATGTTGTTTGTTCTTTGCTTTGAAGAGGACCAATGACATCAAGGGGTGATGTCTTGACTTCCGAATGAATTAGAATTGAGGAAGAGTTACACAAAGTCATAAGCCTCACTCTCTCTTCCAGAGTCATCAAAGTCCAGCATTAAGAAAAAAGTCAGGTTGACTGGCAATGGCCCAGGAAGCAATGGATGATCTTGGAATCTTGTCTGACCAAACTCTGAGTGTTCCATACTATCTTCTTCAGATGCCTTCATGGCCACTGGAGCAAATTATTCTCCTCTGACCATTCTACTATGGAAACTCTTCACAGGGGTAGACCTCCCTCTAACTCACTGACTAGTCTGAGGCCTGTTGATTCCCCAGAAAGTGATTTGGTCCATCTGCCTGGTTGGTTTTACCATGTTGTGACTGCAGCACATGCTACAAATTTTTGGTGCCACAGGTGAGAATTGAGTGAAAGATGGACACCAAAGGTAGATGAGCAGCCCTGAAAAACGCTTGACAGGCTCTTGGATCAGAAGTGCTAGACATCCCTGAACACCTCATATATCCCATATGCATAATTATATGTATATATACATGTGTATGCCATTTATGTACTGTTTTTATCATATATACATACTTCTTGGCATCAGTGTTAAGTAAGGTGTGCATGGCAGAGGTAAAAATATATGTTGAAAATTATGGTTCATGATTAAGAAATGACAGAGCCTAAAGAAATGTAATCTACCTAGAAGCTTCACACCTGGTAATCATGAATACTTTCTTTAAAGAGACAATGAGAATGGGCTGGATATGGGGAGTTCTGAATAACATCACAAATAAATTATCTCATATCAACAGAGAGGAAATGATTAGCACCTGCCCTTGTGGAGTTTACAGGTATTTCCCACATTTCCTTGGGTATGCATTCATAGTAGTTACTGAGGGAATATTTATGACATTTAATATAATTGAAAATTAAAGCTTGGTCTGTAAAACTCCAGACCAAGGTTACACACCCTCTCCACCCCCAAAAGACTATGGGCTCATGTTGACTGTCTCCAGTCCTGGAGGTGTCAGCGTTAAGAAGACTAATTTCTCCCTTTGTTTTGTTACTCTCATCTGGAGTGCTCATGGAAAATCTTTGAATATGCTCATAGTATGTCTCATGTCTAGGTTTCTCTAAATGTAGGTAACAAGTTGCCCAATTGCTATACATATATACAACAATGTACAATATACACATTAAGTATAGGACAACCTTTGTTTCACTCCTACAGAAAATGTATGAGATACAAAGCACTCATGAGAGCCCACAGACAGAGATGCAGGAGCTCATAAAACACTCAAACAACCTTATTAGGTACTACCTAGAAGGCAAACACACTTTGGATGGCTGTTGGGGACAATTACTCCCTTTCCCATAAACCTGCACAGTTTGAATAACTCATGACAACAATGGAATTGACAAGGTCCAGGGTTCTTGACTCCTCACCTTCATCCCATGGCCTGGCTTTACTCCTTTAGCTACAGAGCAATCTTCCCTTGTTGACCTCCTCTGTCTCAGAAAATTTTACTGCTGAAGAAAAAAAATTTTCCCCTGCTATGAGGCTGATGCCTGAACTCTCAAAATTAACAACTCTCAAACTGAGGGTTACCAATGAAGCATTTACAATTTTTTTCCCACAGGCATTTGGAAATTTCTCTCTCTATCAGTTAAGGAAACAGTATTATCTTGGTATCAGAATTTCGTCAGTGGATTTCTATAGTACCTAAATCAATTTAAATGAGAATTCCCAGAAAAAATTCTCCACTGGATCTCTACAGTACATGTGCCAATAAAGATGGAGGAGGGGGCAAATTGTTCTAATTTACCCCATGCTAGTACAAGTAGACTTAGCTAGTCTGTTTAATTAAGCTAGCTGCTTAATATTTTTTTTTTTTTTGTAAAATCAGACATGTCCTAAAGGTCTGTGTGGATCCCCAAGAGGGATTAGTCACTTGGAGGTGATTTCCTTAATCCTTCACATCCCAGATGAATTCCCATTGGAAGAAAAATCTCTGAACAAACCTTAGAGGATATATACTAGTCAAGCACAAAGTGAAGAGAAATTGTTTAGATAATACATGGAAGAAAAAAATCCATTTAACTCTGCTATTTACTTGAATGAGTACTTAATCTCTCTACTTGTTTGGTATAAATAGGAAGTTATGCTTATTTTTCTTCCATAGGGTTTGTCCTGAGACCTTCCCACAGTCTAAGAAAGGTTCTTATAGCAAAATCTGCGTAGCTTTTTGCTTAATTCTATTCTATTAAAAAAAAGTCTTTTCTCTTTTACACATAAAGGACACTGTCACCTTCATCCATAACAATCTCCTCAACCTTGTAGGATTAGGTAGTACCTTGCAAACAGCATAAATTTGGGTCTATTAGCTCATGAAGTTAGAGCATCAAGGTAATGAGACCAAAGGAGGTGTTATCTTGTAGCCTAGCACAGAGAGAAATCAATCAATAGCACATCCCAGATTCAGCCAGTCATTGTACAAAGGCATGGATTCTGAGAGTCCAGAAAAGAGATGTTTTGTGTATAGCCCATCTCAACCACTGGAAAATAATACAACACCCATATTGACACAATAGATAATTTTGCTGTTCTAAAAATGAGATCCTATGTAATGGATTTAAGGTTCTAATGGTTATTGTTTGAGATAGGTTTTCTCTTTCTTCTGCCTCTGGGTAGAATCAATGTTGGTGATAACTTAAAAATATCTAACCTGGGGCTGTCTTCTAGCTGAGAAAAAAAGGGAGTTAAATCCCACTGATATTACTTGGTTATTTTGCCCATTTTAACA
Source organism: Petaurus breviceps papuanus (assembly GCF_028583685.1). Lineage (NCBI taxonomy): Eukaryota > Metazoa > Chordata > Mammalia > Diprotodontia > Petauridae > Petaurus > Petaurus breviceps. The sequence continues at coordinate 8,261,480 of NW_027187335.1, read as the reverse complement.
AGCCAGGTAGAGAAAGTCCCATCTGGGACCTGGACTCTTTGATTACAAATATATTTCTTGTATTATCTGTGTAGAACTGTAGATACTGCATAGAACAGTAGAAAAAGTTCAGAATTTGCAGTCAGATCTGGGCTTGGATGCGAGCACTACTATTTCTTTCCTATATGATTTTGAGAAAATCACTTCCCCTTTCTCTGAATCTGTTTCGCCATTCATAAAATTGGAGGGCTGAATTGGATCAGGGGTTGTTTTAATCTTTTTGTGGGTCCCAGACCCCTTGGACAGTCTGATGAAGCCTACAGAGCCCTTCTCTGAATAAACTTTTTGAATATACAAAATGAAATATCTAAAGTTACAAAAGAAAACCAATTATATTGAAATTGTTATCAGAATATTTTTTTAAACCAAGTTCACAGACACCAGGTTAAGATTCCATGTGTTAAATGATCTCTAGGGTCCCTTCTAGCCCTAAATCTGTTATCTTATGATCCTAAGGGCTTACTACCATCATATTCCTACACAGAAGACAATATTGATGTATCTCTGAGTTATACTGATGGAAGAGCTTTTCAGCCAACTATGGATATTCTGTGCAATGTTTAATTGGCCTTGCCAGTTCATTAGGAACTGGGGAGAGCCATCTCAAACTCCCCAAAGGAAGATGAATTGGGGCCCAGAAGGTAACACAATAGGAAGCCACACTTGAGCTGAATAGTACACAAAGCAACATTTTTCTGCTTTGTCTGCAAAGGAGGAATGTTTTGGTTCAATTTGCAGTATACTCATAGCATCAATGTGGCATTATGTTGGTGATAATGCCATGAACAAAGAAGATGTCTGGAAGATTGGGAGTAATTCAAGAAATATTTCATTTTTCAGGTTAAGAGGTATTGATTACTTTGGTTGCAGGAACTTGTGGAGCAATGAGCTAATGTTTGGAGAGTTTTGATTTCCATGCCTGACAATAGTACAGTTCTATTCATTCTCTTAGTCCTGCAATTTCCTTGGTGTCCTACGGAAAGGAGTGCCTACATGGGGTTAATATAGCTGAGCCAAAGGTGACACTAAGCCAGACATAAAATAAACATGCAAGGTTGGATGAATTGACAAGAGACTGTGAATCTGTAAACCCCCACAAAGCCATGTGGGAGTTTCAAATCATCTCAGATATGTCTGCCTGAGGGAGGACAGAAGCAGGACTGGGGGATTTATTTTATTCCTTTATTAAAATTCTTACTGGGACCTACAGGGTCTACTGTCTCTCATGGCCTGGGGGCAGTGGACCTGTGCTAATCATTCTGACATACTCCAATTCTATTAGTGCTAGTCAGCTGAATAAGAGTTTGAAGGAGTTCCTCTGGTGCTTTGGGGTTAGAGAATAATCTCATTAATTTGGACAAAGGTTGTTTAGAATTTGAGAAGCCTTGGAAAGACCTTGAAGGTAAGGTGAGGTGGGATTGGCCAGTGGTTGGAATAGATCACCACCTAGTGTACAAATTACACATTACATGCCCTTGCTGGATAATTAATAAATTAAATGGTGTGACAATCTGCTTTTCTGGAAGGTAGGACAAAGTAGGACTTGAGTTGGTAGAAGTCACTTTTGCCACTGCAGCACCCCTAATGTTACTTGCTATAGCTTCCAAATTGACACTTAACATAGGCACATTGCTACACACTCAGACACAGGCACAAAGACCATTTAGAATATAGTACAATTTGTAAATAAAGTAAGCAGAAGCATCTATTTGCATCTATTTAGGAAGAAACAACTTGCCAAGGAAATTAAAAGGGTAAATATATGTATCTTGGAGTGACAGTCTAGGTTTACTACAAAAAAGGTCTTTTAAAAAAATTTATACATAAAGACAATTTTTAACATTCATTTGTTTTTAAAACTTCGATTTCCAGATTCTTTCCCTTCTTCCCTCCTCACCCACCCCCCCCTGGGAAGATAAGCAATTCAATATAGGTTGTACATGTATAGTTATGCAAAATGTTTCCATAGTAGATATATTGTGAAAGACTAATTTTTCCTCCGTCCTATCCCACCCCCCACTTATTGTATTTTCTCCTTTGACCCTATCCCTTTTCAAAAGTGTTTGCTTCTAACTACCCTCTCTTCCAATCTGCCCTCTCTTCTATCATCCCTCCTCCTATCCCCTTCCTCCCTACTTTCCTATAGGGTAAGATACCCAATTGAGTATATATATTATTCTCTCCTTAAGCCAAATTCAATGAGAGCAAGGTTGACCCATTCCCTTTCACCTTCCTGTTCGTCCACTCCATTGTAACAGTTTTCTCTTGCCTTTTCTATATGAGATAATTTACCCTATTCTATCTCTCCCTATCTCCTTCTCTCATTATGTTATTCTCTCACCTCTTAATTTTATTTTTTATATATCATCCCTTCTTATTCAATTGATCCTTTGCCTTCTGTCTATGTATGCATGTACACATATATACACATACTCACATATGTATTTATACACACATATACCCTTCTACACATACATATGTGTATGTATATATATATATATACACACATATATATTCCCTTCAATTATCTTCATACTGAGAAAAGTCTCATGAGTTACAATGATTGTTTTTCCATATAGGAATGTAAATAGTTCAACTTTAATAAGTTCTCATAATTTCTTTTTCCTGTTTACCTTCTCATGCTTTTCTTGCTTCTTGTATTTGAAAGTCAAATTTTCTATTTAGCTCTATTTTTTTCATCAAGAATGCTTGAAAGTCCTCTATTTCATTGAATTACCATATTTTTCCCTGAAGCATTATGCTCAGTTTCGCTGGGTAAGTGATTCTTGGTTTTAATTCTAGCTCCTTTGACCTCTGGAATATTACATTCAAAGCCCTTCAGTCCCTTAATGTAGAAGCTGCTAGAACTTTTTTTATCCTAATTATGCTTCCACAATACTTGAATTGTTTCTTCCTGACTGCTTGTAATATTTTCTTCTTGACCTGAGAACTCTCGAATTTGGCTATAATATTCCTAGGAGTTTACTTTTTGGGATCTTTTTCAAGAGGTCAAACTGGCAAATTCTTTTAATTTCTATTTTGCCGTGTGGTTCTAGAATATCAGGGCAATTTTCCTTGAGAATTTCTTGAAGGATGATTTCTAGGCTCTTTTTTTGATCATGGCTTTTAGGTAGTCCAATAATTTTTAAATTATCTCTCCTGGATCTATTTTCCAAGGAAGTGGTTTTTCCAATGAGATACTTTACTTTGTCTTCTATTTTTTCATGTTTGGATCTGTTTTATAGTATCTTGATTTCTCATAATGTCCTTAGGTTCCATTTGCTCCAATCTAATTCTGAAGGAATGATTCTCTTCAGTGAGTTTTTGAAATTCCCTTTCCATCTGGCAAATTCGACTTTTTAAGGCATTCTTCTCCTCATTGGCTTTTTGGGCCTCTTTTGCCATTTGAAGTTAGAATTAATTTTTTTAAAGCATTAATTTCTTCAGTCAGGCTGTTGACTCACTTTTCATGATTATCTTGCATTATTCTCATTTCTCTTCCCATTTTTTCCTCCACTTCTTTTACTTGATTTTCAAAATCCTTCTTGAGCTCCTCTATGGCCTGTAACCAATTCATATTTTTTTGGAAGCTTTTGATGCAGGAGTTTTGCCTTTGTTGACTTTTTCTTGTTCCATGTTTTGATCATTTTTTTCCCCCTTAAAAGGATGCTATAGTCTGATTGTGCTTCCTTTGGTTGATCATCCTGCCAGCCAATTACTTGACTTTTGAGCTCTTTGCCACAGTAGAAGTCTGCTTCCAGAGTAGAGAGTGCTATGTCCTAAATTTCTGGGGTTTTTGCAAATGTTGTCAGAGATCTGAGGATGGTGCCTTCTTTATAGCCACCATGGACTCTGGCACACTGGTGTTTCTCACCCTAGGAGCCATGCCCAAGACAGCGACCCAGATCCATGCAGGTCACATCAAGAGTGATTACCCTCTGAATGGTTGCTTGGTCCCCCTACAATCTTCAGGTCAGGAGCTCTGGAGGCATCCATGGGGCAGCAGCTGCAGCCACTGTGTCTCAGCTGCCTCTTGCCCTGGGGGCAGGGGCTGAACCATACTCTTCTGTCACCTAGTTCCCACAGAGCTCCCCACTGATCTTTTGCTTTCTCTTGGGTGTTTATGTGATGAGAAATCTGGAAACCACCACAGCTGCTGGTGAGTCACTCTCCTGAAGTCTACTTGGATCTCTCTGGGCCACTGGTTGGGGCCGCCCCAGGCTTGGCAAGGTTCACACAGGACCGGGATTGTGCTTGGCTCTCAGCTTGTTGCAATCTTAGACCCTTCCTGTTGGCCTGCCAGTCTGGCTTCAGTGGGAGATTTGTTTCTCTGTCACTTTGTGGGTTCTGTAGCTCTAAAATTTGTTTAGAGTCATATTTTACAGGTATTGGAAATGGTTGTGACAGGAGCTCAAGGAATGTCCTGCTTCTACTCTGACATCATGGCTGTACCCCTTTAACATTCTTTTTTTTTCTTTTTGGAGGGCAATTGGGGTTGAGTGATTTGTCCAAGGTCACATGGTCAGTTTTTGTGTTAAGTGTCTGAGTCCGGATTTGAACTCAGGTTCTCCTGACTCTAGGGCCAGTGCTCTGCTCTCTGCGCCACCTAGCCACCCAACATTCATTTTTAAAAATAAGTTTTGAGTTCCAAACTTTCTTTCTCTTTTTCTTACCTTCCTCCTCCCTGAGACAGTAAGCAATTTGTTACAGTTATACATGTTCAGTCATGCAAAACATATCACAATGTTAGTCATGTTGTGAAAGAAGGCATAGTCCTAAAAGCAGGAAATATGAAAACAATATGAAAAATATAAAATAGTATTCTTTGGTCTTCACCCAGACTCTATCAGTTCTTTCTCTAGAGGTGGATAGCATTTTTCATCATGAGTCTTTTGGAATTTTCCTGGATCTTTGTATTGCTGAGAATAGCTATCCCATTCACTTTTGATCATTGTACAGTATTGTTGTTACATGTACAATGTTCTCCTTGTTCTTCTCACTTCACTTTGCATGAGTTCTTTTTTTTTTTAAAGCAATTGGGGTTAAGTAACTTGCTCAAGGTTACATGGCCAGTTATTATTTCTGGGTGTGGTGCTGAGTATCTGAGCCCGGATTTGATCCAGGTCATCCTGACACTGGAGCCGATGCTCTTACTCGCTGAGCCACCTGGCTGCCCCTTCCCCTTTGCATGAGTTCTTATAAGGCTTTCCAGGTTTTTCTGAAATCCACTTGCTCATCATTTCTTATATCACAGTAATATTCCATTATACTCATATACCACAACTTGTTCAGCCTTTCCCCAATTGATAAGTCATCCCCTCAATTTCCATTTTTTTGCCATTACTAAAAGAACTGCTATAAATATTTTTCTACAAATAGGTCTTTCCCCTCCTTCCCCTATTCCCTTTAAAAAAAAATCTCTTTGTGATACAGACATAGCAGTGGTATTTCTGCATCAAAGAATATGAACAGTTTTATAACCCTTTGGGCACGGTTCCAAATTGCTCTCTAGAATGGTTGAATCAGTTCACAATTCTACCAACAGTGGGATTTGATCCCAAATCTTCCTGACTTCAGGACTATCAGTCTGTGGACCATAGCATCTTCCCAGCCTTAATGATTACAGATCTGATCCATTTTCTAACTTTCCTCTTACTGTTGAGGGCACCAACATCCTCCCAGTCTTCCAGGCTCACAATCCAAGTGTTGTCTTTGACTCCTCACTGTCTTACTCCCCCCCACCCCATATCCAATTTCTTTCCAAGTCCTGTCAGCTTTATCTTCATTACATCTGTCACAAATGGCCCTTCTCTCCTCTGACATTACTGCCAATCTGATGCAAGCCCTCATCACCTCATGCCTGGACTATTGCAATAGCCTTTGCCTTGGTCTCCTTGCCACAAGTTTCTTCCTGCTCTAGTCCATTCTCCACTCAGCTGTCAAAGTGATTGTCTGACCATGCCACTCCCTTCCCTCCAACATTCAATAAATTCAAGTGGTTCCCTATCACCTCCAGGATCAAACACAAAATCTTCTATTTGTTATTCAGAATCCTTCATAACATGTTGCCCCCAGTTTCCTGTCTTCTGACACCTTACCTTTCCTACTCTACCCCCAGTGCAATTCAGTGACACTGGCCTCTTTGCTGTTCCTCAAACAATACATACCATCTCCTGACTCTGGGTGCTTTTACTGGCAGTTCCCCCATGCCTGGGATACTCCTTCCTTCTCATCTCTGCCTCCTGGCTTCCTTCATGCCTCAGCTAAAATCCCACCTTTCACAGGAAGCCTTTTTCAATTCCCCTCAACTCTAGTGCCTTCCCTCTACTAATTATTTCCAAATTATCTTAGCTATAACTTGTTTGTACATACTTATTCACATGTTGTGTCCCCCATTAGACTGTGATCTCCTTGAAAGCAGGGATTGTTTTACCTTTCTTAAAATGTCTGTAACTTAGAATAGTGCCTGGCATATAGTTGATACCTAATAAATACTCATTGCTTGACTGACTGGAATGTGGTTGGCTGCTAATCCTGAACTGAGATTGTGGGAAGTATTTAGGGAACACTATTTTCCTATAACTGGATATAGGTCATATAACTATGGAGCCATAACTGGACCAAGGTCACAGAAACGGCCAGACCAGAGTAGGACTGGCAACACCACCTTTTAGACCTAGTCACCCAGTAGATAAGTCAAAATTACTATTTTGGCTATGCTTGGTTGATTGGTTTGTGCTACCATATGGGCAGGCTACATGTTTCAAATAATATTAATAACCTAGACTTTTCACCAAGTCAGACAAGGCTTCCCCTGAGTTTGTCTAAATTCATGAGGTTTTACTGTACTTTGTTATATGAGTGACTGTGGGGCCTTTTCCCAGTGGTGTTCAGCAGTCCCAGCATGCCCAGGAATGTAGCAAACAAACCAGACTAATATTGATCTGTTCTCTTTACTTTTCAATATCAATCTTATTTAATTTTAGAATTAGATTGGGTGAGTGAAATAGAATCGGTTGCTGCTGAAGGCGAGCTTAGCTTCTAGCACCTTGCAGTCAGTTTAATCTGGTTTAAGTGCCCAGGGTTGGTTGCTGTTTATTAGTGCATGAACTGGTGGGAAGGCAAATATTCTGTCTGTGTGATGACTAGGCTTGGGGCACAAAAAAGGGGGGAATACATTTACATTTGTCACCTGACCATATTTTAGTCACCATATCTTCTCTCCAGATTAAAAAAAAATAGTATGTTGTTTTCTATAACATATCAAAGCATTTTTTGGGGTACAAAATCAAATCATGTATGACAATTCACAACAGTGCAATAGGTAGAGCATACAAGTATATCCAAAGGTGCTGAAAATAAATCCTCAAAATTCTAGGGAATGAAGATTACCAATGCTCCTGGGGTTCATTTTCATTGTCATAGTGGTGGTAGTAATGTGGGGTTATCGTAGTGTAGCATATTTCACTCTGGTCTTCGTCTCTCAGAGATGGATCTATTACATTCCTCCACCCTAGATTTCTCTGGTGCCCTAAATAAGGGAAGCTGGAGAGTCTTTCTCTTCTCTCATATCAAAGCCTTGACTTATGTTCCCCCCATTCAGAGGCCCTGTGATTAACTCCAATTCCATTTAATTATTTAATATTGGATTGACTTTTACAAAGGGATATTTACTTCAAAGATATAGCAATAAAAAACATACAAATATTGTCCCTAATATTTTGAGGGCACAATTCCCCCCCCCAAAAATTACTACCTAGTCTCTGAGTAGGGGCAGTACAGTGGCATAGTGGATAGAGTGCTAAATTTGAAAAGGAAAACTTGACTTCAAATGTGGCCTTAGACATTTACTAGCTATGTGACTCTGGGCAATTCACTTACCTTTATGTGCTTCCATTTCCCCAACTGTAATATAGTACCTACTGTGAAGCACAAATGAGACAAAATTTATTTTATAAAAAGGAAAAGCACTTAGCATGAGCAAGGTACATCATAAGAACTTGATTATTTTTTCCTTCTTTCCTTCCAAAGGGAAATGGTTTAGGCTCATAACTTAGCTCAGCTACTACAAAGCTTTAGTCCCACTGAGGTCAAGACCAAAGTCCTTTTGGGCTACTTGGACTTTTGCTCCTCAGGGCTTTACTTCTGGACTACTTTCAGCACTTAGGGTGGAACATGGACTCCTAGATATCCTTTGGCTCAAGCTCCCAAGTTGGAGACTATACTTACTTCCTGAACTTAAAATGAAATAGGATAAGGAACCACATGACTTAAAAGGGTTGGGGGGGATTGGGGGGAGTGGTGGGGAAGAAAGCATCTCACAGCCCCTCTCTCCCCTCACCACATGGATTGAGTGAAACAATCCTTCACTTAGGTGGGAATGCAGGAACCAGTGTTCCCAAATCAGTACATTTTAAAGAATCCCCCAATTCTGTTTCCATAGTCAGTGGACAAAGGTTGCTTCTATCCATGTGGTAGGTCAATACAGAATGAACACCCATCATCCAGGAAGCAAGTCCCCAAGCATCTTCCACATTTGTTATGCTATCTGAGGTGGTTTAGGCATGCCCCATGTCCCCATTATGGGGGACCCGCATTGAATTGTCACTACCTTGCATTACTGTATGTATTTAAAACTAATACTTAAATTTCTTGAATGTAAGTTTGTAGATTTAGAGCTGAATGGGGTCTTAGAGTCAGTTGAGTATAACTTCCTTATTTTATAGATAAAAAAACAAACAAACAAACTCATGTTAAGTGACTTGTCCAGGATCATATACAGTTTATAAATGTCTGGGGTAGGATTCTAAATCAAGTATTCCTAACTGCAATTCTGGTAATTTCTCTACTGTACAACCTAACAACCTCACATTAATGAGGGAGTTGGAGGGTAATTATAATGTCCCCAGATAAGCTCACAACTTTATTAGCCTCCTATAAAAGCAATGCCAATTTGGGTTCTTTCCCATTGGATAGTTCCTGGTGAGGTTCATACTCTGATGCTTGTTTGAAGGGTAAACAAGCTTGACTTAGTAGATAACCTATCCTACTATGCCACCTGAAACCAAATGGTCCTTGTGGTTTCACTGACCGTCTCTGGTTACTGTGATACAGTGGTGAAGTAGTTCTGTACTTGAAGTCCGAAGACCTGAGCTCGAATCACAGATTTCCTATTTACATCTTGTGTCGCTTTGAGGAAGTTATTTTTTCTTCTCCAGGGCTTAGTTTCCTCATTTGTCAAATAAAGTTAGATGTAAAATTGCTAATGGCTCTAAGTCTACCAGATTTTGGGAAATAGAGCAATTTTATTCCCTAGCCCTGATTAAAATGCTATGAGAACTGGTAGAAAGAATACAGATGTAAAAACTGAAAACATGGAAGCAATTCTTGATTCTGCTACCTACATTCATGATCTTGGGGAAACCACAATCTTTCTGACCTCAGTGTCCTCATCAGTAAAAAGAAGGAGTTGGAATAGATCAAGGGTTCTTCATCATTTTATGTGTGCCATAGCAGTCTGGGAAAACCTAAGGACATCTTCAAAGAATGTTTCACTTAATTGTGTAAAGATAAAACCCACAGTGTTATAAAGGAAATTAATTATATTGAAATACACAAATGTGTATATATTTTGTTATTCAATCATTTCTGATTCGTTGTGACCCCATTTGGCAAATATACTGGAGGGGTTTGCCATTTACTTCTTCAGCTCATTTTGGCCCTTTGCTAGTTTACAAAAGAGATGAGAAAACTGATTTAGAAACCCTTCCAAAAGGCTTATAAAAAGCTCTATACATGCTGAGTATGATTATGGATGCACTAAACTGCTGGCATAACTTTTGTTTATATTGTTTCTCTTTAGACTGGCCTGATGTGCTGCCTCCATCCTTCTGTGACACAGCCTCCCGAAACACTTTTTTTCTTTGAGTTGCACTGGTTCCATTCCAACCAGTGGGGTGTCCCTTTCAGTGAAAGCAGCTGGGTAGTGTGTATTCATGTGCTTCTCCCTGGATAACTGAAGTTCAGTGTTCACTTCCTGAAATTTCCCCTTTATCAAAACACCCTATGTAGAATAGCTCTACAAGGGAAAACATGTAAAATTCTTTTATTTTTGGAAAAGGAACTGCATTTTCCAAAAGGGATTTGTCTTCTGCCCTCCCCTCCTTTAAATGAATAACTCCCTGTGATGCTATTATTTTAATTGATTTCAGATAAAACTTTTGATGAATTATGTTCCTTTCATTTGTGAATTCAATATTCTTCCTTTTAACATTATTTTTATTTTGTTAAGTATATTTAAATTACATGTAAACTTTTAACAACAATTTAAAAAATCCTTGAATTCAGATTATCTCCCTCCTGCTCCTTCTCCCTTCTTGAGAAGATAAGCACTTTGATTTCAATTATACATGTGATGTTATGACAAATATATTTCCATGGTAACTATGTTGAAAAAGATAACACAACCAAAATAAAATAAGAAAAATTAAGGAAGTAAAAAAGGTCTGGTTCAATCTGCATTCAGAGTTTCTCAGTTATCTCTCTGGAAGTAGATAGCATTTTTTTTTTTATCATGGTTCCCTTGGAATTGACTTGGATCATTGTCTTGATCAGAATAGCTAAGTCTTTCACAATTGAACAACATTAGAATAATGCTGTTATTGTGTACAATGTTCTTCTGGTTCTTCTCACTTCACTTTGCATGAGTTCATATAAGTCTTCCCTGTTTGTTTTCTGAAACCATTCTGCTCATCATTTCTTATAGCACAATAGTACCCCATCACAATCATATGCATCTTATTCATCCATTCCCCAAATGATGGGCATCTCCTCAATTTCCAATTCTTTGCCACCATGAAGAGTTGATATAAATTGTTTTGCACAAATAGATCCTTTTCCCTTTTCTTTGATCTCTTTGGTACACAGACCTGGTAGGGGTATTGTTGGGTCAAAAAGTGTGCAAAATTTTTTTATGCCCTTTGAGTATAGTTCTAAATTGTTCTCCAGAATATTTGGACTAGTTCACAACTACATGAACAGTGCATTGATGCCCCAATTTGTCCACTTACCCTCTAGCATTTGTCATTTCCTTTTTCTTTGTCATGTTAGCCAGTTGGATAGATGTGAAGTGGTATCTCAGAGTTGTTTTAATCTGCATTTCTCTAAATAGGAGTGATTTAGATCATTTTTAATATGATTTGATAGCTTTGATTTCTTCTGAAAACTGCCTTTTCACATCTTTAACTGTTTATCAACTGGGGAATGACTCCTTTTGAAAAAAAATAAATTTGGCTCAGTTCCTTATATATTTGAAAAATGAAGCTTTTATCAGAGAAACTTATTGCGCATTTCCCCTAATTTCCTGCTTTCATTCTAAATTTACTGTATTAGTGTTGTTTGTTCAAAAGCTTTTTAATATCATGTAATCAAAAGTAGCCATTTTTCTTCCCATAATCTCTTCTAGCTCTTCTTGTTCAGTCATAAACACTGCCTTTATCCATAGATTTGACAGGTACATTTTCCATGCTTCCCTAATTTACTTATGAGGTCATCCTTTATGTCTAAATCATCTAACCATTTTGATTTTATCTTGGTATATGGTGTAAAATGTTGGTATATACCTAATTTCTGCCAAACTGCTTTCCAGTTTCCCCAGCAATTTTTTGTCAAAATGGTGAGTTTTTACCTCCAAATCTTGGATCTTTGGGTTTATCAAACACCGGATTACTATGGTTATATACTACTGTGTATAGTGTAACTAATCTATTGCACTGATCCACCACACTATTTCTTAGTCAGTACCAGATCATTTTGATAATTAACACTTTGTAATTTAGTCTGAAATCTGGCACTGGTAAGTGTAATATAATACCAAGCAAAGGCAACTTCCCAGGTTCGAAATACCAGCATAGGTGCTCTCTATTTTATTCAGTAACAAACCCAGAACAGAGAAGATCAAAACATGACATCATTCAAAATACAGTATTTACTAAGTATGATTAAATAATCTCCAAGTACTACCCCACCGCAGGACCTTCCAATCATTCAATCAATTACAAAGTCTCTGTTCTAAATACTTCTCCACCCCTAGGCTATACCTTCATTTGGTCCACCACAAAATCCCTCTTCTCAAATGGAGATTAGTTTCCAAACATAAGTAAAATACATTCATTTGCTCAACCATAGAACACAAAAAGGTCAAAAGTTCCCCACCCCTGGATCACAATTGAATCTACCCCAGAGTTACATCAAGTTTAAACACAGCACTTAATGCCCAAATGGAGGTCTTTTCTTCATCTTGACACGAGGCAAGTTCTCAGCAATCTTAGTTCCTGGAGAGACAAGGCTTAGCAAGGCCATAAGATACATTGCCAGTCCCTTCATGAATTTATCCTCTGTCTGTAGAACAGCCCTAGAACCCCTGAACACATTAGCAAAGCCCTCTCCCAGGATTTCTGTAAACATACAACAAGAAAATCCTTCTTCAGGGCTTCTGAACCAACAGAAAGGCTCCCAGACCCCTGCAACAACAGTACTGTCCCTCACCAGTGGACAGTATTCATTCTGTCTGCAGGACAGTCTCCAGACCCCTGCAACAACAGTACTGTCCCTCACCAGTGGACAGTATTCACTCTCTGTCTGCAGGACAGTCTCAGGCCTTCTTAACCAAATGCCAGGTTCCAGGACTTCTTCAACAGGACAGTCTTTCACCAGTGGACAAATCTGGCAAAATAACATCAAAACAGACAGACAAAGTACCAGCAAAACAGCCATGTCTCCTCAGTCCTTGGCAGCTCAGGGGGCAGGTCTCAAAAGTCCAGGGCAATTCAAAGCGGCCACCAGCAATCCTCTTAGTCTCTCTCTCTCTCCACGAGGTGCTGCTTCCAAAAAAAAAATCTTCCGCCTCTCTCCAGTGTCTCTCCAAATCTACGTCACCAGCTCCTCCCACTTCAGGACTTTCTTTTCACATCAACAAGCCCATCCCACAGGTGGGATTAACAAACTCTGGGTTTTAATACAATCAATTTGAAAACCAAGCCAATACAGGGGAATCTTTAATTGCCATTACTATCACAGTAAGCTACCTTCCTTGCAATTTTTTATTGATTCCCTTGATATTCTCAATCTTTTGTTCTTCCAGATGAATTTTATTACTATTTTTTCCTAGCTCTATATAATAGTTCTTTGGTAGTTTGATTGGAATGGCACAAAATAAGTAAATTAACTTAGGTAGAACTGTTATTTTTATTATATTGTCTGAGCCTACCATGCCCACTTGAGATTTCTATAATTTTTTAGATATACCTTTATTTGTGTTAAACGCCTTATGTAATTGTGTTCCTATAATACCTGAGTTTGCCCATGTAGATTTACCAGTAGTTTATATTGTCTACAATTATTTTAAATGGAATTTCTATACCTTTTTGCTAGATTTTGTTGTTACTATAGGAACACTGATAATTTATGTAGATCTATTTTACATCCTGAAATTTTGCTCAAGTTAATTGTTTCAAACAGGATTTTTAAGTTGATTCTCTAGGGCTGTCTAAGCATACCATCATATAATCTGCAAAGAGTGGGAGTTTTATTTCCTAATTATCTATTCTAATTCCTTCAGCTTTGTTTTCTTCTCATATTCCTATTGCTAGCACTTCTAGCACATTATTGAATAATAGTGGTGATAATGGACATCCTTACTTCGCTTCCAATTTTATTGGGAAGGCTTCAAGGTAATCCTGATTACAGATAATGATTACTAATGGTTTTAGATAGATACTACTTATCATTTTAAGAGTTTCCCTTGCTTCTTATTCTTTTTAGTATTTTTTTCATTTTTCAAATGCTTTATTAACTTCTGATTTACATCATTTGTTTCCGCCAGATTTTGAGTTGCAAATTATCTCTCTATTTTTCCCCTACCCACCACCTTGAAATACCACCCCACAGGGTATCCCCTCCTCCAACCTGCTCTCTTCCATATCTTCTCCCATACCCCCATCTACTTTTCCAGTAAGGCATGGTAGATCTCTATGCCGCAGTGCCTGTATATCTTATTTCCCAATTACATGTAAAATAGTATTAATAATAGCATATATATGTATGTATATATATATACACACACATAATTTTAAACATTTGATTTTAAAACTTTGAATTCCAGATTAATCCCCTTCCTCCCTTGTCACCCACCCTTACTGGGAAGATAAGCAATTCAGTATAGGTTGTACATGTGTAGCTAATGCAAAACATTAACATAATAGATATATTGTAAAAGACTGACTATATTTCCCTCCCTCCTATCCCACATTCTACTTGTTCTATTCTCTGCTTTGATCCTGTCCCTTTTCAAAAGTGGGTGTTTCCAACTTCCCTCCCCCACAGCCTGCCCTCCCTTCCATCATCCCCCCTCTCATCTCCTTCCCCCCCTACTCTCCTGTAGGGTGAGATAACCTATTTAGTGTGTATTTCATTCCCTCCCTGAGCCCAATTCAATGAGAATAAGGCTAACCCATTCCCTTTTGCTTTCCTATTCTTCCCCTCCATTGTAACCATTTTCTCTTGCCTCTTCTAAATGAGATAGTTTACCCCATTCTATCTCCATCTCCTCTAATTGTATTCCTTTCTCACCTCTTAATTTCACCTTTTAAATACCATCCCTTCCTATTAAATTGGACCTGTGCCCTCTATCTATGTATACCTGTAAACATATATACACACATTGACATATGTATTCATACACCCGTATACCCTCCTATATATATTCCCTTCAACTATTTTTATACTGAGAAAAGTTTTTCCATGCAGGAATGTTAATAGTTCAACTTTGATAAGTGACTTCTGATTTCTTTTTCCTGTTTACCTTCTCAAGCTTCTCTTGCTTCTTGTATCTGAATGTCAAATTTTCTATTCAACTCTGTTTTTTTTCATCAAGAATGTTTGAAAGTCCTCTATTCCACTGAATGACCATATTTTCCCCTGAAACATGATACTCAGTTTTGCTGGGTAGGTGATTCTTGGTTTTAATCCCAGCTCTTTTGCCCTCTGGAATCATATTCCAGGCCCTTCGATCCCTCAGGGTAGAAGCTGCCAGATCCTGTATTATCCTGATTATGTTTCCACAATATTCAAGTTGTTTCTTCCTGGCAGCTTGCAATATTCTCTCCTTGATCTGGGAATTCTGGAAACTGGCTATAATAATCCTAAGAGTTTTCTTTTTGGGATTTTTTGCAGAAGGTGATCAGTGGATTCTTCCTACCTCTATTTTGGCCTCTGGTTCTAAAATATCAGAGTAATTTTCCTTTAGAATTTTTTGGAGGATGATTTGTAGGTTCTTTCTTTGATCATGGCTTTCAGGTAGTCTGATAATTTTTAATTTCTCTCTCCTGGATCTATTTTCCAGGTCAGTGGTTTTTCCCAGGAGATATTTCACATTGCCTTCTATTCTTTCATTTGTTTGGATCTGTTTAACAGCATCTTGATTTCTCTTAATGGCACTAGCTTCCTGTTGGTCCATTCTAAATCTCCTCATTGAGCTTTTGAGATTCTTTTTCCATCTGGCAAATTCGGCTTTTTAAGGCATTCCTCTCCTCATTGCCTTTTTGAGCCTCTTTTGCCATTTGAGTTAGTCTGCTTTTTAAGGTGTGATTTTCCTCAGTCAGGCTGTTGATTCTCATTTCATAATTTTCCTGCATCGTTCTCATTTCTCTTCCCAATCTTCCCTCCAATTCTCTTATCTGCTTCTTAAGGTCCTCTATGGCCTGTAACCAGTTCATATTTTCCTTTGAACCTTTTGGTGCAGGAGTTCTGACTTCACTGTCTTCCTCCTGTTCCATGCTTTGATCCTTTCTGTCCCCAAAATAGTAGTCTAATGTTGTATTCTTCTGTTTGTTTTGTTTCCTTTGCCTGATCATGTTGCCCCTCAGTTACTTGACCCCTGGGCTTTTTGCCACAGTAGGACTCTGCCATCAGACAGGGGAGCTTTTGTCCCAAACACTGGGGTTTTCTCAGCTGCTGGAGGTGTTAATTGGGTGCCTTCTCTGAAGCCTCCACACTCTCTGGCAAGCTGATCTCACACCCCAGGACCTCCACCCTAGACTGCAATCCAGATCTGAGCAGGTTAAAGCAAGAACAATTACCCCTCAGACTGGTTGTTTGGTCCCCCTACAGACTGCAGGCCAGGAGCTGAAGCTGCAATGTTGTGCTGGTTGCGCCAAGGTGTCTCAGCATCTTCTCTCCCTGAGGGCAGAAGCTGATGCACTCCCAACTACTGGTCCCAAAGTCCAGACTGCACTGACCTCTCACTTTTTCCTTCACATCTATGGGTTGATAAAGCTGGAAACGGCCACAGCTGCTGGTGATCTGGAGTCCCTCCAGCCAGTGCTGGTCTGGCCCACCCATAATTCTCAATGCTTCACTCTCACTCAATCCCACATATAAATCAACTACCAAATCATGCCATTTATACTTCTAGAACATCTCTCTTACTTTTATTACTACTCAAACAGCCACTATCTTAGTTTAGGTCCTCATCACCTTGCCCCTGGATTATTGCAATGGTATCCTCATAGGTCTTCATACCTTAGATGTCTACCCATCTCTAATATATCCTCTGAAATATGACAAATTGATATTTGCAAAGTGCAGATCTGACCATGTCATTTAGCTACTCAGGCAACTCCAATGATTTTCTACTGACTCTAGGAGTAAATATTATTTCATTTATTGTATTGTATATTATATTGCATATAATATATAAATATATGTAAATACATATTATATTGTATAAATAATTAATATTTTGTGTGAATTTCATAGTATTATGGGACATGCATTTAATTTGATGCCATATGTTGAGGTTTTGATTTTTTTTTAGTAGTGAGGCTATACAATCACAAATTTGTAGAAAACTGATAGCAAACTGAGAAGTATAAGAGTTTAGAAAGTAGAAGATCTTGTCTGTAGCATTTATAGATTTTGAAAAGGCATTTGAAGAGGTGAAACAAAATTCATTCTTGAATGGTCTCCCAAAAAGGTTTTTCTTATGGATAACTTAAAAGTACATACAACATGAATATGTAACTATGGTGATAACTGGAGAAAAAACAGACAAAAAAAAGCAACAATGGCTGACCAAAAATATATATATATATAGAGGAAAAAAGACAGAGACAGAGCAACAGATACAGACAGACAAGAAGAAGCAGGAGAGATAATTTGTTCTAGGTGATAGAGTACTAGCGTTGGAATCAAGAAGGATGTTTTCAAATCTTGCACCTGACACCTGTGACTTTTGTCTGAGTTTCCTCAATGAAAGTTCTTTATACCAAGGAAATCATAGGTCTGGTCTAAATACCTATTATATGGTTTGAGATGAAGTTGCAGATTTATCACAAACTGAGTACAGAATCAAGCAAGAGGGAAAGAATGGGCTGGGTCAAACTTTGGAAATTGTGAATTCCTTTTAGTGATCCAAGGCTCTTTACTTAAATAAAAGCTAATCTCTTTTTTTTAAGCAATCGGGGTTAAGTAACTTGCTCAAGGTTACAGGTGTTTCTGGGTGGGTGCTAAGTGTCTGAGCCTGGGATTTGATCTCCAGGTCGTCCTGAAATTGGAGCCGGCACTCTTACTCGCTGAGCCACCTAGCCACCCAAAAGCTAATCTTTTTAACCCCAATATTCTCCCTGGGACACAATATTGCTGAGAGCCTAGAAAATGTGATATCAGATGAATTAAAATTACAAATAATGCATAGGACCATATAAACATTCTTAGGAGGGTAAAGTAGGTTTCAGTACAATAACATGCTCATGAGAAATGCCCAGGAAATGCACTGAAGACATATATGGCCAGAAAAGGGGGGTGAAATGGTCTGGTAGTGAGATCAAGAGACGACAGACAGAGAACCCAAGTCTTAGACCCCTGAGATGTTAAAAAAGAATCAGAGGAAAGCCTCCAGGAAATTGGGTGGGTCCTGTATCGTGTATTTGCTTAAAGATGTGGATAAGATTCATGTAAGATGAATAGGTATGGTGGAGGAATAATGATCTGTATCAGAGGAAGGAGTATCAATTTCAATGAAGTCATAAATATATCCAAGTAGTCAACTATGCCATGCCCTAATCATGTGCAAGCTGTGTACATGTAGGTGCCCTAGAATCATTATGGATGGTAGAGAGAAGCCAGCCTGAGAATTAAGCAACAAGGGCAAACTTAAGGAAAATTGAGAAGTGATTGTGTGTTACATGGAGATGTGTTTGTCCAGCCAGTTGCTTCTCTCTCTCTGTCTCTATGTCTCTGTCTCTGTCTCTCTCTGTCTCTGTCTCTGTCTCTCTCCTGAATTGATGTTATAGGAATGGGAATCTGAAGATCTTCCCTGCCCCCTGGCCTTTTGATAGGCTTAAGTGACTCTGAAAACCTTCCCTGATTTGAAAATATACTCTGCCCCCTAATAGGCTGAATGTAGTCACCTGGAGCCTGTGGAGGGAGGTTTGTTTTTCAGGAATGTCCATACCTTATTACTTTGTGATTGGGCAGTGGATCACGAGGGTTGTGATGTTCTGTGACTCAGGAGAAGGCTATATATACCCTAATGTGAGGTTTTGCTTTGGGGCTCACTTTGGGAAGAGTTGTGTGATTTGGCCAGATGAGACTCTGGGCAGCTGTTGAGACTCCCCCCCCTCCCCCACCCCAGCTTTGAAAACCCATATGTTGGTGCTTCCCTCTCTGGTAACTAACTAGGGATGGATAATGGTCAGACAACTGGAAGCCTGTCTGCTGAATTGTGTTATTTTCTGTTGTAACTTCTGTTTGCATTCTCTGAAGTTCAGGGTGCTGACTTTTTCCCCTGAACTAGGTAAATGATATATGTTTGATTTATTAAAGTGAGATTGCTAACCCATTTTTGAGTTGCTCTCCTTTAGAAAAGCAGATCTAGAAGCCACCCTGGGTATGCTAGGGTACTTGCTGCTACAATCATCAAAACTAGTCATTGCTTTTTGGATATTTTTTTTATTATGATCATTAATGACTATTAATAGGTGAGAAGATGTTTGAATTTCTGCAGCTCTTTTACTTCCACACAAGCAGATTATTAAGTCAATATTCTCACATATCTGTAATGAAAGCTCAGGGTCTTAATGAAGGTAAAAAAATAAATCTCTTTTATGAAGGAATTAGAAACAGAACTATTGCACAAAGTTGCTAACTGTTCTTCATTCTTCCCCAGCCACTTTTGTTTATTCTTTTTTTTTTTTTTTAAAGCAATCGGCATTAAGTAACTTGCTCAAGGTTACACGGCCAGTTATTTCTGGGTGTGGTGCTGAGTATCTGAGCCCGGATTTGATCCAGGTCATCCCGACACTGGAGCCAGTGCTCTTACTCGCTGAGCCACCTGGCCACCACTAAGCAATTGGGGTTAAGTAACTTGCTCAAGGTTACACGGCCAGGTGTTTCTGGGTGGGTGCTAAGTGTCTGAGCCCGGGATTCGATCTCCAGGTGTTCTCAACATTGGAGCGGGTGCTCTTACTAGCTGTGCTACCTGGCTGCCCCAACTTTTGTTTATTCTTAACACTCACACAGGGACACACAGGGACACCCCCCCCACACACACACCCATGAGGTTTTAGCTTACTTTTCTGTTCTTGTAATTTCGTATTTTGTAAGTACTCTGCAAGTGTACTACTACAGTAGCAGAATTTGACATTGGCTTCCCTATGGGTGCATAGTAACACACTGACTACATTATACCCATGCACAACCATATTCACTCATTGCCACTTCTAAATTAGTCACTATCACATCATGAGACATTTCATTAACAAGCTGGTAGAGATAATAAACTCACTAGGTAAAAACTTGAACTGCTACTTCATGTTTGAGACATGCCTAGATTGTCCCTATGAGTAGTACACCAGCCAAAAGAAGCATTGTTCTACTATTATAATTTCAGCACTGTCTAGAAATCAGATGCATCAGAAAACACTAGAACTAAGGGTATTGTGCCAACATCCTGATCATTAAAAAAAGAAAATAATGACTTGTATTATGGAAATTTAATCCCTTCTCTATGAGTGACCATATATTGCTGTTCCATTTGGGGTTAATCACCAATATTCTGACATTGTTTGCTGAAAAGAATTTCAAATTCAGCTCAATTGGGAAGCCCCAGGGAATGGCAACTGTCCATTAAAAGTGGTGCATTTTCTGACCACAGTCAAACATTTTGAATAGGGCAGTAGGTCTTTTGTCAAGGCAGACAAATAGAAAGCAAACTATTTTTTTCCTTTATTTCTCCATGCATTTATTTTCCTTGGCCCTGCTTCAAGCAGGAGTTGGTCCTGTGCCATGAATGGAGGGCCTGTAATTGACTTGTTGTAATTGACTGGCTGTCTTGCCCCAGGTGTAAACTAAATAATGATCTGAAATGCTGGCAGAGGCCTTTGGGCTTTGACATTTTCTGTTCAGGATCTACAATTTAGAACACTAGTCAGTGAAAGAGAAGCAGAAAGTTTGAATTTCAGAGCCCATTCAATGGGAACCTCATCATAATTCTTATACTAGTTGCATATAGTTAAAGATAATGAAGTCACCATTAGAGAAAGACGCAAACTTCAAAAGAAGTCACTTTTTTTTTTTCAATACATTTCTCTGTCCAATACTCCCAGATTTTGCTAGTGAGAAATATCTGACTATTGAAAAAGTACATCCTGGATATACATGATGGCTTTTATGTATTCAAATTACATTAAAGGGTGGAAGAGTTAACTTTTGAATATACTGCAGCCATCAAGTCCAGAACATAATGGCAAAGTGTTAAAGTAGCTTCAAAGATATATCTAGACCCCAATCCCTTTTAAATGTGCTAGTACCTTTCTCTGTCAGAACTAAAACCAGGAATCTCATTAGATAATCGAGACTTTAAATTGCTGAGGCCCAGGGACAGAGTTCACTTTCCGGGGTGTGTAGCTTTAGGAACTCTTTGTTAAGGAGACCCTTGAGGGGATGAGGAAGAAAAGATTATTTCTCTTAAATATCTGCAATCTTCCATAGCCTCTTTCAGTTGCTTGCTCTGGGGGAAGATGTTCTACCCAGCAGTTATAGAGTTTGTCATTTCAAGAGAATTATAAAGGCATAATTGAAAGAACAGAGACACACTTCAGGAGGACATGGATACACAGAAACAGTTTTTGAAGAACAAAACTCCTAGAAGTAGAGAAGAAATCCAGCAATGAATGGGGAGGAGAAGATCTTGGGAGCCTAGCTGAGTCCAGTCATACAGCCAAAATACTATGTTCAGAGGGAGCCACTTGAAGATTCAACAAAGAGACTGAGGAACTCTAGACTCCATAGTGTCAGGAGTTGTGTTTTCGTTGCTATGTGTGTATGCTGTGTGTACCTTATTATTGTTGTATTTGAAATCTGTGTCCATTCCTTCTAGGGATGTGTGTTTGCATTTAAGAATAAGCATCTTAGATTTATGGAAAATGGAGGATATTTTGTTGTTATCATTTTTTTTTTTTTACTATGCCGTCTTAGTTAATGCCTTTGCTAAGAGCTAATTGCATCTGTTGGCTGATTTTTAAAGAGAACTATTTTAATAGGAGCTCAAGAGCTATAATGTTAAAAGTAATCTTGAATCCAAGATCTCCTTTATACCCAACGTATAAATCTCTACAAGTTGGAGAGTAGACCAGAAAGGATATTTAAAAACAAACAATTAAATACAGGTCAATTAAAATCATCTAGGTGTAACCTTGGTTTTTAGGACTTGTATTTAACTGGTACAAGGCCTTGCATTTCTTGTAAGGTAGATTTTAATTTCATAGCACACATGTAAATATATATATGTGTGCGCGCGCGTGTATACACATGTGTATATATACGCGTGTATATGTATACACATATGTATGTACATACATACATGTGTATGTATTTTACATGAGTCATTCTTCTAGGTCTCTTACCATAGTTTTGATTTGATCAGCAAAGGAATAATATTTTATAGTCTGAATGCTTAATATGGTTTCTTATGGTGACACACTCAGACTATTGTGGAAAACTTTATGCTTTCATAAATTCCTATGTATATACAACTTTGTATACAAAAGTCTTTTCTGCCCCAAAACTGTCATTGTCTCTTTGAGGAAAAACAAGCTTATATGAAGCAGATTGAGGACAAGCAGACAATAAAGAAAAATATTCTGAATATTACCCTTTCCCTCCCTGTTTTTGGAGTAACTGGGAATCTGGAGAGTAAAACCATGAGCTCATCATCTCTGTTTCTTTTTTTTTTTTCCCCAAACATGGTATAACATAGCAAATCTAGATCTCCAAAACATCCTATTCTTATTCCAGTAGCCTGTAATAGCACATTTTTAATCCATTCGAGGAAAAATCATAGCAACATAAAAGGGAGACTTTAGTTATCTCGGTGGAATTGTCTAAGTGTCTATGATGTGATGTTTTCATCCCTGACTTATTTAGTCAGGTGTTGTCTGTTAATAAGAGAGGTATATGTTTTTTTTTTCACTTTTGTTGGGGGGGAATATTGCTATTAGGTAATTTTGAAGCTGGAATATTCATCAAGCTTCCACTTATGACAATGCATTCTTCATCCTTTTATTAGTCTTATTTCCTAAGGAATTGTTTTAGCACCTAAATGGAATTTGCCTATAAATCCAAACTTCATTTTCTTCCTCTTCCCCTATAGAAATCCTTCACTCCAGGAAAATCAATTTACTGGCCCCAAATTTTGTCACTTGTGTCTTCATAGATTGACAAGATTTAGAATTATAAGGTACCTTAGTGATCATTCAGTCCCACCAGGTCCTTTTATAATTAGCATTGCTAATTTGAGCTCCTGTTTGTAGGATGGATATGAATCTGATCCAAATACTTTGTGAATGGGCTTCAATCAATAAAAGGTGCTTAGACTGGGTAACACCTATAAGTTGTAGACATTTAAAAGGAATGTTCATGTATGATACAGATTCCACACATTATAGGGTGTTACAGTATAATAACAATGTTTATCCTGGGAATGATAATACTGTACATATAGCATAAACAGCTTCTCCTAGAATTCAAGAGAAGACTTTGATTCACATGTTCTATTTCTCCTGTGGGGAGTTAGTATCTTCCTTCTCTCTATCTCATCTAAATTCTAATTGGAAGATAAAATGCCTCATAACTCTTTCAAACTAGAATCTCTTTTAAAATCTTACCCTGAGTCAATGTATGGTACAAATGGCCTTTATTTTACAGAGGTACTGTTTCCTTTTAAGGGAACCAGGAAGTATTCCTCAGGATTTGGTTCATGTGGAAAAATAGGCCTTAGAACATTGGAATTGCCTCCTAGTTGCTTGAGACATAAAAAGGCCAGCTAAGAGGGACTTAGGGTTCCTACAGTTTGATGGAATGCTTATTGCCTTGTAGGACTTTTTTCTGACCCAGACTTGGTACCCTTGTGAATTCATGGATGTCTATTGTTATTAGTAGTCATAACCTTTTGATTTTTTTTATTCTTCCTATTTATATTCCAAGGCATTCCAATCCTAAATCCAAATTACCAGATAAGCCCAAGCTACACTTAACACAAAACATTTGTCATTCATTGCCAGGATAGAATTACAATGAATTAATATGTGTTTTTAATTATACTGGGGGATCCCCAATAGTTTCTCAGATTCATTATAGTTTCCATTAGAGATTTTGGAGGAAAGACCCCTGGGGGAAAGGGGCTTCTTTCTTTTTTAAAATTTTATTTTAGGGGCTGCTAGGTGGCACAGTGAATAGAGCACTGGCCCTGGAATCAGGAGGTCCTGAGTCCAAATCCGGCCTCAGACACTTAGCACAAAAACCTAGCTGTGTGACCTCGGGCAAGTCACAACCCCAAATGAAAAAAAATAAAATTTTATTTTATTCTGACCTTAAGAAATGAAACAAGCATTTCCATAACATAAGATAGAAAAAAAGGATGATTCTACATTATTCTTTATAGATGACAGTCTCTGACAAAACAAAACAAAAAACCCAAACATCAAAAACAAAACAAAACAAAAACGATAGTTTTTGTTGAAACAAGGGATTCCCAACATTTTATCCCTAGTATAATGCTTTATTTATTGTATCTGCATAATAACTGTCTCTTTATAGGATCACAGATTTAGAACTGGAAGGGAATATAGAGGGCCCAGAGTGATTTTACATAAGAGGAAATGTACCACTTTCACTTGACTTGCCCATTAAGTGACTACCTCAGGGCAGGATAGCTGATAAACTCCTGAGGTGGGATTTGAACCAGTCTTCATGATTCCATATTCAGCTCTCTAATGACTATACCACATTACTTCTTTAATTGTTGAATTGAATAGAAATTATATTTTATAGCACAAGTGTGAAATGAGTTTCTTTGTTATTCTATCTCACTCAGAGATTTTCCTTCTTGTCTGTTTATCTCTTTGTGTCTGTTTCTTTATGTCAGTCTTCTCTACTACTTGCCATTATGTCTGAGCTTATTTGTCACTGTCCCTTTGTGGGTTCATAACTTCTCTTAGGTATCTCACTTCTGACTCCCTCTACTGGGCTACATTGTACCTCTACCTTCATCGCCTTCCTAGCTTGTTCCTAGGTCTTCCCCTTACTACCTGTGTGACCGTGGGCAAGTCAATTAATGTGTTTAAGATTGTTTCTTCACCTGTAAATTCAGTCTCTCAGTTCTAATTCCATGATTCTTTTATATTGTTTTTTTTAGTTTTAGTCACAGTAAGCATCTACATGCTTCTAGGATCTCACTTTAACATATTTTCTCCCATAATCCTGCCTCAAAATCTGAAATTCCCATTAATTTTTTTTGGAAAAAATGATGTAATTTGTCGAAAGACATTGTCCAAATTCCTTGTTCTTTGGGGATTTTTCAAGTAGTGCAACTTTTAGACATTGGTCTAGATTTTAGATATAGAATACCCTAGGGTCATTACTGTTGTTGAAAAAGAAGTATTAGGGAAGATGTCCACCAAGGACTCTTCTAATTTAAAATATTTCTAGAGTGATTAGAGCTAGAAAGTGTAGAGGTGCTGTTTGAAGGGATTCATAGGTCTAGGTGTTCAGAAGGTCACAGATTCTATTTCCAGTTTTACAACTACTGTGTCCTTAGGTCAGTGATTTCCCTACCCTGAGATTTAGTTTCTCCCTCTGTCAGCTGAGAGAACTGGACTAGTTCCTTAAGGTCCTATCGTTTTCCAGAATTTTATACAGTATGAAATTCATTAAGTGCATTTGTGTGCTTAATTTTATGGCCAATGTATTTCCCATGTTCTGAAATAGCATGCTTTGAATGAAGCAAACAAGTAGTTTTATCATTTTTATTTAAGTTTTTTTTACCAGCAGCTCCCATTGTGTGTGTGTGTGTGTGTGTGTATGTGTGTGTGTGTGTGTGTGTGTGTGTGTGTGTGTGTGTGTGTGTGT
>NW_027187335.1:8215701-8235967 GCF_028583685.1 Petaurus breviceps papuanus | reverse complement strand
TGTGTGTGTGTGTGTGTGTGTGTGTGTGTGTGTGTGTGTGTGTGTGTTTGTGGAGGTGGGAACTGTTTGGTGCATTCTACAGGTTTATTTTTCATTTTTGGCAGATTTTTCCTGGACCAGTCAGAAACTACTTTACTTGTGTAGAAGTTTAGTCTCACATGCTCACAGCTGGCAATTATTCCCCCCTAGCACATGCTTTGGATGTGAGCCGTAGAGTTAAAGAAATGTGTATGGATCATTCATCACTGCTTCAAAGTAGCAGATGCCATCATGCTGGAATCAGGAATGAGCATTAAACTGGAAGAGAAAAGGGGGAATATATTACATTGGTGGCATAACAGCATAATATCAAAGAAAGAGAGGTTCATAGAATGAGCTCTTGATTTTCCTCAAGTTTAAGAAATCATGCTTCCATATTTTCTATTGGGGAAGAACATCAATGAGATTGATTGGGGAAAGGCTATAGAATGTTAAAATTATACAGTTCTGCTTTCTATTGGGTAGTAATTCACACACACAATGGGTCATTTCATATGCATTGTCTTGTGGAAGAAAATAATAAATTAATCGCTTTTTTCCTTTTCCCTCCTTCCTCGATCCTCTTAAATTTATCAGTGATTTATCTTTGAAAGCTGCTACAGTGGTGAGCTAATACCTGCTCCCTTCTCCTACTCTGTCTTTACCAAGACTACAGTTAGACATATGTGTGTTACCCATCAGAACCTGGCAAATGCTGAAAGATGAATGTGATCCACGTTGGGGTTTCTCCAGGCAGAATTGACAGAGGTCCAGATGTTTGGGGAAGCAGATGAGCAACTCTTATCACTTGCCATTTAGAACAACTGTATGAGTGTCTGGAGCCAGGGAGTTCCAACCTCAATCTTCATGATTAAGTATGCTGTACAGAAAAATGCTTGATGTAAAACAAAGAATTAAAAGGACAAGGAAGAAGTGGAGAAAAAGGAGGGAGAAGTTCAGCAATTCCTTCTTATAATTCACCTAACATCTCAGGTGGGAAGTAATTCATCAAACATTTCTTGAGCACCTAATGTATGCTTATCCCCATGCAAAGCACTAAGTAAGCAGATCTGCTTTACAGGTCCAATCTCGTTTGAAGAAACTTTAAAGTTTCATCAAAAAATGCTGCTTTATATCCAAAACTTATTAAAATGGAAGCCAATTACTGCATTCCACAGAGGGATTATACATAATTGTTCAGTGGACTTTGCTTTTGTTTACAAAAAGCCAATATTTGGTACAATGTATTTCAGTCAAATATGACAATTTGGAGCCCCAGGACATTGAGTGAACCCTCTATGAAAGGTGAACCCTGCTATTTCATTGAAAGGATTGGCAAGAGATGTACAGAATGAGCAGAGGTAGAAGAGGTTTTATCTGCATTATTGGAGGTAGTACTAATATTGTAGTACATTATCTTGATTAATTTGAGCAAGACCCAAGTTAATTTTAGAATGGATGCTTTATTAAAACACCATGTGACTGATCAGGCCACATGGTGGGCTGAGCCGACCCCAGCCCACCCCATGTCTCAGGTACAGCAATAGCAGTAGCAGCCAGCAATAGCCCTGATCTGGGGCAGAAACTTAGCTTATAAAAGGGGCCTTATGTAAGCAGTGATTGGTCAGTACACACCTTGAAACTCCCCCACCTGACCTAGAAGCCTGCCCACTTTTTTTTTAAAGCAATTGGGGTTACATAACTTGCTCAAGGTTATTTCTGGGTATGGTGCTAAGTATCAGAGCCCGGATTCGATTCTAGGTCATCCCAACACTGGGGCCAGTGCTGTTACTCGCTGAGCCATGTGGCCGCCCCTAAGCAACTGGGGTTAAGTAACTTGCTCAAGGTTACATGGCCAGGAATTTCTGGGTGAGTGCTAAGTGTCTGAGCCCAGATTCGATTCCCCAGGTCATCCCGACACTGGGGATGGTGCTCTTACTCGTTGTGCTACCTGGCCGCCCCAGAAGCCTGCCCACTTCTAAGAAGGTGAGCTGACTGGGGAAAGGGTGGAGACCCAGTGGGGGAGGGAGGAGCTGACCTGGCAGTCTGCTCACTTCCTTGGGGGAGGAGGGGTTGTGGGGAAAACCAGGCACAACATTTCCCCATTTCTTTTGTTCATGTGTCAAACCCATGACACCCTGGCCGAATCATACAGGATAGTCAGCTTTGTTCCCACAGGATGGTAGTGGGGATCCATAACAATTAGCAATTTAACAGTGAATAGGGACTTCCTATAATCAAGGCCATAGTCTCAAGGAAGAGGAGGGGGCCACATTTTTCCATTGGTCCTCTAGTTGAATTTCTCCAGGAAAGAAGCTGTCCCAATAGAGGTCGGGTCCAGATTCTTGGGAAAGCTGTCTGCATATGATGTTGTATTTTTCAGATTCCAAGGCTCAGGGGGTAATCCTTAGATGATAGAGTTCAAATGTACAATGCAAGAGCTCCCAGAAACACGTTTTTACATATTAAGGTCCAGTTTTCTAGCCATGCAAGTCTAGGTTCAAACAAATAGTTCAGTTTTCTTAGCCACTAGGGCTAGGCTCAGTTAATACAATGAGGTTTTTCTCATGATTTTACAAAATGACATAATTACATTAAGTCAGGTACATGTCACCAAGATAACCAAGAAAACTTACATACAAACTATACAAGAATCATAATTAACATACAATTCCTTGTATCCCAGTGACTTATTTCATTTAAGCAACACTTTTAAATCCCAGATGGCTCATGTAGTTACAGAATTTAAAAAGGAGTTTTGCTTCTCCAGTTTAGATCTAGAGATGACCAGATAATTTTGACTTAATATAAGTTAGTACAATTACTTAAGATTAGTGCCATATTTTGAAATTACAGAGAATTTTCAATTTATTTATTCTTTGTTATTTCTACCTTTCTTAAATCATGTACCTGGTATAGGAGTTCTTTAAAATATGAAAAAAAACCTTTTTTTAAAAATTGATTTCATCTGCTCTTTGTAAAATTATCAGACAGATGCATTAACAAATTAACATTAGCTTCACCCTTACCACTACCTTATAAAATCCTTGTGCTAAAATCCAAAATCCATACCTCTGATCTTATTCCCAAACATGCTCAAATCATGAATTCACATAATAGAAAATTTTAAAGCCAATTTTATACATCTGTATTTAATCCTAGGTGTCGTCTAGTCTGATCCTGTTGCTTTCCTCAAACTTCACTATGTTGATCAATCAGTCATCTTTTTCATTACTTTTTTTTGCCTTATTACTAATCATCTCCTTCTTTGAAGGATGTTATCTCTATATTTATTCATTTATTTGGCCCTGAATATTACTTCTCAGTGAAATCGCTATAGAATAAAAAGAGGGACAATGTCATAAACCTTGCCAGAAGGAAAACTTCCTTAGCCATGTTTGATTCCAGGCATGAGTCATCTCTGCTAGTCATTCAGATAGTCACCAGGTGCTGAAAGCAAGGCTTAGGCATAAACAGGTGGGAGGTTTCCTTTTCAGAAAGAAAAGGTACAATTGGGAAAGTCAGAGAGATTCTACCTGGGTAGTGTCCAAGATTGTCCCCAAACTTTTCCAAGCACAGACATCCACCTTGAACAGTATGCAGCCTTCAGCCTCTGACATCCCATTATTGGCTTTTATGATGACTCCTGTAATCAAGGCTTAGAAAAATAGTAAAATTTACAGTCATTCAAATTATTAAATAGCAAATAAATATGGACTAGTGTCCTTCAGATAGGGCCATCTAAAATTTAATTGAGTTATTAATCACAAACTCAAGTTACAAATCTTTCTGCCTTCCCAAAACTTCCTCATGCTCTCTCAACATCTAAAACTGATATCAACTATCTGGAAACAAGAGGAGACCCACATTTGTCCCCTAACCTTCTCATCTGCTTTGTTTAGCTCTTCATAAATAGACTTTAAAGATAGTTTGAATTAACCTCATGTTAAAAATGGTATCTTTCTTTTCTCTCAACTAAAGTAACTCTGATTAACCTAAATATCAGGTACCCAAGTACCCCATCATTCCAAGAACCTGATCATTTCCCCCCTTAAACATCTGGGACACAAAATCATTTGGGTAGATCTGTCTCTGTTTCATATGGGGCTAGGTCTGTAACCAGTGGCTAAAACGTGGCTGAAGCCAGGTCCAGGAACAAGCCCTAATCCCCTTTCCCCCTCTCTTTTTTTGGGGGGGGCTATTCAGCACCCTGACCACAAATTGTTTCCTGGGACACCTAAGCCCTCATTTCCATATTCTAGGTTTTAAAAAACTTAGAAGAGGATTCACAGGGTCTTTTCTTCACATAATTACCAATAAGTAGTTTTCCTCAAGCATGCTATTATAAATACTTGATTTATGAATTGAAACTTAAAAAAGAAAAACTTTAAAGTGTATGATTTCTTAAATTATAACATTTCAGAATATCATAACTGATACTCTGACTACTTCATCCACCATAATTTTCTTGTTCCTCTGACGATATAATTCTTAATTTAACAGCATTTAGAGTATGAGAAACTGCTTCTATTATAACATTCATAATACCAATGTTTACCAGTAACAATATCAGAAACAATTATGATGTACCTAAATTTAAAATTCAAACCAAAATCAAGTAATTACCACTCTGGTGATCTTAATTTAGTAATTTCCAAATTGCTTTGCACAGAAAATCATTCATCCCATAACCATTGACACAAACTTCACACCTAAGAAAGGTTTCACTTAAGGTTGACAAACATAATAATTATAAAATAAACCTTCAAATATGGGAATTTCCCAAAACTAATTTGGTGCAAAAAAATGCTCCTAATATAAATTTCCCAAGACATTGTATATTCACAAATATCCAGGTTAACATATATATCTATATCCTTAGATGACTCAACAGCTTCAGAATAGTAATAAGAAAATTGTTTTTAACATCAGAGTTCATAATTTTTCCAAATTACATAATTTAGCCAAAATTTTAAATGAAATATCAGCATTATTATTGTCTATTTGTAACCCAAATATAAGTTTTAAATTAACAAATTTTAAAACATAAAAATCCAATGCACATGCAATATGAAATTCAGATTAAAAAAAATAGGTGTAATACTATTCCTACTTCAAAAATGTTTCTTAAGTTCACTTAGCTAAATAGACTTTTAGAAACACAATACAGTCTGAGAAAGATCGCAACAAAATAGCAATGAATATCAAATGACTTGTACATTAATTGACTTTATAAATTCTGGCAAGGATTCAAAGTTAGAGAGATATGCCAGTCATTGTATTTTACAATCACTACGAAATTTTGATCACAAGTATTTCACAAATGCTATTAATTCCCTTTACAAATTCAAGGAACAAGTCAAGCTGAGATAGCAAAAAACTTTTCTTTTAAGCAATCCCAATATCCTAAAAAAAGTCTGCTTTTTTAAGCAATCCCAATATCCTATTTCCAATTTCTTAATGATTAATTCTCAGAATTTGTAAAGATATTTTGTAAAGAAATTGTAAATTTCCCAAATTAAAAATTTCAAATTATTGCAACAACAGGGAGAATTTTGGTGGACCTTTTGAAAGTGAGCTTTGAATCTGCCAATCTCAAAGCTCCACACTTAATTGGCTTTAATTGGTCAGGAAGGAGATCTAGCCTGCCTGATTCTTTGATCAGAGGGGAGGGATTCCCAAAGAGGGGCCCACCTCCCCATCTTCCCAATGCTCACCAGCACAGTAAAAAGTTTTGCCCCTCCTCTCTGTCTTTGCGTTTTTGGAGGACTCTGGAGAGTGTCAGGAGGAAGGCCCCACCCACCCCTGAAGCATGCAGGTCCCAACCCCACCTCCCTTTACATTTCAGTGTACCAGTTTCAACAGTGTACCATTTCAACAGTACCAGAGTGGATAGGACAAAACTTTACAAACACAGAATGGATAGGACACATAAAAAAACAGACAAATAATAGTCTCTACCCACTTGTTTACTTCCTGCAGATTCTGAACAGGAAGAAAATGAGCTCAAGCGAGCATAGGCCACATCAAGGACATACAAACATTAACCAGAGTACTGATGGGCAAGAGGCTTGATGTCTCGAGCTTTGACCAGGGAGGAGATGTCCCCTGCACAACTGGCAACGTCTAGCCTTCCCCCCTACAGGAAACAGAACAGAATTTTAATCAGAACAGAATTTTACTCACCCCCAAACTGGAGGTTCTGGATACACAAAAGGTCAAATGAAGAGCTGGTAGAAGTCGGGAAGCAGGTGAAATCTTTCCCTCCTCGAGACCTGAGGCCCTGGAACTTCAACAGGGGCTAGCCCCCCTAGGAATCAGGGCAAGCAGATGTCTACTCCTGAGGCCAAGAGCTCTTCCTATTTGGCAAAATCTCACTGGCTCCCCACTCAGTGGCTAGGGCTGCTTCCTCCCTACCCCTCTCCCTTTCTCTCTTTCTCCAAAGGGGAGATAAGGAGAGAGTTGGAAGTCCAACAGTTTCCCTGGCCAATTTTTGACCATAGAAGTTATTAGTTACAGACAGACTAAAGGCAAGCACAAAAACACAACAGACAGACCACCACTCACCTCTGGAGGCTGACACGGAGATCTGGGTCCAAAGAGCTGAAATGTGATCTTATTGATGTCAGGGGATGGTCTGGATTTTCTCAGCCTTGAATTCTGAGCTCTGAGAAAATGTCAGATGCCAGCTGCTCAAGGAAGTCAAAGCTGAGGGACCTCCATCCCCTGAGGCTGAGTGAGGATCTTGGGCCTTAGACAGTAGCACAGAATGCTGTCAAATCTCGATGGGGCCTCCAAATGTAGTACATTATCTTGATTAATACGAGCAAGACCCATGTAATAATTTTAGAATGGACCCTTTATTAAAAGGCCATGTGGCTGATCAGGCCACATGGTGGGCTGAGCAGGCCCCACCCAATGTCTCAGGTACAGCAATAGCAGTAGCAGCCAGCAACAGCCCTGATCTGGGGCAGAACCTTAGCTTATAAAGGGGGCCTTACTTAAGCAGTGATTGGTCAGTAAACACCTTGAGATTCCCCCACCTGACCCAGAAGCCTTCTCACTTCTATGCAGGTGAGCTGACTGGGGAAAGGGTGGAGACCCAGTGGGGGAGGGCAGAGCTGACCTGGCAGTCTACTCACTTCCTTGGGGGAGGGGGGGTTTGGGGAAAAGCAGGCACAATATGGGTTAGATAACAGTTCCATCTAAATATTCAAGCAGAGAAGAAAAATGGGGAGGGTGATATGATCATGAATCCTTGACAATTACAGAAGTAAATTTATTTCATCAGAAAAAGATGGCTCTCTTTCCATTCTTTGCTTTCTCCTCTCCTAGGGATAGAGTTTGAGAGAAGAGGTTCTATCATAGCTAACAGACTTCTTCTGTTCCAAAAGGAAGCATTTCCACCTTCTCTTGCACATGCTACCTTTCTGTGAACTAGAATAATCCAAAATTGCAAGGGGTTTTTCAAACAGCCATCAGTCAAGATCTTAGCAGTTTGTTTAGCGTTTTTCTTCTTTTCCAAGGGATATGCTAGATTATCTGTGAAGTCTTATGCATTATCTTCCCCAATCTTTCTCCAGAGTACTTGCACCTTTGGCACAATTCTCCCATTCCACATTCCTTTGAACACTGGACCCTAGATGCCCTCTGAGATGTGTAATGCCAAGTAAAGGCAACTTCCAAAGGTTCAAAATACCAGCATAGCCATTCTCCATTTTATTCAGTGACAAATTAAGAACAGAGAAAATAAAAATAGAGCATAATTCAAAATACAGCATTCACCAAGTATAATTCAATAATTTCCAAGTACAACTTCACCTCTGGAAAGTACATTCATTTACTCAATCCCAAAGACCCTCTTCTCAAATGGAGATTACTTTCCAATCATAAACAAAGTACATTCATTTGGCCAGTCACAGAGGACAAAAAAGTCAAAAGTTTCCCACCCCTGGATCACAACTGAATTACAATTATCATCAGTTAACACCAAGCACCTTCTCAAAAGAGGCAGTAGAGAGCACAAAGGCCATCTACCCCTGAATTTCAACAAGGTTAAGATATCATCAGAGCATTTAATCCTCAAAGAGAGGTCTGTCTTCATCCTGACCCAAGGCAAGTTCCCAGCAATCTCTGTTCCTGGAGAAACAAAGCTTAATAAGGCCACAAGATACATTGCTGGTGTCCTCATTAATTCATTCTGTGTCTGCAGAACAGTCCTAGGACCCCTGAAAACATTAGCAAGAACATCTTCCAGATTTTCTGTAAACATACAACAAGAAAATCCTTCTTCAGGGCTTCTGAACCAACAGCAAGGTTCTAGAACCTCTGCAACAACAGCACTGTCCTTCACCAGTGGATGAATCTGGCAAAACAACATCAAAACAGACAGACAAAGTACTGGTATCACAGCCATGTCTCCTCAGTCCTTGGCAGCACTGGGTGGCAGCTCTCAAAAGTCCTGGGCAGCATGAACTGGCCCTCAGCTATCCTCTCTCTTTCTCTGCCTCCATAATACTGTTTTCAAAAATTCTTCTTCCTCTCTTCCTCTGCTTGTGCCTATCCAAATCCACGGCACCAGCTCCTCCCAATTCAGCCCTCTCTTTTCATGTCAACAAGTCCACCTCTCAAATGGGATTCACAAGCTCTGGGTTTTAACACTCAACACAAAAACCAAGCCAATACAGGGGGAATATTTAAATTCCATTACTATTACCGTGTTTCCCCAATAATAAGACCTATCCCGAAAATAAGCCCTCCCCTTAGTGTGTAAGATTCCTCTAAAATAAGCCCTCCCCCCAAAATAAGCCCTATTGAGATTGCTACTGTAGTGAAGGTGATCCCCTGTGCTACACGCTACATTACGGTACCCTCTGTATGCACCATCCCCCCCCTCGGGTGAAATGCACACCGCGCTCTGAGCTGCATCCAATCAGAGCTGCAGCAGTGAGTGCATCATCCTGTTCTTTATTGAATTCATTATTGAATAAAGGTACATTTTTTTGTTCACATTTACCTGTTTATTAAAATTGCTGTCAATGTTCATTAAAATAAGCCCTCCCCTGAAAATAAGCCCTCTGGTGTTTTTCTGTCCAAAAAAATAATAAGACAGTGTCTTATTATCGGGGAAACACGGTACAAGATGTCATTTTGTTAAAAAAAAAATTTAAAGCATCACTTCTAAGGATAAGGAGAGAAACTGTATCACAACAAAAAAACCCTCTAGTACTCAAAGGAAAGTTCTGTATCTATAGCTTTGCTACATCTATATGGCTTTATATCTAGGGAGTAGCAAGGTGGTGAAGTGGAGCCAGTTCAAATCTGGCTTCAGACATTTACTAGACGTGTGACCCTGGGCAAGTCATGTAATTGTGTTTGCATCAATTTCCTCATTGTAACAACAATTCAATATTCATAATGCCTATGGTGACTGTAAAGATTCTGGTATAGTTATTAATCACAAAATGTAACAGGCTCTCTACATGGGGGACATAGCCAGAACATTTCTTCAAATACCAGAAAGCTGAGTCCCAAAACCAGAAAGTCAAAGCCATTACAGTAGCCACAGAGTTGGCACACATAGTTAATGCAATAAACACCCACATTCTCAAGCCTTCAAAACAAAACAGGCTCCCTCAGGCAAAGATCCTACTCTCCTCACTCATGGTAACTACTCAGCCTCCACATAGCTCACTCCCAGAAGCTCTGGCCCCCCACAGTTCCCATCCTAGAAGTCCTCAGCAGAAGTTCTTGCTGCCTATCAGAAGTTCACACTGCTGTCACTACTTCTAGTCACCAAGCTGGCTCCAGCCTGGCCCCTACTTGTCTCCAGTTCCTTCCTGCCCCACTCCCTCCTGATACTATAACAAGTTCAAGTGGCATGGAAGATCTTCAGATCCCATTACCATTACACTCATTTATAAAATGAGTTGGAGAAGTAAATGGCAAACCCTCTCCTGCATCTTTGTCAAGAATACTCCAAACAGAGAGAGAGAGAGAGAGAGAGAGAGAGAGAGAGAGAGAGAGAGAGAGAGAGATTACTGCTATTTAGTTTGAGGTTATCAAGCAGAATTAGATTGCACTGGTGCTTAGGCAGGAGGGGCATATTAGAAACAATACTGGCCTAGGAGTCAGGACACCTAAATTCTAGGACTAGCTTTATCATTCATCCTTGGTCAAGTTACTTCCTCTCCCTGTGCTTCCATTTCCTGATCTATAAATTGAGGGAGTTGGACTTGGACATCTGCAAAGTTCCTTCCAGTTCTAACATTTTTTTTTCTTTTCTGGTTCAGAACTTTGATTTCAGCAATGGAGAGATCATATGGTGTTGTGGAAAAAGTGATAGATTTTGGATTTTAAGTCAGAGAACTTTGGTTAGAATTCTTATTCTGCTACTTGCTACCTATGTGACCATAGGTAAATCATTTTACATCTCTGGTCTTCAATTTCTTCCACTGTAAACTGAGGGGATTAAAGCAGAGATCTGAATTTCTTTTTTCTAAATCCATGATCCTATAACTCCTCAGTATGGGAACTGCCTCCCCTGATGCTGATACATAACTAATCTGTAGTCTCAGAAAGTTTCCTGAAGCACTAAGTGATTAATTAATCAATAAACATTTATTAAGCACCTAGTGTATGCCCAGAACTATACACAGTGTTGGGATATAAAAAGAAGCAAAATACAGTCCCTGCCCTCAGTGAGTTTACAATCTATTTGGGGGGGGGCACCACATGCAAAGAAATACACACAAGGCAAGCTTTACATAAGATAAATTAGGAGTACTGAACAGAGGGAAGGTGCTGGAATTAAGAGGTTTGAGGAAATCTTCCTGTAGAAGATGGGATCTTAGTAGTAACTTAAAGGAAGTCAGGGTCAGTAGTTGGAGTGGAGGAGGGAGAGCGTTGCAGGCCTGGGACACAGCCAGAGAGATGGAATGTCTTCTTGTTCATAGAATAAACGGGAGGCCAGTGTCATTGGATTGAAGAGTATGTCCACGAGTAAAATGTCAGAAGACTGGAAAGGTAGGAAGGAACTAGGTTATGATGAGCTTTGAATGCCAAACAGAACATTTTGCATTTGATGCTGGAGACAATAAGAAGTCAAGGGAGTTTATTGAATAGAGGGATAACATGATCAGATCTGTGTTTTAGGAATATCACTTTAGTGACTGAATGGAGAATGGATCAGAGTAGGGAGAGACTCGAGGCAGACACACCCACCAACAGGCTATTGCTGTAATCAGAGCATGATGAGAGGAGGGTCTGAATGAAAATGGTGGTAGAGTCAGAGGAGAAAAGGATCATATTGGAGAGATGCTGCCAATGTGAAATTGACGGGCATTGGCTACAGCTTGGATATGGGAGAGGAGGAAGAGACAATGAGGAATAACACGTAAGAGGGACGGTTTAGGGGAGAGATAAGGAATTCTGTTTTGGATGTATTGGGTTCGAGACATTAATTAAACATCTAGTTCAACATACCTGAAAGAGAGTTGGAGATGCAAAATTGGAAGTCAGCAGAGAGGCTGGGGTGGAATAGATAGATTCAAGAATCATCAGCGTAGAGGTAGTAATTAAGTTCGTAAGTCACCAAGTGAAGCAGCATAGAGGGAGAAGAGAAGAAAACCCAGGACAGAATCTTGAGGTACACCTGTATTTAGAAGACATGATCTGAAGGAGGACTGAGCAAAGGGGATAGAGAAGTAATGATCAGAGATGTTGGAGGAAATCCAAGAAAGAGTTATGTCGCAAAAATGTAGAGAGAAGAGAGAATCAAGGAGGAAAAAGTGATCAACAGTGTTAAAAGCTGTAGAGGGGACAAGAAGAATGAGGACTGAGAAAAAGTCTCTTGATTTGGCAACTGAGATCGTTAGAAACTTTGGAAGACAGCAATTTTGGTAGAATGATAAGGTCAGAAGCCAGATTGTAAGGGGTCAAGAAGAAAGTGGAGGCACCTATTGGAGACAGCTTTTTCAAGGACTTTAGTAGTAAAGGCAGTAGAGAGATGGAATGATAGTTGGCATAGATGCAAAGATCAAATGAGGTTTTTTTTCAGTATAGGGGAGATATGGACATGTTTGTAGGCAGTAAGAAATGGTATAGTAGAGAGGGAGAGATAAAAAATAAGTCATAGCATATGGACGATAGAAATGCATAAAATATATGCATAGTTGAAGAGGGTTAGGTCTGGTGACCCCAAAATACCAACACGCCAGGTCCTGCCAAATGAATTTGAATAGAGTCTTCTCAGCCAAAGAAAAGTACAATTTATTAAAAGTTCGCTTGCATTAGACACAGAGTAAGTCTGTGCTAGGTCATTCTATGGCATTCTCACTATTCTATGGCATTCTATGGTGCTCTCACTATTCTATGGTGCTCTCCCACATGGAATTCTATGGCGCTCTCACAAACATGAAGACAAGACAGGGTCTTATATACAGAAGGTTGTGGGAGGAATCTAGGGATGGTGTAGGGGAAGAGTTTGGGGGGGGGGTCTTCAGGA
Source organism: Petaurus breviceps papuanus (assembly GCF_028583685.1). Taxonomy (NCBI): domain Eukaryota; kingdom Metazoa; phylum Chordata; class Mammalia; order Diprotodontia; family Petauridae; genus Petaurus; species Petaurus breviceps. The sequence goes on along the minus strand of NW_027187335.1, from coordinate 8,223,444 downwards.
GGAGTTAATGAGGTCAATGAGTGATTAAGGGTGGGAAGCCACCTGGAGACCACAAACAATGGTGGGCTAGGCCAGTTCAAGGGTGGATTGATATTTTGATATGAATTTGATAGGTGGGAAATCTAGTAATAGAGTCTTGGGCTCTGCCACAATGTAAGGCTTATTGCCTCATGCAAATGCCTCATCAAATGGGATCAATCAAGAGTCCAAGGGAGATTCCCAGAGCTTGTACCTCAAGGATTCAAGGAGAGCTCGAGGGGGCTCCCAGAGCCCATACTTCATAGTGTTGTATAATATCAACACAAATTTTACAACAAAGTACTGTAAACATACCATAAAAGAAAAAGTAATTCAGATTTCTTATCCGGTACAAAAGGAGGGTCAAATTTTTTGTGTGGATTTTCCACATTGTGGGGGGTGCTGTATGTACCCCTTATCCCCATGATATCGAAGGGATAACTATTCTGAAAAGCCTGAAAAGGATGACTAACCAGTTTGTACCTGGGCACATATAGCCACACCCCCAGGACCCTCTGGATTTCTTATCCTATGACCCCCATTTAGTTTCTGGAGAGTCTAAGAGGATACTTTGCATGTACCATTTACCTTCTTTCTCTTGATCTCCAAGGGAGAAAGAAAATATATTATTATGCTTCTTTTTGTAGTAAAGGAAAAAGTAGACCCAGGGTGGTTAAGTACCTTGCTCCAGGGGTCCCAGTTAGCTAAATGTAGATTGAACTAGTTAATTGTAGGAACCGAAGAATTTCTTACTGCTTGGCCAAGTTCTCTTCCCATTAGTTTTGGCTTCTTTCTCTCCAGGTATTAAAATGGTACTTTTTTAAAAATGAGAAATAGAGATAGGTCAGAGAAAAGCTTTTTGGCAGGTGAACTGGTGTCCTCAGCCCTGCTCAGCTGTCTCTTCTTCAGTCTTGGTGGGGGTATTTACAACTGTTGGGCTATCTCTTGAATTTGAAACATCATGATTATAGTAGTTCATTTTTTTGGGGGGGGGAAGGGAAGGAAAAGGAAGGAAATGGATGAGGGGGCAGAGAAGTAGGAAAGTCTGGTGTTTTAAGTCCTGCTAATTCCTGTGATTTCTATAGTATTTTAAGCTCTGCAATAATTTTTTTTGCTTTTTTTTTCTTTGGAGGGGGGAAGGCAGGGCAATTGGAGTTAAGTGACTTGACCAAGGTCACATGTCTAGTTAAGTGTTATCTGAGGCCGGATTTGAGCTCAGGTCCTCCTGTCTCCAGTGCTGGTGCTCTTCCAATTATTAAAAAAATATATATATATTGCTTCATTTGACTTTCATAATATAACCTGATGCATATACTAGTATCTGGTACATGTACCTTTCTCAGATGAAGAGAAAACCAGTGTGAAGTAGTGGATAGAGAACTGGCCTTGGAGCCAGGAAAGATTGGGTTCAAATCTTACCTCTGACCAGTATTGTCTGTGTGACTCTGAACAAGTTATATAGCCTCTCAATGCCAAAGACCACTCTCCAAGGCAATTAGTTGCAAAGAACTTGCTGACCTGCATCAGTAGAGGGAATTTCCTCATCTCTCAGTTTCTCATATATTTGAAATCACAGGTCTAGTCCCTCTCCCTGTCATAGAAGAGGAAAGTGAAACTCCTAGAAGTGAAGTTACTAGTCTCTAATCATTATAAGCTAGCAAATTGCAGAGGTGAGATTCAAATTGAGGTATGATGGATCCCAGTTCCAGCATTCTCTCCCCTAAACTTCAGCTGTTTTTATGATCGGTCATTCACAGTTTAAGAATCTATGTTATTGAAGGGCAGTAGGGATGTAGATAATTTAGTCTACTATTCAAGACCCCTGAATAACAGAGATTCTTAACTCTGTGTGTGTATGTGTGTGTGAGCGAGACAGACAGACACAGACAGACAGACAGACACCAAAAGAGAAAGAAAGAACATGCCAGCTTGGGTAGTCTGGTGAAAGTTATGGAGTCCTTTTCAGAACAATATTCCAAATTCATAAAATAATTAGGATTCCAAAGGAAACCAATTATATTGAAATACAGTTTTCCTAAAGCTGCTCTACTTGGCTTCAACTATCCCCCATAAGCTGATCACCTAAAATCTCATCATCATTGAATAATGACTAAGGTTTTGATATTCTACACACCTTTTCCACTCACCCTTATTTACCCTTCTCTTTTGATTGGACAGCTAGAGGGTGGAGCACTAAACTCAGCCTTCCTTTATAGAGGTCTTCTTAGCTCTGTTTCCCATCAGCTGTTATGGTTATTACTGACTTCACAAAGCAAAGTGCCCCACTCCACAGCTTTTCAGATTCCATTTTTTTGGTATTGTCTTCCCCATTAGACTGTAAACTTCTTGAGAGCAGAGATTATCTCTTTTTCTTATTTGTATCTTTCTCCAGCATTTAGCACCTTGCCTAGCACCTATTGGATGCTTAATATTTATTGAATTGAAAATGAAACAAAATAAATATACTACCTTCTCCAAAAGTTTTATTGGATATTTTCCCCAAGTCAGAAATAATCTTTCCTTTTATCTCTCTTCCCTCTCTGTCTCCTGAGTCTCCCCTCCCACTCCCTCATCCCCTCCATTCTCCTCCCTTTCCCACCCTCCTCTCTTCTTTCTCTCTCCCTATTTCACTCTGATTGGAAGTTCAGTCCCAATGTTGAAACTTTAACCTGCTCTGCTTTACTGATGTGGGTCTATTTGCCTTACCCCCCATAGCCTGGTGGCCTCCTCACTGTGTTTGTACTTAGTGTGGACAGCTGATTGACTTTAGCCTTGCTGAAGCTCTGAATTCCCAAACTCCTGGAGTAATTTGCTTCAGCCTCAGTCTCCCTCACTGGGAGGCATTACAGGAATGTGCCACCATACCAGACTCCTTTATATCTTGCAGAACACTTTGATTATGCCTCTCTTAAGCTCTTTCATTTGTTTGTGAATTATATTTGTTGTCTAATTAGTATATAGTTATTTCTACGTGGTAATAATTCACCATTATATGTTTATATAGACTAAAAAGGCTATGAGGGTAGAAACCATGTTTTAATTATCTAATTATCTCCGCTAGGTCCCAGAGGAGTGTCTTTCCCTTAGTAGGTCTTTAATAAATGGTTACTTACTGTATAGATGAATATATTATGGTATAATGTAATGTGATATAACATATAATGTGATTTTCTTTATCTTTGTCAGATTATGTTTGCTTTAGGCTAATATTTCTAGAAGTTTCCATTCTTGAAGCACATATCTAGCAGTGGAGAAAAATGAACCTGTGACTGAAAAATTGGCCATGACTGATTCTAAGATGAAATAATATATAATTGGCCTTTTAAGGAATTTAGGTGATTTTTTTTTTTTTTTGCTTTTTGGAGGGCAGTTGGGGTTAAGTGACTTGCCCAAAGTCACACAGCTAGTAAGTGTGTCAAGTGTCTGAGGCCAGATTTGAACTCAGGTCCTCCTGAGTCCAGGGCTAGTGCTCTATTCACTGTGCCACCTAGCCATCCCAAGGTGAATTTTTAACAAGTCAAATAGAATGAAGGGCTACTTGGATTTCCTTTCTAATATGTACTTTTCTGAGGATGATGTGGAATTGAGGTTCCTACTGATGCTGTCCCATTTCTACTCAGGGTCCCTTGGTCCATCCTGCTCCACACTGGGGTACAGTGGGAGTAGTACTGAGTTTGAGGTCAGACTTAGGGGGAGGGGGCTTGGGTTTGAATATGGACTTTGATGTATCTCTTTGACTTTGATAAATCACCCCTCTTCTCTGCGCTTCATAAATGAGAGACCTCTGAGGCTCTGCTTTTTGAGAAAGAAATGGGTCTGGGAAACAATCATTCAACCAATTAATAAGCATTTATTAACTATGTACTATGTGCCAGGCATTGCACTAGGCACTGGGAATACAAAGACAAAAACTTAAAAGTCCCTGATCTTAAAGAGTTTGCATTCAATTGAGGCAAGAAGTGGCAAGCTATTTTTCCTTTCTCTCAGCAGATATTCCTACTCAAAGAGAAAAATACATAGTCTACTCACTCTTCATTCTTGGCCAACAATACTACCTACTTTTTCCCCCCTAAGGCTGAGGCAAAATCTGTTTCAGGCCTTATGCTGTTCACATCATAGTGTAGCATCATGATCAAGGAAATTCTGGCCTGTTAGCATTACTCATCTCAAACAATAAGCCTAATAAGTCTTACCATAGAATTTTTCTTGATGCAATAAAGGGACCCAGACACCTTCAGACATCATACACAGGCAATAATTCTAGACTAATGGTTGTACTCATGGTCCCCTCATTGCTTTTAAGTCATTCTTTAGTATCGAAGGGACTTCTTGTCTCCAAATTGCCATCCAGGCAGGGCATATGTCAAAAGAGTGTGCAGAAAGAATCAGAAATGGCTAAGTCAACAACATTAAGGACTTTTTCCTTTCACAAACTTTGTTTTACAAAAAAGCTGTCTCCTAGGCACATTTTAAAGTTAAGGTTAAAGGTATCTTTATTTCTACTATCTTCTCAATAATATAATCAACCAACAAACATTTAATAAGTGTTTACTATGCACCAGACGCTATTTTAGGAACCCAGTATACTACAAAGAAAAAATCAGAAGCAATCCCTTTTTTCAAAAAAATTTTATTGTGCTTCAGTTGTTTCTGACCCTTTGTGACCTCTTGTACATACATAATATATTTATAGTGTGTATTTGTGGTGTTGGTGTTGAGTTGTGTCCAATTCTTCGTGACCCCATTTAGGCTTTTCTTGCAAACATACTGGAGTGGTTTCCATTTCCTTCTCCAACTCTTTTTACAGATGAGGAAACTGAGGCAAAGAGGGTTAAGTGACTTGCTGAGGGTCACACAGCTAGTGAGAGTCTAATATTAGGTTTGAACTCAGGAAGACGAGTGACTTCAGGTCAAGCACTCTATCCACTGTGTCACCTATACACACACACACACGTACATATATATTTATATACACATACATACCTACACACATATCTTTTTGTATGTGCGTATAAAGTTCCTAGATCTTCTTGACCCTCAAATAGGGTCACAGAGAGTTGAACACAACTGAAAAACTACTGAACAGCAATATGTGTGTGCAGATATCATTTATGTATGTGTATATGCATACATGCATACCTATATGTCTCTGCAGAGACTTATCAATTATATATAAACATGCACAGACATATATGTACATATGTATATGTAACATATGCACATGTATACCATGCATTTATGTATATATTCATACCTATATGTCTCTCTATATAGACATATTTATTAATAATATGCATAGAGACACATGTGTGTATTTAATTATCAAGCCTTTTTTCCTTCTCTTCCACCACTGGGGCAGGGTGGGTGGGTGGGTGGGGGAACCCTTGTTACAAATTTGCATAATCTGGTAAAACAAATTCCCTTATTGTACATATGCAAAAATGTATCTCATGCTGAGAGACATGTTTAATTTTTTTTTTGGAGACATTTAGATTTTTCAATCTCTGACAGGAAGTGGATAAGATTCTTTATTCACTGTCCTCTGGAGTCATGGTTGGTTGATCAGAATTCTTGTCTTTCAAAATTTTTTATTTTTATAATGTAGTAATAAATTGTTTTCCTGGTTCTGATCGCTATGTTCTACATTAGTTTGTACAAATTTCCTCAGGTTTCTCTGAATACATTTTTTCCCATAATTTCTTACAGTATTATTTTTTCTTATTAATTTTGCATTAATGTACAAGGGTTTTTTTTTTCCAGCCATTCACCAATTGATGGTTACCACCTAAGTTTCATTTCTTTGTTACTACAAACAGAAAGGTATAAATATTTTTTGTGCAAATAACCTTTAGCTTGTTCTTTGATCTCTTTGTGGTGTAAGTCTACTACTAGTATCATTGGATCAAATGTTTGTTTAGTAATTTTTCTGTGTGTGCATAGTTCCTAATTGTTTTTCAGAATGCCTATATTAAACCATAGGTCTACTAATAGTGAACATTAATGTTCCTGTTTTCCACAAACTTTCCAACATATTATTTTCCTTCTTTGTCAAATTCTCACAGATATGATGTGCAAGATGTAGAACCTCAGAGTTGCTTTACTTTGCATTTCTCTAACCATTAGTTATTTGAAACTTTTTATATTTCTGTTAATAGCTTAGATTTAATCTCCTGATGAGTGTTTGTGTGTGTGTGTGTGTGTGTGTGTGTGTGTGTGTGTGTGTGTGTGTGTGTGTGTAGATTCCATACATTCTCCAACAATTCATCCACTGGGGAATGGCTCTTATCCTTATAAATTAGAATCTCTGAGGACCTGACATTCTGATGGAAGAGACAATATATACATAAATCAGTACATACAAGGGAAAAAAACAAATAAACAAACAAGGTAGTATGAAATTTAACCTTAAAGGAGAAGATAGTACTCAACAGGAGGTCCATTCTAAACCAAACATACCATCTGATTGGATCACAAGAAAAGAGTAGGAAGTACACTGTGTTTAAGCCAATGCTCCTCAGAGAATTGAAGCAATGATAATATCTGAAAGCTTTATTATGCTTTGTGAATGAGGACAACCCCTTTGGGTACTGAAGCAGAAATTTTCTAGATGATCTCTTAGCCTGAGAGAGGGGCGGCTAGGTGGTGAAGTGAATAGAGCACTGGCCCTGGAGTCAGGAGGACCTGAGTTCAAATCTGCCCTCAGACACTTAACTCTTACTAGCTGTGTGACGTTGGGCCCCAATTGCCCTACCTCCTCCACTCCAAAAAGCAAAAAAAAAAAAAGTTAGCCTGAGAAAAGGGAAACAGTTTTCAGATGTGTCTAGTTAGTGCACTTACTTGGTAGGGATTTGTTTATTGATGAGAAAGATCTAGCTTGATATACAATCCTGATGGTTTCCCAGAGTAATCCTCAACATAGCCATTCCTGATGATTAGTTTGGTTAAATTGTGTGACTCAGACATTGACAGCTGCTTGTCACTGAGAGAGTGCATTAGCCTTCAAGCCAAGCTATACATTGAATGCTAGGCACCCCTCTAGCATCTGGCAATATCTTCATTTCTCTCATTCTAAAACATTCCTAACTGAGCTGGAAACTAAAAATCAACTTACTTTGTATGGTAGAGAAAGGATATATTCCCTCCGACATGCCTAGGCTGATTCCTTTAGGAGAAGATTATTTCCTTTAGCAATTTCTCTGGCAACTGGAGATGGAAAATGGACTCCACTGGACTGTAGGATATTCACTTCTAGGTTATTGGTTCAAATAAATCTAGGTTGATGGGAATGAGTGATGTTCCTCTAACACTTTTCTATTATTGGTCCAAGGTGAAAAGAAGTTGCAATTATGGCACAGTGGAAAGAGCACTGAATATGTAGTAATTGCTCATGGGTAATTCTGGCTCTGCTACTTACTATCTGTGTAACATTAGCCATGCCACTTGACCTCTCCAGGCTTTGGTGTGCTCATTTATTAAATGAGGCATTGGTGTAGAATTCATAATACACAAATATTTACATAAGTATACACTTATATTTATATATAACAAATATACGTGAACATACTGTGTATATATGTTTACGTAACTGTGACAATGTGAGAATTTGTTTTACTTTGTTATGAAGGTTTTAATTTTCCTTCCTTCCTTCCTTCCTTCCTTCCTTCCTTCCTTCCTTCCTTCCTTCCTTCCTTCCTTCCTTCCTTCCTTCCTTCCTTCCTTCCTTCC